>NC_141878.1:605680525-605996086 GCF_056163025.1 Triticum urartu
TCAATTTTTAATAACTCATTTTAACTCCAGGCTTTTTGGGAGTTCAATATGCACCATTCAAAGGAACATCATGAATTTTCAACCCTTTCTTGACTTCATTTCATATTTTTCATGCATTTAATGATTTATTTTGAGCTAAATGACCCTAAAATTGAAAAGCACTACAAATGAACTCTAAAAAGGTTGAAACTTGGCATGGTATCATAATTTCACCCACATAGCATATGCTAAAAAGTTGAGATGCTTACGGCAAAAACTGGATGCACTTCGTGTAGAAACTGGACAATTCCTTTTGAAGTATCAGGGTTTCGGACGAAAACTCATCTGTTACAAAGGGATTTCAATTTTTAATAACTCATTTTAACTCCAGGCTTTTTGTGAGTTCAATATGCACCATTCAAAGGCACATCATGAATATTCAACCCTCTCCTGACTTCATTGATATTTTTCATGCATTTAATGATTTATTTTGAGCTAAATGTCCCAGAAATTGAAAAGCACGACAAATGAACTCTAAAAAGGTTGAAACTTGGCATGGTATCATAATTTCACCCACATAGCATGTGCTAAAAAGTTAGGAGGGTTGCGGAAAAAACTGGATGCACTTCATGTACAAACTGGACAATCCCTTTCAAAGTATCAGGGTTTCGGACGAAAACTCATCTGTTACAAAGGGATTTCAATTTTTAATAACTCATTTTAACTCCAGGCTTATTGTGAGTTCAATATGCACCATTCAAAGGCACATCATGAATTTTCAACCCTCTCCTGAATTCATTTGATATTTTTCATGCATTTAATGATTTATTTTGAGCTAAATGACTCTGAAATTGAAAAGCACTTCAAATGAACTCTGAAAAGGTTGAAACTTGGCGTGGTATCATAATTTCACCCACATAGCATGTGCTAAAAACTTGAGAGGGTTGCAGCAAAAACTGGATGCACTTCGTGTACAAACTGGACAATCCCTTTCGAAGTATCAGGGTTTCGGACGAAAACTCATCTGTTACAAAGGGATTTCAATTTTTAATAACTCATTTTACCTCCAGGCTTTTTGTGAGTTCAATATGCACCATTCAAGGCACATCAGGAATTCTCAACCCTCTCCTGATGTCATTTGATATTTTTCATGCATTTAATGATTTATTTTGAGCTAAATGACTCTGAAATAGAAAAGCACTACAAATGAACTCTGAAAAGGTTGAAACTTGGCATGGTATCATAATTTCACCCACATAGCATGTGCTAAAAACTTGAGAGGGCTGCGGCAAAAACTGGATGCACTTCGTGTAGAAACTGGACAATTCCTTTCGAAGTATCAGGGTTTCGGATGAAAACTCATCTGCTACATAGGGATTTCAATTTTTAATAACTCATTTTAACTCCAGGCTTTTTGTGAGTTCAATATGCACCATTCAAAGGCACATCATGAATTTTCAACCCTGTCCTGACTTCATTTGATATTTTTCATGCATTTAATGATTTATTTTGAGCTAAATGACCCAGAAATTGAAAAGCACTACAAATGAACTCTCAAAAGGTTGAAACTTGGCATGGTATCATAATTTCACCCACATAGCATGTGCTAAAGAGTTGAGAGGCTTACGGCAAAAACTGGATGCACTTCGTGTACAAACTGGACAATCCCTTTCGAAATATGAGGGTTTCGGACGAAAACTCATCTGTTACATAGGGATTTCAATTTTTAATAACTCATTTTAACTCCAGGCTTTTTGGGAGTTCAATATGCACCATTCAAAGGAACATCATGAATTTTCAACCCTTTCTTGACTTCATTTCATATTTTTCATGCATTTAATGATTTATTTTGAGCTAAATGACCCTAAAATTGAAAAGCACTACAAATGAACTCTAAAAAGGTTGAAACTTGGCATGGTATCATAATTTCACCCACATAGCATATGCTAAAAAGTTGAGATGCTTACGGCAAAAACTGGATGCACTTCGTGTAGAAACTGGACAATTCCTTTTGAAGTATGAGGGTTTCGGACGAAAACTCATCTGTTACAAAGGGATTTCAATTTTTAATAACTCATTTTAACTCCAGGCTTTTTGTGAGTTCAATATGCACCATTCAAAGGCACATCATGAATATTCAACCCTCTCCTGACTTCATTGATATTTTTCATGCATTTAATGATTTATTTTGAGCTAAATGTCCCAGAAATTGAAAAGCACGACAAATGAACTCTAAAAAGGTTGAAACTTGGCATGGTATCATAATTGCACCCACATAGCATATGCTAAAAAGTTGAGATGCTTACGGCAAAAACTGGATGCACTTCGTGTAGAAACTGGACAATTCCTTTTGAAGTATGAGGGTTTCGGACGAAACCTCATCTGTTACAAAGGGATTTCAATTTTTAATAACTCATTTTAACTCCAGGCTTTTTGTGAGTTCAATATGCACCATTCAAAGGCACATCATGAATTTTCAACCCTCTCCTGAATTCATTTGATATTTTTCATGCATTTAATGATTTATTTTGAGCTAAATGACTCTGAAATTGAAAAGCACTTCAAATGAACTCTGAAAAGGTTGAAACTTGGCGTGGTATCATAATTTCACCCACATAGCATGTGCTAAAAACTTGAGAGGGTTGCAGCAAAAACTGGATGCACTTCGTGTACAAACTGGACAATCCCTTTCGAAGTATCAGGGTTTCGGACGAAAACTCATCTGTTACAAAGGGATTTCAATTTTTAATAACTCATTTTACCTCCAGGCTTTTTGTGAGTTCAATATGCACCATTCAAGGCACATCAGGAATTCTCAACCCTCTCCTGATGTCATTTGATATTTTTCATGCATTTAATGATTTATTTTGAGCTAAATGACTCTGAAATAGAAAAGCACTACAAATGAACTCTGAAAAGGTTGAAACTTGGCATGGTATCATAATTTCACCCACATAGCATGTGCTAAAAACTTGAGAGGGCTGCGGCAAAAACTGGATGCACTTCGTGTAGAAACTGGACAATTCCTTTCGAAGTATCAGGGTTTCGGATGAAAACTCATCTGCTACATAGGGATTTCAATTTTTAATAACTCATTTTAACTCCAGGCTTTTTGTGAGTTCAATATGCACCATTCAAAGGCACATCATGAATTTTCAACCCTGTCCTGACTTCATTTGATATTTTTCATGCATTTAATGATTTATTTTGAGCTAAATGACCCAGAAATTGAAAAGCACTACAAATGAACTCTCAAAAGGTTGAAACTTGGCATGGTATCATAATTTCACCCACATAGCATGTGCTAAAAAGTTGAGAGGCTTACGGCAAAAACTGGATGCACTTCGTGTACAAACTGGACAATCCCTTTCGAAATATGAGGGTTTCGGACGAAAACTCATCTGTTACATAGGGATTTCAATTTTTAATAACTCATTTTAACTCCAGGCTTTTTGGGAGTTCAATATGCACCATTCAAAGGAACATCATGAATTTTCAACCCTTTCTTGACTTCATTTCATATTTTTCATGCATTTAATGATTTATTTTGAGCTAAATGACCCTAAAATTGAAAAGCACTACAAATGAACTCTAAAAAGGTTGAAACTTGGCATGGTATCATAATTTCACCCACATAGCATATGCTAAAAAGTTGAGATGCTTACGGCAAAAACTGGATGCACTTCGTGTAGAAACTGGACAATTCCTTTTGAAGTATCAGGGTTTCGGACGAAAACTCATCTGTTACAAAGGGATTTCAATTTTTAATAACTCATTTTAACTCCAGGCTTTTTGTGAGTTCAATATGCACCATTCAAAGGCACATCATGAATATTCAACCCTCTCCTGACTTCATTGATATTTTTCATGCATTTAATGATTTATTTTGAGCTAAATGTCCCAGAAATTGAAAAGCACGACAAATGAACTCTAAAAAGGTTGAAACTTGGCATGGTATCATAATTTCACCCACATAGCATGTGCTAAAAAGTTAGGAGGGTTGCGGCAAAAACTGGATGCACTTCATGTACAAACTGGACAATCCCTTTCAAAGTATCAGGGTTTCGGACGAAAACTCATCTGTTACAAAGGGATTTCAATTTTTAATAACTCATTTTAACTCCAGGCTTTTTGTGAGTTCAATATGCACCATTCAAAGGCACATCATGAATTTTCAACCCTCTCCTGAATTCATTTGATAATTTTCATGCATTTAATGATTTATTTTGAGCTAAATGACTCTGAAATTGAAAAGCACTTCAAATGAACTCTGAAAAGGTTGAAACTTTGCGTGGTATCATAATTTCACCCACATAGCATGTGCTAAAAACTTGAGAGGGTTGCGGCAAAAACTGGATGCACTTCGTGTACAAACTGGACAATCCCTTTCGAAGTATCAGGGTTTCGGACGAAAACCCATCTGTTACAAAGGGATTTCAATTTTTAATAACTCATTTTACCTCCAGGCTTTTTGTGAGTTCAATATGCACCATTCAAGGCACATCAGGAATTCTCAACCCTCTCCTGATGTCATTTGATATTTTTCATGCATTTAATGATTTATTTTGAGCTAAATGACTCTGAAATAGAAAAGCACTACAAATGAACTCTGAAAATGTTGAAACTTGGCATGGTATCATAATTTCACCCACATAGCATGTGCTAAAAACTGGAGAGGGCTGCGGCAAAAACTGGATGCACTTCGTGTAGAAACTGGACAATTCCTTTCGAAGTATCAGGGTTTCGGATGAAAACTCATCTGCTACATAGGGATTTCAATTTTTAATAACTCATTTTAACTCCAGGCTTTTTGTGAGTTCAATATGCACCATTCAAAGGCACATCATGAATTTTCAACCCTGTCCTGACTTCATTTGATATTTGTCATGCATTTAATGATTTATTTTGAGCTAAATGACCCAGAAATTGAAAAGCACTACAAATGAACTCTCAAAAGGTTGAAACTTGGCATGGTATCATAATTTCACCCACATAGCATGTGCTAAAAAGTTGAGAGGCTTACGGCAAAAACTGGATGCACTTCGTGTACAAACTGGACAATCCCTTTCGAAATATGAGGGTTTCGGACGAAAACTCATCTGTTACATAGGGATTTCAATTTTTAATAACTCATTTTAACTCCAGGCTTTTTGGGAGTTCAATATGCACCATTCAAAGGAACATCATGAATTTTCAACCCTTTCTTGACTTCATTTCATATTTTTCATGCATTTAATGATTTATTTTGAGCTAAATGACCCTAAAATTGAAAAGCACTACAAATGAACTCTAAAAAGGTTGAAACTTGGCATGGTATCATAATTTCACCCACATAGCATATGCTAAAAAGTTGAGATGCTTACGGCAAAAACTGGATGCACTTCGTGTAGAAACTGGACAATTCCTTTTGAAGTATCAGGGTTTCGGACGAAAACTCATCTGTTACAAAGGGATTTCAATTTTTAATAACTCATTTTAACTCCAGGCTTTTTGTGAGTTCAATATGCACCATTCAAAGGCACATCATGAATATTCAACCCTCTCCTGACTTCATTGATATTTTTCATGCATTTAATGATTTATTTTGAGCTAAATGTCCCAGAAATTGAAAAGCACGACAAATGAACTCTAAAAAGGTTGAAACTTGGCATGGTATCATAATTTCACCCACATAGCATGTGCTAAAAAGTTAGGAGGGTTGCGGCAAAAACTGGATGCACTTCATGTACAAACTGGACAATCCCTTTTAAAGTATCAGGGTTTCGGACGAAAACTCATCTGTTACAAAGGGATTTCAATTTTTAATAACTCATTTTAACTCCAGGCTTTTTGTGAGTTCAATATGCACCATTCAAAGGCACATCATGAATTTTCAACCCTCTCCTGAATTCATTTGATATTTTTCATGCATTTAATGATTTATTTTGAGCTAAATGACTCTGAAATTGAAAAGCACTTCAAATGAACTCTGAAAAGGTTGAAACTTGGCGTGGTATCCTAATTTCACCCACATAGCATGTGCTAAAAACTTGAGAGGGTTGCGGCAAAAACTGGATGCACTTCGTGTACAAACTGGACAATCCCTTTCGAAGTATCAGGGTTTCGGACGAAAACTCATCTGTTACAAAGGGATTTCAATTTTTAATAACTCATTTTACCTCCAGGCTTTTTGTGAGTTCAATATGCACCATTCAAGGCACATCAGGAATTCTCAACCCTCTCCTGATGTCATTTGATATTTTTCATGCATTTAATGATTTATTTTGAGCTAAATGACTCTGAAATAGAAAAGCACTACAAATGAACTCTGAAAAGGTTGAAACTTGGCATGGTATCATAATTTCACCCACATAGCATGTGCTAAAAACTTGAGAGGGCTGCCGCAAAAACTGGATGCACTTCGTGTAGAAACTGGACAATTCCTTTCGAAGTATCAGGGTTTCGGATGAAAACTCATCTGCTACATAGGGATTTCAATTTTTAATAACTCATTTTAACTCCAGGCTTTTTGTGAGTTCAATATGCACCATTCAAAGGCACATCATGAATTTTCAACCCTGTCCTGACTTCATTTGATATTTTTCATGCATTTAATGATTTATTTTGAGCTAAATGACCCAGAAATTGAAAAGCACTACAAATGAACTCTCAAAAGGTTGAAACTTGGCATGGTATCATAATTTCACCCACATAGCATGTGCTAAAAAGTTGAGAGGCTTACGGCAAAAACTGGATGCACTTCGTGTACAAACTTGACAATCCCTTTCGAAATATGAGGGTTTCGGACGAAAACTCATCTGTTACATAGGGATTTCAATTTTTAATAACTCATTTTAACTCCAGGCTTTTTGGGAGTTCAATATGCACCATTCAAAGGAACATCATGAATTTTCAACCCTTTCTTGACTTCATTTCATATTTTTCATGCATTTAATGATTTATTTTGAGCTAAATGACCCTAAAATTGAAAAGCACTACAAATGAACTCTAAAAAGGTTGAAACTTGGCATGGTATCATAATTTCACCCACATAGCACATGCTAAAAAGTTGAGATGCTTACGGCAAAAACTGGATGCACTTCGTGTAGAAACTGGACAATTCCTTTTGAAGTATGAGGGTTTCGGACGAAAACTCATCTGTTACAAAGGGATTTCAATTTTTACTAACTCATTTTAACTCCAGGCTTTTTGTGAGTTCAATATGCACCATTCAAAGGCTCATCATGAATATTCAACCCTCTCCTGAATTCATTTGATATTTTTCATGCATTTAATGATTTATTTTGAGCTAAATTACTCTGAAATTGAAAAGCACTTCAAATGAACTCTGAAAAGGTTGAAACTTGGCGTGGTATCATAATTTCACCCACATAGCATGTGCTAAAAACTTGAGAGGGTTGCGGCAAAAACTGGATGCACTTCGTGTACAAACTGGACAATCCCTTTCGAAGTATCAGGGTTTCGGATGAAAACTCATCTGTTACAAAGGGATTTCAATTTTTAATAACTCAGTTTAACTCCAGGATTTTTGTGAGTTCAGTATGCACCATTCAAAGGCACATCATGAATTTTCAACCCTCTCCTGACTTCATTTGATATTTTTCATGCATTTAATGATTTATTTTGAGCTAAATGACCCAGAAATTGAAAAGCACTACAAATGAACTCTGAAAAGGTTGAAACTTGGCATGTTATCATAATTTCACCCACATAGCATGTGCTAAAAACTTGAGAGGGTTGCGGCAAAAACTGGTTGCACTTATTGTACGAACAGGACAATCCCTTTCAAAGTATCAGGGTTTCGGACGAAAACTCATCTGTTACAAAGGGATTTCAATTTTTAATAACTCATTTTAACTCCAGGCTTTTTGTGAGTTTAATATGCACCATTCAAAGGCACATCATGAATTTTCAACCCTCTCCTGACTTCATTTGATATTTTTCATGCATTTAATGACTTATTTTGAGCTAAATGACCCTGAAATTGAAAAGCACTACAAATGAACACTGAAAAGGTTGAAACTTGGCATGGTATCATAATTTCACCCACATAGCATGTGCTAAAAAGTTGAGAGGGTTGCGGCAAAAACTGGATGCACTTATTGTACGAACAGGACAATCCCTTTCAAAGTATCAGGGTTTCGGACAAAAACTCATCTGTCACAAAGGGATTTCAATTTTTAATAACTCATTTTAACTCCAGGCTTTTTGTGAGTTCAATATGCACCATTCAAAGGCACATCATGAATTTTCAACCCTCTCCTGACTTCATTTGATATTTTTCATGCATTTAATGATTTATTGAGCTAAATGACCCTGAAATTGAAAAGCACCACAAATGAACTCTGAAAAGGTTGAAACTTGGCATGGTATCATAATTTCTCCCACATTGAATTTGCTAAAAAGTTGAGAGCGTTGCGGCAAAAACTGGATGCACTTCGTGTACAAACGGGACAATCCCTTTCAAAGTATCAGGGTTTCAGACGAAAACCCATCTGTTACACAGGGATTTCAATTTTTAATTACTCATTTTAACTCCAGGCTTTTTGTGAGTTCAATATGCACCATTCCAAGGTACATCATGAAATTTCAACCCTCTCCTGACTTCATTTGATATTTTTCATGCATTTAATGATTTATTTTTAGCTAAATGACCCTGAAATTGAAAAGCACTACAAATGAACTCTAAAAAGGTTGAAACTTGGCATGGTATCATAATTTCACCCACATAGCATGTGCTAAAAAGTTGAGAGCCTTACGGCAAAAACTGGATGCACTTCGTGTAGAAACTGCACAATTCCTTTTGAAGTATCAGGGTTTCGGACGAAAACTCATCTGTTACAAAGGGATTTAAATTTTTAATGACTCATTTTAACTCCAGGCTTTTTGTGAGTTCAATATGCACCATTCAAAGGCACATCATGAATTTTCAACCCTCTGCTGACTTCATTTGATATTTTTCATGCATTTAATGATTTATTTTGAGCTAAATGACCCAAAAATTGAAAAGCACTACAAATGAACTCTGAAAAGGTTGAAACTTGGCATGGTATCATAATTTCACCCACATAGCATGTGCTAAAAAGTTGATAGGGTTGCAGCAAAAACTGGATGCACTTCATGTACGAACAGGACAATCCCTTTCCAAGTATCAGGGTTTCGGACAAAAACTCATCTGTTACAAAGGGATTTCAATTTTTAATAACTCATTTTAACTCCGGGATTTTTGTGAGTTCAATATGCACCATTCAAAGGCACATCATGAATTTTCAACCCTCTCCTGACTTCATTTGATATTTTTCATGCATTTAATGATTTATTGAGCTAAATGACCCTGAAATTTAAAAGCACTACAAATGAACTCTGAAAAGGTTGAAACTTGGCATGGTATCATAATTTCACCCACCTAGCATGTGCTAGAAACTTGAGAGGGTTGCGGCAAAAACTGGATGCACTTCGTGTACAAACTGGACAATCCCTTTCGAAGTATCAGGTTTTCGGACGAAAACTCATCTGTTACAAAGGGATTACAATTTTTAATAACTCATTTTAGCTCCAGGCTTTTTGTGAGTTCAATATGCACCATTCAAAGGCAGATCATGAATTTTCAACCCTCTCCTGACTTCATTTGATATTTTTCATGCATTTAATGATTTATTTTGAGCTAAATGACTCTGAAATTGAAAAGCACTACAAATGAACTCTGAAAAGGTTGAAACTTGGCATGGTATCATAATTTCACCCACATAGCATGTGCTAATAACTTGAGAGGGTTGCGGCAAAAACTGGATGCACTTCGTGTACAAACTGTACAATCCCTTTCGAAGTATCAGGGTTTCGGACGAAAACTCATCTGTTACAAAGGGATTTCAATTTTTAATAACATAGTTTAACTCCAGGCTTTTTGTGAGTTCAATATGCACCATTCAAAGGCACATCATGAATTTTCAACCCTCTCCTGACTTCATTTGATATTTTTCATGCATTTAATGTTTTGTTTTGTGCTAAATGACCCTGAAATTGAAAAGCACCACAAATGAACTCTGAAAAGGTTGAAACTTGGCATGGTATCATAATTTCACCCACATAGCATGTGCTAAAAACTTGAGAGGGTTGCGGCAAAAACTGGATGCACTTCGTGTACAAACTAGACAATCCCTTTCGAAGTATCAGGGTTTCAGACGAAAACTCATCTGTTACATAGGGAGTTCAATTTTTAATTACTCATTTTAACTCCAGGCTTTTTGGGAGTTCAATATGCCCCATTCAAAGGCACATCATGAAGTTTCAGCCCTCTCGTGACTTCATTTGATATTTTTCATGCATTTAATGATTTATTTTGAGCTAAATGACCCTGAAATTGAAAAGCACTACAAATGAACTCTGAAAAGGTTGCAACTTGGCATGGTATCATAATTTCACCCACATAGCATGTGCTAAAAAGTTGATAGGGTTGCAGCAAAAACTGGATGCACTTCATGTACGAACAGGACAATCCCTTTCAAAGTATCAGGGTTTCGGACAAAAACTCATCTGTTACAAAGGGATTTCAATTTTTAATAACTCATTTTAACTCCAGGCTTTTTGTGAGTTCAATATGCACCATTCAAAGGCACATCATGAATTTTCAACCCTCTCCTGACTTCATTTGATATTTTTCATGCATTTAATGATTTATTGAGCTAAATGACCCTGAAATTTAAAAGCACTACAAATGAAATCTGAAAAGGTTCAGACTTGGCATGGTATCATAATTTCACCCACCTAGCATGTGCTAAAAACTTGAGAGGGTTGCGGCAAAAACAGGATGCACTTCGTTTACAAACTGGACAATCCCTTTCGAAGTATCAGGTTTTCGGACGAAAACTCATCTGTTACAAAGGGATTACAATTTTTAATAACTCATTTTAGCTCCAGGATTTTTGTGAGTTCAATATGCACCATTCAAAGGCAGATCATGAATTTTCAACCCTCTCCTGACTTCATTTGATATTTTTCATGCATTTAATGATTTATTTTGAGCTAAATGACCCGAAAATTGAAAAGCACTACAAATGAACTCTGAAAAGGTTGAAACTTGGCATGGTATCATAATTTCACCCACATAGCATGTGCTAAAAAGTTGATAGGGTTGCAGCAAAAGCTGGATGCACTTCATGTACGAACAGGACAATCCCTTTCAAAGTATCAGGGTTTCGAACAAAAACTCATCTATTACAAAGGGATTTCAATTTTTAATAACTCATTTTAACTCCAGGCTTTTTGTGAGTTCAATATGCACCATTCAAAGGCACATCATGAATTTTCAACCCTCTCCTGACTTCATTTGATATTTTTCATGCATTTAATGATTTATTGAGCTAAATGACCCTAAAATTTAAAAGCACTACAAATGAAATCTGAAAAGGTTGAAACTTGGCATGGCATCATAATTTCACCCACCTAGCATGTGCTAAAAACTTGAGAGGGTTGCGGCAAAAACAGGATGCACTTCGTGTACAAACTGGACAATCCCTTTTGAAGTATCAGGTTTTCGGACGAAAACTCATCTGTTACAAAGGGATTACAATTTTTAATAACTCATTTTAGCTCCAGGCTTTTTGTGAGTTCAATATGCACCATTCAAAGGCAGATCATGAATTTTCAACCCTCTCCTGACTTCATTTGATATTTTTCATGCATTTAATGATTTATTTTGAGCTAAATGACTCTGAAATTGAAAAGCACTACAAATGAACTCTGAAAAGGTTGAAACTTGGCATGGTATCATAATTTCACCCACATAGCATGTGCTAATAACTTGAGAGCGTTGCGGCAAAAACTGGATGCACTTCGTGTACAAACTGGACAATCCCATTCGAAGTATCAGGGTTTCGGACGAAAACTCATCTGTTACAAAGGGATTTCAATTTTTAATAACACAGTTTAACTCCAGGCTTTTTGTGAGTTCAATATGCACCATTCAAAGGCACATCATGAATTTTCAACCCTCTCCTGACTTCATTTGATATTTTTCATGCATTTAATGTTTTGTTTTCTGCTAAATGACCCTGAAATTGAAAAGCACCCCAAATGAACTCTGAAAAGGTTGAAACTTCGCATGGTATCATAATTTCACCCACATAGCATGTGCTAAAAACTTGAGAGGGTTGCGGCAAAAACTGGATGCACTTCGTGTACAAACTAGACAATCCCTTTCGAAGTATCAGGGTTTCGGACGAAAACTCATCTGTTACATAGGGAGTTCAATTTTTAATTACTCATTTTAACTCCACGTTTTTTGTGAGTTCAATATGCCCCATTCAAAGGCACATCATGAATTTTCAACCCTCTCGTGACTTCATTTGATATTTTTCATGCATTTAATGATTTATTTTGAGCTAAATGACCCTGAAATTGAAAAGCACTACAAATGAACTCTGAAAAGGTTGCAACTTGGCATGGTATCATAATTTCACCCACATAGCGTGTGCTAATAACTTGATAGGGTTGCAGCAAAAACTGGATGCACTTCATGTACGAACAGGACAATCCCTTTCAAAGTATCAGGGTTTCGGACAAAAACTCATCTGTTACAAAGGGATTTCAATTTTTAATAACTCATTTTAACTGCAGGCTTTTTGTGAGTTCAATATGCACCATTCAAAGGCACATCATGAATTTTCAACCCTCTCCTGAGTTCATTTGATATTTTTCATGCATTTAATGTTTTGTTTTGTGCTAAATGACCCTGAAATTGAAAAGCACCACAAATGAACTCTGAAAAGGTTGAAACTTGGCATGGTATCATAATTTCACCCACATATCATGTGCTAAAAACGTGAGAGGGTTGCGGCAAAAACTGGATGCACTTCGTGTACAAACTGGACAATCCCTTTCGAAGTATCAGGATTTCGGACCAAAACTCATCTGTTACATAGGGAGTTCAATTTTTAATTACTCATTTTAACTCCAGGCTTTTTGTGAGTTCAATATGCCCCATTCAAAGGCACATCATGAATTTTCAACCCTCTCCTGACTTCATTTGATATTTTTCATGCATTTAATGATTTATTTTGAGCTAAATGACCCAAAAATTGAAAAGCACTAGAAATGAACTCTGAAAAGGTTGAAACTTGGCATGGTATCATAATTTCACCCACATAGCATGTGCTAAAAAGTTGATAGGGTTGCAGCAAAAACTGGATGCACTTCATGTACGAACAGGACAATCCCTTTCAAAGTATCAGGGTTTCGGACAAAAACTCATCTGTTACAAAGGGATTTCAATTTTTAATATCTCATTTTAACTCCAGGCTTTTTGTGAGTTCAATATGCACCATTCAAAGGCACATCATGAATTTTCAACCCTCTCCTGACTTCATTTGATATTTTTCATGCATTTAATGATTTATTGAGCTAAATGACCCTGAAATTTAAAAGCACTACAAATGAAATCTGAAAAGGTTGAAACTTGGCATGGTATCATAATTTCACCCACCTAGCATGTGCTAAAAACTTGAGAGGGTTGCGGCAAAAACAGGATGCACTTCGTTTACAAACTGGACAATCCCTTTCGAAGAATCAGGTTTTCGGACGAAAACTCATCTGTTACAAAGGGATTACAATTTTTAATAACTCATTTTAGCTCCAGGCTTTTTGTGAGTTCAATATGCACCATTCAAAGGCACATCATGAATTTTCAACCCTCTCCTGACTTCATTTGATATTTTTCATGCATTTAATGATTTATTTTGAGCTAAATGACCCAGAAATTGAAAAGGAGATACAAATGAACTCTGAAAAGGTTGAAACTTGGCATGGTATCATAATTTCACCCACATAGCATGTGCTAAAAAGTTGAGAGGGTTGCGGCAAAAACTGGATGCACTTATTGTACGAACAAGACAATCCCTTTCAAAGTATCAGGGTTTCGAACAAAAACTCATCTGTCACAAAGGGATTTCAATTTTTAATAACTCATTTTAACTCCAGGCTTTTTGTGAGTTCAATATGCACCATTCAAAGGCACATCATGAATTTTCAACCCTCTCCTGACTTCATTTGATATTTTTCATGCATTTAATGTTTTGTTTTGTGCTAAATGACCCTGAAATTGAAAAGCACCACAAATGAACTCTGAAAAGGTTGAAACTTGGCATGGTATCATAATTTCACCCACATAGCATCTGCTAAAAACATGAGAGGGTTGCGGCAAAAACTGGATGCACTTCGTGTACAAACTGGACAATCCCTTTCGAAGTATCAGGGTTTCGGACGAAAACTCATCTGTTACATAGGGATTTCAATTTTTAATTACTCATTTTAACTCCAGGCTTTTTGTGAGTTCAATATGCACCATTCAAAGGCACATCATGAATTTTCAACCCTCTCCTGACTTCATTTGATATTTTTCATGCAGTTAATGATTTATTGAGCTAAATGACCCTGAAATTGAAAAGGACAACAAATTAACTCTGAAAGGGTTGAAACTTGGCAAGGTATTATAATTTCTCCCACATTGCATGTGCTAAAAAGTTCAGAGAGTTGCGGCAAAAACTGGATGCACTTCGTGTACAAACTGGACAATCCCTTTCAAAGTATCAGGGTTTCGGACGAAAACTCATCTGTTACAAAGGGATTTCAATTTTTAATTACTCATTTTAACTCTAGGATTTTTGTGAGTTCAATAGGCACCATTCCAAGGTACATCATGAAATTTCAACCCTCTCCTGACTTCATTTGATATTTTTCATGCATTTAATGATTTATTTTGAGCTAAATGACCCTGAAATTGAAAAGCACTACAAATGAACTCTAAAAAGGTTGAAACTTGGCATGGTATCATAATTTCACCCACATAGCATGTGCTAAAAAGTTGACAGGCTTACGGCAAAAACTGGATGCACTGTGTGTAGAAACCGGACAATTCCTTTTGAAGTATCAGGGTTTCGGACGAAAACTCATCTGTTACAAAGGGATTTAAATTTTTAATAACTCATTTTAACTCCTGGCTTTTTCTGAGTTCAATATGCACCATTCAAATGTACATCATGAATTTTCAACCCTCTCCTGACGTCATTTGATATTTTTCATGCATTTAATGATTTATTTTGACCTAAATGACCCAGAAATTGAAAAGCACGACAAATGAACTCTGAAAAGGTTGAAACTTGGCATGGTATCATAATTTCACCCACATAGTATGTGCTAAAAAGTTGATAGGGTTGCGGCAATAACTGGATGCACTTCATGTACGAACAGGCCAATCCCTTTCAAAGTATCAGGGTTTCGGACAAAAACTCATCTGTTACAAAGGGATTTCAATTTTTAATAACTCATTTTAACTCCAGGCTTTTTGTGAGTTCAATATGCACCATTCAAAGGCACATCATGAATTTTCAACCCTCTCCTGACTTCATTTGATATTTTTCATGCATTTAATGATTTATTGAGCTAAATGACCCTGAAATTTAAAAGCACTACAAATGAACTCTGAAAAGGTTGAAACTTGGCATGGTATCATAATTTCACCCACATAGCATGTGCTAAAAACTTGAGAGGGTTGCGGCAAAAACTGGATGCACTTCGTGTACAAATTGGACAATTCCTTTTGAAGTATCAGGGTTTCGGACGAAAACTCATCTATTACAAAGGGATTACAATTTTTAATAACTCATTTTAACTCCAGGCTTTTTGTGAGTTCAATATGCACCATTCAAAGGCAGATCATGAATTTTCAACCCTCTCCTGACTTCATTTGATATTTTTCATGCATTTAATGATTTATTTTGAGCTAAATGACCCAGAAATTGAAAAGCACCACAAATGAACTTTGAAAAGGTTGAAACTTGGCATGGTATCATAATTTCACCCACATAGCATGTGCTAAAAAGTTGAGAGGGTTGCAGCAAAAACTGGATGCACTTATTGTACGAACAGGACAATCCCTTTCAAAGTATCAGGGTTTCGGACAAAAACTCATCTGTCACAAAGGGATTTCAATTTTTAATAACTCATTTTAACTCCAGGCTTTTTGTGAGTTCAATATGCACCATTCAAAGGCACATCATGAATTTTCAACCCTCTCCTGACTTCATTTGATATTTTTCATGCATTTAATGATTTATTGAGCTAAATGACCCTGAAATTGAAAAGCACCACAAATGAACTCTGAAAAGGTTGAAACTTGGCATGGCATCATAATTTCTCCCACATTGCATGTGCTAAAAAGTTGAGAGCGTTGCGGCAAAAACTGGATGCACTTCGTGTACAAACTGGACAATCCCTTTCAAAGTATGAGGGTTTCGGACGAAAACCCATCTGTTACAAAGGGATTTCAATTTTTAATAACTCATTTTAACTCCAGGCTTTTTGTGAGTTCAATATGCACCATTCAAAGGCACGTCATGAATTTTCAACCCTCTCCTGACTTCATTTGATATTTTGCATGCATTTAATGATTTATTGAGCTAAATGACCCTGAAATTTAAAAGCACTACAAATGAACTCTGAAAAGGTTGAAACTTGGCATCGTATCATAATTTCACCCACCTAGCATGTGCTAGAAACTTGAGAGGGTTGCGGCAAAAACTGGATGCACTTCGTGTACAAACTGGACAATTCCTTTTGAAGTATCAGGGTTTCGGACGAAAACTCATCTGTTACAAAGGGATTTCAATTTTTAATAACTCATTTTAACTCCAGGCTTTTTGTGAGTTCAATATGCACTATTCAAAGGCACATCATGAATTTTCAACCCTCTCCTCACTTCATTCGATATTTTTCATGCATTTAATGATTTATTTTGAGCTAAATGACCCTGAAATTGAAAAGCACTACAAATGAACTCTGAAATGGTTGACACTTGGCATGGTACCATAATTTCACCCACATAGCATGTGCTAAGAACTTGAGAGAGTTGAGGCAAAAACTGGATGCACTTCGTGTACAAACTGGACAATCCCATTCGAAGTATCAGGGTTTCGGACGAAAACTCATTTGTTACAAAGGGATTTCAATTTTTAATAACACAGTTTAACTCCAGGCTTTTTGTGAGTTCAATATGCACCATTCAAAGGCACATCATGAATTTTCAACCCTCTCCTGACTTCATTTGATATTTTTCATGCATTTATTGATTTATTTTGAGCTAAATGACCCTGAAATTGAAAAGCACTACAAATGAACTCTAAAAAGGTTGTAACTTCGCATGGTATCATAATTTTACCCACATAGCTTGTGCTAAAAAGTTGAGAGGCTTACGGCAAAAACTGGATGCACTTTGTGTAGAAACTGGACTATTCCTTTTGAAGTATCAGGGTTCCGGACGAAAACTCATCTGTTACAAAGGGATTTCAATTTTTAATAACTCATTTTACCTCCAGGATTTTTGTGAGTTCAATATGCACCATTCAAGGCACATCAGGAATTCTCAACCCTCTCCTGATCTCATTTGATATTTTTCATGCATTTAATGATTTATTTTGAGGTAAATGACCCTGAAATTGAAAAGCACTACAAATGAACTCTGAAAAGGTTGAAACTTGGCATGGTATCATAATTTCACCCACATAGCATGTGCTAAAAACTTGAGAGGGTTGCGGCAAAAACTGGATACACTTCGTGTACAAACTGGACAATCCCTTTCGAAGTATCAGGGTTTCGGACGAAAACTCATCTGCTACATAGGGATTTCAATTTTTATAACTCATTTTAACTCCAGGCTTTTTGTGAGTTCAATATGCACCATTCAAAGGCACATCATGAATTTTCAACACTCTCCTGACTTCATTTGATATTTTTCATGCATTTAATGATTTATTTTGAGCTAAATGACCCTGAAATTGAAAAGCACTACAAATGAACTTTAAAAAGGTTGAAACTTGGCATGGTATCATAATTTCACCCACATAGCATGTGCTAAAAAGTTGAGAGGGTTGCGGCAAAAACTGGATGCACTTCCTGTACAAACAGGACAATCCCTTTCAAAGTATCAGGGTTTCCGACGAAAACTCATGTGTTACAAAGGGATTTCAATTTTTAATAACTCATTTTAACTCCAGGCTTTTTGTGAGTTCAATATGCACCATTCAAAGGCACAAAATGAATTTTCAACCCTCTCCTGACTTCATTTGATATTTTTCATGCATTTAATGATTTATTTTGAGCTAAATGACCCTGAAATTGAAAAGCACTACAAATGAACTCTAAAAAGGTTGAAATTTGGCATGGTATCATAATTTCACCCACATATCATGTGCTAAAAACTTGAGAGGGTTGCGGCAAAAACTGCATGGACTTCATGTACAAACTGGACAATCCCTTTCGAAGTATCAGGGTTTCGGATGAAAACTCATCTGTTGCATATGGATTTCAATTTTTAGTAACTCATTTTAACTCCAGGCTTTTTGTGAGTTCAATATGCACCATTCAAAGGCACATCATGAATTTTCAACCCTCTCCTGACTTCATTTGATATTTTTAATGCATTTTATGTTTTGTTTTGTGCTAAATGACCCTGAAATTGAAAAGCAATACAAATGAACTCTGAAAAGGTTGAAACTTGGCATGGTATCATAATTTCTCCCACATAGCATATGCTAAAAAGTTGAGAGAGTGGCGGCAAAAACTGGATGTACTTCGTGTACAAACAGGACAATCCCTTTCGAAGTATCACAGACAAAAACTCATCGGTTACAAAGGGATTTCAATTTTTAATAACTCATTCTAACTCTAGGCTTTTTCTGAGTTCGATATGCACCATTCAAAGGTACATCATGAATTCTCAACCCTCTCCTGACTTCATTTGATATTTTTCATGCATTTAATGATTTATTTTGAGCTAAATGACCCTGAAATTGAAAAGCACTACAAATGAACTCTAAAATGGGTGAAACTTGGCATGGTATCATAATTTCACCCACATAGCATGTGCTAAAAACTTGAGAGGGTTGCGGCAAAAACTGGATGCACTTCGTGTAGAAACTGGACAATTCCTTTTTAAGTATCAGGGTTTCGGACGAAAACTCATCTGTTACAAAGGGATTTCAATTTTTAATAACTCATTTTAACTCCAGGCTTTTTGTGAGTTCAATATGCACCATTCAAAGGCACATCATGAATTTTCAACCCTCTCCTGACTTCATTTGATATTTTTCATGCATTTAATGATTTATTTTGAGCTAAATGACCCTGAAATTGAAAAGCACTACAAATGAACTCTAAAAAGGTTGAAACTTGGCATGGTATCATAATTTCACCCACATAGCATGTGCTAAAAAGTTGACAGGCTTACGGCAAAAACTGGATGCACTGTGTGTAGAAACCGGACAATTCCTGTTGAAGTATCAGGGTTTCGGACGAAAACTCGTCTGTTACAAAGGGATTTCAATTTTTAATAACACAGTTTAACTCCAGGCTTTTTGTGAGTTCAATATGCACCATTCAAAGGCACATCATGAATTTTCAACCCTCTCCTGACTTCATTTGATATTTTTCATGCATTTAATGTTTTGTTTTGTGCTAAATGACCCTGAAATTGAAAAGCACCACAAATGAACTCTGAAAAGGTTGAAACTTGGCATGGTATCATAATTTCACCCACATAGCATCTGCTAAAAACTTGAGAGGGTTGCGGCAAAAACTGGATGCACTTCGTGTACAAACTGGACAATCCCTTTCGAAGTATCAGGGTTTCGGACGAAAACTCATCTGTTACATAGGGATTTCAATTTTTAATTACTCATTTTAACTCCAGGCTTTTTGTGAGTTCAATATGCACCATTTAAAGGCACATCATGAATTTTCAACCCTCTCCTGACTTCATTTGATATTTTTCATGCAGTTAATGATTTATTGAGCTAAATGACCCTGAAATTGAAAAGGACAACAAATGAACTCTGAAAGGGTTGAAACTAGGCAAGGTATCATAATTTCTCCCACATTGCATGTGCTAAAAAGTTCAGAGAGTTGCGGCAAAAACTGGATGCACTTCGTGTACAAACTGGACAATCCCTTTCAAAGTATCAGGGTTTCGGACGAAAACTCATCTGTCACAAAGGGATTTCAATTTTTAATTACTCATTTTAACTCTAGGATTTTTGTGAGTTCAATAGGCACCATTCCAAGGTACATCATGAAATTTCAACCCTCTCCTGACTTCATTTGATATTTTTCATGCATTTAATGATTTATTTTGAGGTAAATGACTCTGAAATTGAAAAGCACTACAAATGAACTCTAAAAAGGTTGAAACTTGGCATGGTATCATCATTTCACCCACATAGCATGTGCTAAAAAGTTGACTGGCTTACGGCAAAAACTGGATGCACTGTGTGTAGAAACCGGACAATTCCTTTTGAAGTATCAGGGTTTCGGACGAAAACTCATCTGTTACAAAGGGATTTAAATTTTTAATAACTCATTTTAACTCCTGGCTTTTTCTGAGTTCAATATGCACCATTCAAATGTACATCATGAATTTTCAACCCTCTCCTGACTTCATTTGATATTTTTCATGCATTTAATGATTTATTTTGACCTAAATGACCCAGAAATTGAAAAGCACGACAAATGGACTCTGAAAAGGTTGAAACTTGGCATGGTATCATAATTTCACCCACATAGTATGTGCTAAAAAGTTGATAGGGTTGCGGCACTAACTGGATGCACTTCATGTACGAACAGGCCAATCCCTTTCAAAGTATCAGGGTTTCGGACAAAAACTCATCTGTCACAAAGGGATTTCAATTTTTAATAACTCATTTTAACTCCAGGCTTTTTGTGAGTTCAATATGCACCATTCAAAGGCACATCATGAATTTTCAACCCTCTCCTGACTTCATTTGATATTTTTCATGCATTTAATGATTTATTTTGAGCTAAATGACCCTGAAATTGAAAAGCACTACAAATGAACTCTAAAAAGGTTGAAACTTGGCATGGTATCATAATTTCACCCACATAGCATGTGCTAAAAAGTTGACAGGCTTACGGCAAAAACTGGATGCACTGTGTGTAGAAACCGGACAATTCCTGTTGAAGTATCAGGGTTTCGGACGAAAACTCGTCTGTTACAAAGGGATTTAAATTTTTAATAACTCATTTTAACTCCTGGCTTTTTCTGAGTTCAATATGCACCATTCAAATGTACATCATGAATTTTCAACCCTCTCCTGACTTCATTTGATATTTTTCATGCATTTAATGATTTATTTTGACCTAAATGACCCAGAAATTGAAAAGCACGACAAATGAACTCTGAAAAGGTTGAAACTTGGCATGGTATCATAATTTCACCCACATAGTATGTGCTAAAAAGTTGATAGGGTTGCGGCAATAACTGGATGCACTTCATGTACGAACAGGCCAATCCCTTTCAAAGTATCAGGGTTTCGGACAAAAACTCATCTGTTACAAAGGGATTTCAATTTTTAATAACTCATTTTAACTCCAGGCTTTTTGTGAGTTCAATATGCACCATTCAAAGGCACATCATGAATTTTCAACCCTCTCCTGACTTCATTTGATATTTTTCATGCATTTAATGATTTATTGAGCTAAATGACCCTGAAATTTAAAAGCACTACAAATGAACTCTGAAAAGGTTGAAACTTGGCATGGTATCATAATTTCACCCACATAGCATGTGCTAAAAACTTGAGAGGGTTGCGGCAAAAACTGGATGCACTTCGTGTACAAACTGGACAATTCCTTTTGAAGTATCAGGGTTTCGGACGAAAACTCATCTGTTACAAAGGAATTACAATTTTTAATAACTCATTTTAACTCCAGGCTTTTTGTGAGTTCAATATGCACCATTCAAAGGCAGATCATGAATTTTCAACCCTCTCCTGACTTCATTTGATATTTTTCATGCATTTAATGATTTATCTTGAGCTAAATGACCCAGAAATTGAAAAGCACTACAAATGAACTTTGAAAAGGTTGAAACTTGGCATGGTATCATAATTTCACCCACATAGCATGTGCTAAAAAGTTGAGAGGGTTGCAGCAAAAACTGGATGCACTTATTGTACGAACAGGACAATCCCTTTCAAAGTATCAGGGTTTCGGACAAAAACTCATCTGTCACAAAGGGATTTCAATTTTTAATAACTCATTTTAACTCCAGGCTTTTTGTGAGTTCAATATGCACCATTCAAAGGCACATCATGAATTTTCAACCCTCTCCTGACTTCATTTGATATTTTTCATGCATTTAATGATTTATTGAGCTAAATGACCCTGAAATTGAAAAGCACCACAAATGAACTCTAAAAAGGTTGAAACTTGGCATGGCATCATAATTTCTCCCACATTGCATGTGCAAAAAAGTTGAGAGCGTTGCGGCAAAAACTGGATGCACTTCGTGTACAAACTGGACAATCCCTTTCAAAGTATGAGGGTTTCGGACGAAAACCCATCTGTTACAAAGGGATTTCAATTTTTAATAACTCATTTTAACTCCAGGATTTTTGTGAGTTCAATATGCACCATTCAAAGGCACATCATGAATTTTCAACCCTCTCCTGACTTCATTTGATATTTTGCATGCATTTAATGATTTATTGAGCTAAATGACCCTGAAATTTAAAAGCACTACAAATGAACTCTGAAAAGGTTGAAACTTGGCATGGTATCATAATTTCACCCACCTAGCATGTGCTAGAAACTTGAGAGGGTTGCGGCAAAAACTGGATGCACTTCGTGTACAAACTGGACAATTCCTTTTGAAGTATCAGGGTTTCGGACGAAAACTCATCTGTTACAAAGGGATTTCAATTTTTAATAACTCATTTTAACTCCAGGCTTTTTGTGAGTTCAATATGCACCATTCAAAGGCACATCATGAATTTTCAACCCTCTCCTCACTTCATTCGATATTTTTCATGCATTTAATGATTTATTTTGAGCTAAATGACCCTGAAATTGAAAAGCACTACAAATGAACTCTGAAAAGGTTGACACTTGGCATGGTATCATAATTTCACCCACATAGCATGTGCTAAGAACTTGAGAGGGTTGCGGCAAAAACTGGATGCACTTCGTGTACAAACTGGACAATCCCATTCGAAGTATCAGGGTTTCGGACGAAAACTCATTTGTTACAAAGGGATTTCAATTTTTAATAACACAGTTTAACTCCAGGCTTTTTGTGAGTTCAATATGCACCATTCAAAGGCACATCATGAATTTTCAACCCTCTCCTGACTTCATTTGATATTTTTCATGCATTTATTGATTTATTTTGAGCTAAATGACCCTGAAATTGAAAAGCACTACAAATGAACTCTAAAAAGGTTGAAACTTCGCATGGTATCATAATTTTACCCACATAGCTTGTGCTAAAAAGTTGAGAGGCTTACGGCAAAAACTGGATGCACTTTGTGTAGAAACTGGACTATTCCTTTTGAAGTATGAGGGTTCCGGACGAAAACTCATCTGTTACAAAGGGATTTCAATTTTTAATAACTCATTTTACCTCCAGGCTTTTTGTGAGTTCAATATGCACCATTCAAGGCACATCAGGAATTCTCAACCCTCTCCTGATGTCATTTGATATTTTTCATGCATTTAATGATTTATTTTGAGCTAAATGACCCTGAAATTGAAAAGCACTACAAATGAACTCTGAAAAGGTTGAAACTTGGCATGGTATCATAATTTCACCCACATAGCATGTGCTAAAAACTTGAGATGGTTGCGGCAAAAACTGGATACACTTCGTGTACAAACTGGACAATCCCTTTCGAAGTATCAGGGTTTCGGACGAAAACTCATCTGCTACATAGGGATTTCAATTTTTAATAACTCATTTTAACTCCAGGCTTTTTGTGAGTTCAATATGCACCATTCAAAGGCACATCATGAATTTTCAACACTCTCCTGACTTCATTTGATATTTTTCATGCATTTAATGATTTATTTTGAGCTAAATGACCCTGAAATTGAAAAGCACTACAAATGAACTCTAAAAAGGTTGAAACTTGGCATGGTATCATAATTTCACCCACATAGTATGTGCTAAAAAGTTGAGAGGGTTGCGGCAAAAACTGGATGCACTTCCTGTACAAACAGGACAATCCCTTTCAAAGTATCAGGGTTTCCAACGAAAACTCATGTGTTACAAAGGGATTTCAATTTTTAATAACTCATTTTAACTCCAGGCTTTTTGTGAGTTCAATATGCACCATTCAAAGGCACAACATGAATTTTCAACCCTCTCCTGACTTCATTTGATATTTTTCATGCATTTAATGATTTATTTTGAGCTAAATGACTCTGAAATTGAAAAGCACTACAAATGAACTCTGAAAAGGTTGAAACTTGGCATGGTATCATGATTTCACCCACATATCATGTGCTAAAAACTTGAGAGGGTTGCGGCAAAAACTGCATGCACTTCATGTACAAACTGGACAATCCCTTTCGAAGTATCAGGGTTTCGGATGAAAACTCATCTGTTGCATATGGATTTCAATTTTTAGTAACTCATTTTCACTCCAGGCTTTTTGTGAGTTCAATATGCACCATTCAAAGGCACATCATGAATTTTCAACCCTCTCCTGACTTCATTTGATATTTTTAATGCATTTTATGTTTTGTTTTGTGCTAAATGACCTTGAAATTGAAAAGCAATACAAATGAACTCTGAAAAGGTTGAAACTTGGCATGGTATCATAATTTCTCCCACATAGCATATGCTAAAAAGTTGAGAGAGTGGCGGCAAAAACTGGATGTACTTCGTGTACAAACAGGACAATCCCTTTCGAAGTATCACAGACAAAAACTCATCGGTTACAAAGGGATTTCAATTTTTAATAACTCATTTTAACTCCAGGCTTTTTGTGAGTTCGATATGCACCATTCAAAGGTACATCATGAATTTTCAACCCTCTCCTGACTTCATTTGATATTTTTCATGCATTTAATGATTTATTTTGAGCTAAATCACCCTGAAATTGAAAAGCACTACAAATGAACTCTAAAATGGGTGAAACTTGGCATGGTATCATAATTTCACCCACATAGCATGTGCTAAAAGCTTGAGAGGGTTGCGGCAAAAACTGGATGCACTTCGTGTAGAAACTGGACAATTCCTTTTTAAGTATCAGGGTTTCGGACGAAAACTCATCTGTTACAAAGGGATTTCAATTTCTAATAACTCATTTTAACTCCAGGCTTTTTGTGAGTTCGATATGCACCATTCAAAGGTACATCATGAATTTTCAACCCTCTCCTAACTTCATTTGATATTTTTCATGCATTTAATGATTTATTTTGAGCTAAATGACCCTGAAATTGAAAAGCACTACAAATGAACTCTAAAAAGGTTGAAACTTCGCATGGTATCATAATTTCACCCACATAGCATGTGCTAAAAAGTTGAGATGCTTACGGCAAAAACTGCATGCACTTCGTGTAGAAACTGGACAATTCCTTTTGAAGTATCAGGGTTTCGGACAAAAACTCATCTGTTACAAAGGGATTTCAATTTTTAATAACTCATTTTAACTCCAGGCTTTTTGTGAGTTCGATATGCACCATTCAAAGGTACATCATGAATTTTCAACCCTCTCCTGACTTCATTTGATATTTTTCATGCATTTAATGATTTATTTTGAGCTAAATGACTCTGAAATTGAAAAGCACTACAAATGAACTCTGAAAAGGTTGAAACTTGGCATGGTATCATACTTTGACCCACATAGCATGTGCTAAAAACTTGAGAGGGTTGCGGCAAAAACTGGATTCACTTCCTGTACAAACAGGACAATCCCTTGCAAAGTATCAGGGTTTCGGACGAAAACTCATCTGTTACAAAGGGATTTCAATTTTTAATTACTCATTTTAATGCAAGGCTTTTTGTGAGTTCAATATGCACCATTCAAAGGCACATCATGAATTTTCAACCCTCTCCTGACTTCATTTGATATTCTTCATGTATTTAATGATTTATTTTGAGCTAAATGACTCTGAAATTGAAAAGCACTACAAATGAACTCTGAAAAGTATGAAACTTGGCATGGTATCATAATTGCACCCACATAGCATGTGCTAAAACTGGATGCACTTCGTGTACAAACTAGACAATCCATTTCGAAGTATCAGGGTTTCGGACGAAAACTCATCTGTTACATAGGGATTTCAATTTTTAAGAACTCATTTTAACTCCAGGCTTTTTGTGAGTTCAATATGCACCATTCAAAGGCACATCATGAATTTTCACCCCTCTCCTGACTTCATTTGATATTTTTCAAGCATTTAATGATTTATTGTGAGCTAAATGACCCTGAAATTGAAAAGCACTACAAATGAACTCTGAAAAGGTTGAAACTTGGCATGGTATCATAATTTCACACACATAGCATGTGCTAAAAAGTTGAGAGGGTTGTGGCAAAAACTGGATGCACTTCCTGTACAACAGGACAATCCCTTTCGAAGTATCAGGGTTTCGGACGAAAACTCACGTGTTACAAAGAAATTTTAATTTTTAATAACTCATTTTAACTCCAGGCTTTTTGTGAGTTCAATATGCACCATTCAAAGGCACAACATGAATTTTCAACCCTCTCCTGACTTCATTTGATATTTTTCATGCATTTAATGATTTATTTTGAGCTAAATGACTCTGAAATTGAAAAGCACTACAAATGAACTCTGAAAATGTTGAAACTTGGCATGGTATCATAATTTCTCCCAGATAGCATGTGCTAAAAACTTGAGAGGGTTGCGGCAAAAACTGAATGCACTTCGTGTACAAACTGGACAATCCCTTTCGAAGTATCAGGGTTTGGGACGAAAACTCATCTGTTATATAGGGATTTCAATTTTTAATAACTCATTTTAACTCCAGGCTTGTTGTGAGTTCAATATGCACCATTCAAAGGCACATCATGAATTTGCAACCCTCTCCTGACTTCATTTGATATTTTTCATGCATTTAACAATTTATTTTGAGCTAAATGACCCTGAAATTGAAAAGCGCTACAAATGAACGCTGAAAAGGTTAAAACTTGGCATGGTATCATATTCTCACCCACATAGCATGTGCTAAAAAGTTGAGAGGGTTGCGGCAAAAACTGGATGCACTTCCTGTACAAACAGGACAATCCCTTGCAAAGTATCAAGGTTTCGGACAAAAACTCATCTGTTAGAAAGGGATTTCAATTTTTGAATAACTCATTTTAATGCCAGGCTTTTTGTGAGTTCAATATGCACCATTCAAAGGCACATCAAGAATTTTCAACCCTCTCCTGAGTTCATTTGATATTCTTCATGTATTTAATGATTTATTTTGAGCTAAATGACTCTGAAATTTAAAAGCCCTACAAATGAACTCTGAAAAGGTTGAAACTTGGCATGGTCTCATAATTGCACCCACATAGCATGTGCTAAAAACTTGAGAGGGTTGCGGCAAAAACTGGATGCACTTCGTGTACAAACTGGACAATCCCTTTCGAAATATCAGGGTTTCGGACGAAAACTCATCTGTTACATAGGGATTTCAATTTTTAATAACTCATTTTAACTCTAGGCTTTTTGGGAGTTCAATATGCACCATTCAAAGGAACATCATGAATTTTCAACCCTTTCCTGACTTCATTTCATATTTTTCATGCATTTAATGATTTATTTTGAGCTAAATGACCCTAAAATTGAAAAGCACTACAAATGAACTCTAAAAAGGTTGAAACTTGGCATGGTATCATAATTTCACCCACATAGCATATGCTAAAAAGTTGAGATGCTTACGGCAAAAACTGGATGCACTTCGTGTAGAAACTGGACAATTCCTTTTGAAGTATCAGGGTTTCGGACGAAAACTCATCTGTTACAAAGGGATTTCAATTTTTAATAACTCATTTTCACTCCAGGCTTTTTGTGAGTTCAATATGCACCATTAAAAGGCACATCATGAATATTCAACCCTCTCCTGACTTCATTGATATTTTTCATGCATTTAATGATTTATTTTGAGCTAAATGTCCCAGAAATTGAAAAGCACGACAAATGAACTCTAAAAAGGTTGAAACTTGGCATGGTATCATAATTTCACCCACATAGCATGTGCTAAAAAGTTAGGAGGGTTCGGCAAAAACTGGATGCACTTCATGTACAAACTGGACAATCCCTTTCAAAGTATCAGGGTTTCGGACGAAAACTCATCTGTTACAAAGGGATTTCAATTTTTAATAACTCATTTTAACTCCAGGCTTTTTGTGAGTTCAATATGCACCATTCAAAGGCACATCATGAATTTTCAACCCTCTCCTTAATTCATTTGATATTTTTCATGCATTTAATGATTTATTTTGAGCTAAATGACTCTGAAATTGAAAAGCACTTCAAATGAACTCTGAAAAGGTTGAAACTTGGCGTGGTATCATAATTTCACCCACGTAGCATGTGCTAAAAACTTGAGAGGGTTGCGAAAAAAACTGGATGCACTTCGTGTACAAACTGGACAATCCCTTTCGAAGTATCAGGGTTTCGGACGAAAACTCATCTGTTACAAAGGGATTGCAATTTTTAATAACTCAGTTTAACTCCAGGATTTTTGTGAGCACCATTCAAAGGCACGTCATGAATTTTCAACCCTCTCCTGACTTCATTTGATATTTTTCATGTATTTAATGATTTATTTTGAGCTAAATGACTCTAAAATTGAAAAGCACTACAAATGAACTCTGAAAAGGTTGAAACTTGGCATGGTATCATAATTTCACCCACATAGCATGTGCTAAAAACTTGAGAGGGTTGCGGCAAAAACTGGTTGCACTTCGTGTACAAACTGGACAATCCCTTTCGAAGTATCAGGGTTTCGGACGAAAACTCATCTGTTACATAGGGATTTCAGTTTTTAATAACTCATTTTAACTCCAGGCTTTTTGTGAGTTCAATATGCACCATTCAAAGGCACATCATGAATTTTCAACCCTCTCCTAACTTCATTTGATATTTTTCATGCATTTAACAATTTATTTTGAGCTAAATGACCCTAAAATTGAAAAGCACTACAAATGAACTCTAAAAAGGTTGAAACTTGGCATGGTATCATAATTTCACCCACATAGCATGTGCTAAAAACTTGAGAGGGCTGCGGCAAAAACTGGATGCACTTCGTGTAGAAACCGGACAATTCCTTTCGAAGTATCAGGGTTTCGGATGAAAACTCATCTGTTACAAAGGGATTTCAGTTTTTAATAACTCATTTTAACTCCAGGCTTTTTGTGAGTTCAATACGCACCATTCAAAGGCACATCTTGAATTTTCAACCCTCTCCTGACTTCATTTGATATTTTTCATGTATTTAATGATTTATTTTGAGCTAAATGACTCTGAAATAGAAAAGCACTACAAATGAACTCTGAAAAGGTTGAAACTTGGCATGGTATCATAATTTCACCCACATAGCATGTGCTAAAAACTTGAGAGGGCTGCGGCAAAAACTGGATGCACTTCGTGTAGAAACTGGACAATTCCTTTCGAAGTATCAGGGTTTCGGATGAAAACTCATCTGTTACAAAGGGATTTCAGTTTTTAATAACTCATTTTAACTCCAGGCTTTTTGTGAGTTCAATATGCACCATTCAAAGGCACATCATGAATTTTCAACCCTGTCCTGACTTCAGTTGATATTTTTCATGCATTTAATGATTTATTTTGAGCTAAATGACCCAGAAATTGAAAAGCACTACAAATGAACTCTGAAAAGGTTGAAACTTGGCATGGTATCATAATTTCACCCACATAGCATGTGCTAAAAAGTTGAGAGGCTTACGGCAAAAACTGGATGCACTTCGTGTACAAACTGGACAATCCCATTCGAAATATGAGGGTTTCGGACGAAAACTCATCTGTTACATAGGGATTTCAATTTTTAATAACTCATTTTAACTCCAGGCTTTTTGGGAGTTCAATATGCACCATTCAAAGGAACATCATGAATTTTCAACCCTTTCTTGACTTCATTTCATATTTTTCATGCATTTAATGATTTATTTTGAGCTA
The DNA here is from genome assembly GCF_056163025.1 of Triticum urartu. Classification (NCBI taxonomy): domain Eukaryota; kingdom Viridiplantae; phylum Streptophyta; class Magnoliopsida; order Poales; family Poaceae; genus Triticum; species Triticum urartu. The sequence goes on from NC_141878.1 coordinate 605,710,502, forward strand.
AATGACCCTAAAATTGAAAAGCACTACAAATGAACTCTAAAAAGGTTGAAACTTGGCATGGTATCATAATTTCACCCACATAGCATGTGCTAAAAAGTTGAGATGCTTACGGCAAAAACTGGATGCACTTCGTGTAGAAACTGGACAATTCCTTTTGAAGTATCAGGGTTTCGGACGAAAACTCATCTGTTACAAAGGGATTTCAATTTTTAATAACTCATTTTAACTCCAGGCTTTTTGTGAGTTCAATATGCACCATTCAAAGGCTCATCATGAATATTCAACCCTCTCCTGACTTCGTTGATATTTTTCATGCATTTAATGATTTATTTTGAGCTAAATGTCCCAGAAATTGAAAAGCACTACAAATGAACTCTAAAAAGGTTGAAACTTGGCATGGTATCATAATTTCACCCACATAGCATGTGGTAAAAAGTTAGGAGGGTTGCGGCAAAAACTGGATGCACTTCATGTACAAACTGGACAATCCCTTTCAAAGTATCAGGGTTTCGGACGAAAACTCAATTGTTACAAAGGGATTTCAATTTTTAATAACTCATTTTAACTCCAGGCTTTTTGTGAGTTCAATATGCACCATTCAAATGCACATCATGAATTTTCAACCCTCTCCTGAATTCATTTGATATTTTTCATGCATTTAATGATTTATTTTGAGCTAAATGACTCTGAAATTGAAAAGCACTTCAAATGAACTCTGAAAAGGTTGAAACTTGGCGTGGTATCATAATTTCACCCACTTAGCATGTGCTAAAAACTTGAGAGGGTTGCGGAAAAAACTGGATGCACTTCGTGTACAAACTAGACAATCCCTTTCGAAGTATCAGGGTTTCGGACGATAACTCATCTGTTACAAAGGGATTACAATTTTTAATAACTCATTTTAACTCCAGGCTTTTTGTGAGTTCAATATGCACCATTCAAAGGCACATCATGAATTTTCAACCCTCTCCTGACTTCATTTGATATTTTTCGTGCATTTAATGATTTATTTTGAGTTAAATGACCCAGAAATTGAAAAGCACTACAAATGAACTCTTAAAAGGTTGAAACTTGGCATGGTATCATAATTTCACCCACATAGCATGTGCTAAAAACTTGAGAGGGTTGCGGCAAAAACTGGATGCACTTATTGTACGAACAGGACAATCCCTTTCAAAGTATGAGGGTTTCGGACGAAAACTCATCTGTTACAAAGGGATTTCAATTTTTAATAACTCATTTTAACTCCAGGCTTTTTGTGAGTTCAGTATGCACCATTCAAAGGCACGTCATGAATTTTCAACCCTCTCCTGACTTCATTTGATATTTTTCATGCATTTAATGACTTATTTTGAGCTAAATGACCCTGAAATTGAAAAGCACTACAAATGAACTCTGAAAAGGTTGAAACTTGGCATGGTATCATAATTTCACCCGCATATCATGTGCTAAAAAGTTGAGAGGGTTGCGGCAAAAACTGGATGCACTTATTGTACGAACAGGACAATCCCTTTCAAAGTATCAGGGTTTCGGACGAAAACTCATCTGTCACAAAGGGATTACAATTTTTAATAACTCATTTTAACTCCAGGCTTTTTGTGAGTTCAATATGCACCATTCAAAGGCACATCATGAATTTTCAACCCTCTCCTGACTTCATTTGATATTTTTCGTGCATTTAATGATTTATTTTGAGTTAAATGACCCAGAAATTGAAAAGCACTACAAATGAACTCTTAAAAGGTTGAAACTTGGCATGGTATCATAATTTCACCCACATAGCATGTGCTAAAAACTTGAGAGGGTTGCGGCAAAAACTGGATGCACTTATTGTACGAACAGGACAATCCCTTTCAAAGTATGAGGGTTTCGGACGAAAACTCATCTGTTACAAAGGGATTTCAATTTTTAATAACTCATTTTAACTCCAGGCTTTTTGTGAGTTCAGTATGCACCATTCAAAGGCACGTCATGAAATTTCAACCCTCTCCTGACTTCATTTGATATTTTTCATGCATTCAATGATTTATTTTGAGCTGAATGACCCTGAAATTGAAAAGCACTACAAATGAACTCTAAAAAGGTTGAAACTTGGCATGGTATCATAATTTCACCCACATAGCATGTGCTAAAAAGTTGATAGGTTTGCAGCAAAAACTGGACAATTCCTTTTGAAGTATCAGGGTTTCGGACGAAAACTCATCTGTTACAAAGGGATTTAAATTTTTAATGACTCATTTTAACTCCAGGCTTTTTGTGAGTTCAATATGCATCATTCAAAGGCACATCATGAATTTTCAACCCTCTGCTGACTTCATTTGATATTTTTCATGCATTTAATGATTTATTTTGAGCTAAATGACCCAAAAATTGAAAAGCACTACAAATGAACTCTGAAAAGGTTGAAACTTGGCATGGTATCATAATTTCACCCACATAGCATGTGCTAAAAAGTTGATAGGTTTGCAGCAAAAACTGGATGCACTTCATGTACGAACAGGACAATCCCTTTCAAAGTATCAGGGTTTCGGACAAAAACTCATCTGTTACAAAGGGATTTCAATTTTTAATAACTCATTTTAACTCCAGGATTTTTGTGAGTTCAATATGCACCATTCAAAGGCACATCATGAATTTTCAACCCTCTCCTGACTTCATTTGATATTTTTCATGCATTTAATGATTTATTGAGCTAAATGACCCTGTAATTTAAAAGCACTACAAATGAACTCTGAAAAGGTTGAAACTTGGCATGGTATCATAATTTCACCCACCTAGCATGTGCTAGACACTTGCGAGGGTTGCGGCAAAAACTGGATGCACTTCGTGTACAAACTGGACAATCCCTTTCGAAGTATCAGGTTTTCGGACGAAAACTCATCTCTTACAAAGGGATTACAATTTTTAATAACTCATTTTAGCTCCAGGCTTTTTGTGAGTTCAATATGCACCATTCAAAGGCAGATCATGAATTTTCAACCCTCTCCTGACTTCATTTGATATTTTTCATGCATTTAATGATTTATTTTGAGCTAAATGACTCTGAAATTGAAAAGCACTACAAATGAACTCTGAAAAGGTTGAAACTTGGCATGGTATCATAATTTCACCCACATAGCATGTGCTAATAACTTGAGAGGGTTGCGGCAAAAACTGGATGCACTTCGTGTACAAACTTGACAATCCCTTTCGAAGTATCAGGGTTTCGGACGAAAACTCATCTGTTACAAAGGGATTTCAATTTTTAATAACACAGTTTAACTCCAGGCTTTTTGTGAGTTCAATATGCACCATTCAAAGGCACATCATGAATTTTCAACCCTCTCCTGACTTCATTTGATATTTTTCATGCATTTAATGTCTTGTTTTGTGCTAAATGACCCTGAAATTGAAAAGCACCACAAATGAACTCTGAAAAGGTTGAAACTTGGCATGGTATCATAATTTCACCCACATAGCATGTGCTAAAAACTTGAGAGGGTTGCGGCAAAAACTGGATGCACTTCGTGTACAAACTAGACAATCCCTTTCGAAGTATCAGGGTTTCAGACGAAAACTCATCTGTTACATAGGGAGTTCAATTTTTAATTACTCATTTTAACTCTAGGCTTTTTGTGAGTTCAATATGCCCCATTCAAAGGCACATCATGAATTTTCAACCCTCTCGTGACTTCATTTGATATTTTTCATGCATTTAATGATTTATTTTGAGCTAAATGACACTGAAATTGAAAAGCACTACAAATGAACTTTGAAAAGGTTGAAACTTGGCATGGTATCATAATTTCGCCCACATAGCATGTGCTAAAAAGTTGATAGGGTTGCAGCAAAAACTGGATGCACTTCATGTACGAACAGGACAATCCCTTTCAAAGTATCAGGGTTTCGGACTAAAACTCATCTGTTACAAAGGGATTTCAATTTTTCATAACTCATTTTAACTCCAGGCTTTTTGTGAGTTCAATATGCACCATTCAAAGGCACATCATGAATTTTCAACCCTCTCCTGACTTCATTTGATATTTTTCATGCATTTAATGATTTATTGAGCTAAATGACCCTGAAATTTAAAAGCACTACAAATGAAATCTGAAAAGGTTGAGACTTGGCATGGTATCATAATTTCACCCACCTAGCATGTGCTAAAAACTTGAGAGGGTTGCGGGAAAAACAGGATGCACTTCGTTTACAAACTGGACAATCCCTTTCGAAGTATTAGGTTTTCGGACGAAAACTCATCTGTTACAAAGGGATTACAATTTTTAATAACTCATTTTAGCTCCAGGCTTTTTGTGAGTTCAATATGCACCATTCAAAGGCAGATCATGAATTTTCAACCCTCTCCTGACTTCATTTGATATTTTTCATGCATTTAATGTTTTGTTTTGTGCTAAATGACCCTGAAATTGAAAAGCACCACAAATGAACTCTGAAAAGGTTGAAACTTGGCATGGTATCATAATTTCACCCACATAGCATGTGCTAAAAACGTGAGAGGGTTGCGGCAAAAACTGGATGCACTTCGTGTACAAACTAGACAATCCCTTTTGAAGTATCAGGGTTTCGGACGAAAACTCATCTGTTACATAGGGAGTTCAATTTTTAATTACTCATTTTAACTCCAGGCTTTTTGTGAGTTCAATATGCCCCATTCAAAGGCACATCATGAATTTTCAACCCTCTCCTGACTTCATTTGATATTTTTCATGCATTTAATGATTTATTGAGCTAAATGACCCTGAAATTTAAATGCACTACAAATGAACTCTGAAAAGGTTGAAACTTGGCATGGTATCATAATTTCACCCACATAGCATGTGCTAATAACTTGAGAGGGTTGCGGCAAAAACTGGATGCACTTCGTGTACAAACTGGACAATCCCATTCGAAGTATCAGGGTTTCGGACGAAAACTCATCTGTTACAAATGGATTTCAATTTTTAATAACACAGTTTAACTCCAGGCTTTTTGTGAGTTCAATATGCACCATTCAAAGGCACATCATGAATTTTCAACCCTCTCCTGACTTTATTTGATATTTTTCATGCATTTAATATTTTGTTTTGTGCTAAATGACCCTGAAATTGAAAAGCACCACAAATGAACTCTGAAAAGGTTGAAACTTGGCATGGTATCATAATTTCACCCACATAGCATGTGCTAAAAACGTGAGAGGGTTGCGGCAAAAACTAGATGCACTTCGTGTACAAACTGGACAATCCCTTTAGAAGTATCAGGATTTCGGACCAAAACTCATCTGTTACATAGGGAGTTCAATTTTTAATTACTCATTTTAACTCCAGGCTTTTTGTGAGTTCAATATGCCCCATTCAAAGGCACATCATGAATTTTCAACCCTCTCCTGACTTCATTTGATATTTTTCATGCATTTAATGATTTATTTTGAGCTAAATGACCCTGAAATTGAAAAGCACTACAAATGAACTCTGAAAAGGTTGAAACTTGGCATGGTATCATAATTTCACCCACATAGCATGTGCTAAAAAGTTGATAGGGTTGCAGCAAAAACTGGATGCACTTCATGTACGAACAGGACAATCCCTTTCAAAGTATCAGGGTTTCGAACAAAAACTCATCTGTTACAAAGGGATTACAATTTTTAATAACTCATTTTAGCTCCAGGCTTTTTGTGAGTTCAATATGCACCATTCAAAGGCAGATCATGAATTTTCAACCCTCTCCTGACTTCATTTGATATTTTTCATGCATTTAATGATTTATTTTGAGCTAAATGACCCCAAAATTGAAAAGCACTACAAATGAACTCTGAAAAGGTTGAAACTTGGCATGGTAGCATAATTTCACCCACATAGCATGTGCTAAAAAGTTGATAGGGTTGTAGCAAAAACTGGATGCACTTCATGTACGAACAGGACAATCCCTTTCAAAGTATCAGGGTTTCGGACAAAAACTCCTCTGTTACAAAGGGATTTCAATTTTTAATAACTCATTTTAACTCCAGGCTTTTTGTGAGTTCAATATGCACCATTCAAAGGCACATCATGAATTTTCAACCCTCTCCTGACTTCATTTGGTATTTTTCATGCATTTAATGATTTATTGACCTAAATGACGCTGAAATTTAAAAGCACTACAAATGAAATCTGAAAAGGTTGAAACTTGGCATGGTATCATAATTTCACCCACCTAGCATGTGCTAAAAACTTGAGTGGGTTGCGGCAAAAACTGGATGCACTTCGTTTACAAACTGGACAATCCCTTTCGAAGTATCAGGTTTTCGGACGAAAACTCATCTGTTACAAAGGGATTACAATTTTTAATAACTCATTTTAGCTCCAGGCTTTTTGTGAGTTCAATATGCACCATTCAAAGGCACATCATGAATTTTCAACCCTCTCCTGACTTCATTTGATATTTTTCATGCATTTAATGATTTATTTTGAGCTAAATGACCCAGAAATTGAAAAGCACTACAAATGAACTCTGAAAAGGTTGAAAATTGGCATGGTAACATAATTTCACCCAGATAGCATGTGCTAAAAAGTTGAGAGGGTTGCGGAAAAAACTGGATGCACTTATTGTACGAACAAGACAATCCCTTTCAAAGTATCAGGGTTTCGAACAAAAACTCATCTGTCACAAAGGGATTTCAATTTTTAATAACTCATTTTAACTCCAGGCTTTTTGTGAGTTCAATATGCACCATTCAAAGGCACATCATGAATTTTCAACCCTCTCCTGACTTCATTTGATATTTTTCATGCATTTAATGATTTATTTTGAGCTAAATGACCCAGAAATTGAAAAGCACTACAAATGAACTCTGAAAAGGTTGAAACTTGGCATGGTATCATAATTTCACCCACATAGCATGTGCTAAAAAGTTGAGAGGGTTGCGTCAAAAACTGGATGCACTTATTGTACGAACAAGACAATCCCTTTCAAAGTATCAGGGTTTCGAACAAAAACTCATCTGTCACAAAGGGATTTCAATTTTTAATAACTCATTTTAACTCCAGGCTTTTTGTGAGTTCAATATGCACCATTCAAAGGCACATCATGAATTTTCAACCCTCTCCTGACTTCATTTGATATTTTTCATGCATTTAATGATTTATGTTGACCTAAATGACCCAGAAGTTGAAAAGCACGACAAATGAACTCTGAAAAGGTTGAAACTTGGCATGGTATCATAATTTCACCCACATAGTATGTGCTAAAAAGTTGATAGGGTTGCGGCAATAACTGGATGCACTTCATGTACGAACAGGCCAATCCCTTTCAAAGTATCAAGGTTTCGGACAAAAACTCATCTGTTACAAAGGGATTTCAATTTTTGATAACTCATTTTAACTCCAGGCTTTTTGTGAGTTCAATATGCACCATTCAAAGGCACATCAGGAATTCTCAACCCTCTCCTGATGTCATTTGATATTTTTCATGCACTTAATGATTTATTTTGAGCTAAATGACCCTGAAATTGAAAAGCACTACAAATGAACTATGAAAAGGTTGAAACTTGGCATGGTATCATAATTTCACCCACATAGCATGTGCTAAAAACTTGAGAGGGTTGCGGCAAAAACTGGATGCACTTCGTGTACAAACTGGACAATTCCTTTTGAAGTATCATGGTTTCGGACGAAAACTCATGTGTTACAAAGGGATTACAATTTTTAATAACTCATTTTAACTCCAGGCTTTTTGTGATATCAATATGCACCATTCAAAGGCAGATCATGAATTTTCAACCCTCTCCTGACTTCATTTGATATTTTTCATGCATTTAATGATTTATTTTGAGCTAAATGACCCAGAAATTGAAAAGCACTACAAATGAACTTTGAAAAGGTTGAAACTTGGCATGGTATCATAATTTCACCCACATAGCATGTGCTAAAAAGTTGAGAGCGTTGTAGCAAAAACTGGATGCACTTATTGTACGAACAGGACAATCCCTTTCAAAGTATCAGGGTTTCGGAAAAAAACTCATCTGTCACAAAGGGATTTCAATTTTTAATAACTCATTTTAACTCCAGGCTTTTTGTGAGTTCAATATGCACCATTCAAAGGCACATCATGAATTTTCAACCCTCTCCTGACTTCATTTGATATTTTTCATGCATTTAATGATTTATTGAGCTAAATGACCCTGAAATTGAAAAGCACCACAAAGGAACTCTGAAAAGGTTGAAACTTGGCATGGCATCATAATTTCTCCCGCATTGCATGTGCTAAAAAGTTGAGAGCGTTGCGGCAAAAACTGGATGCACGTCGTGTACAAACTGGACAATCCCTTTCAAAGTATGAGGGTTTCGGACGAAAACCCATCTGTTACAAAGGGATTTCAATTTTTAATAACTCATTTTAACTCCAGGCTTTTTGTGAGTTCAATATGCACCATTCAAAGGCACATCATGAATTTTCAACCCTCTCCTGACTTCATTTGATATTTTTCATGCATTTAATGATTTATTGAGCTAAATGACCCTAAAATTTAAAAGCACTACAAATGAACTCTGAAAAGGTTGAAACTTGGCATGGTATCATAATTTCAACCACCTAGCATGTGCTAGAAACTTGAGAGGGTTGCGGCAAAAACTGGATGCACTTCGTGTACAAACTGGACAATTCCTTTTGAAGTATCAGGGTTTCGGACGAAAACTCGTCTGTTACAAAGGGATTTAAATTTTTAATAACTCATTTTTACTCCAGGCTTTTTGTGAGTTCAATATGCACCATTCAAAGGCACATCATGAATTTTCAACCCTCTCCAGACTTCATTTGATATTTTTCATGCATTTAATGATTTATTTTGAGCTAAATGACCTAGAAATTGAAAAGCACTACAAATGAACTCTGAAAAGGTTGAAACTTGGCATGGTATCATAATTTCACCCACATAGCATGTGCTAAAAAGTTGATAGGGTTGCGGCAAAAACTGGATGCACTTCATGTACGAACAGGACAATCCCTTTCAAAGTATCAGGGTTTCGGACAAAAACTCATCCGTTACAAAGGGATTTCAATTTTTAATAACTCATTTTAAATCCAGGCTTTTTGTGAGTTCAATATGCACCATTCAAAGGCACATCATGAATTTTCAACCCTCTCCTGACTTCATTTGATATTTTTCATGCATTTAATGATTTATTGAGCTAAATGACCCTGAAAATGAAAAGCACTACAAGTGAACTCTGAAAAGGTTGAAACTTGGCATGGTATCTTAATTTCACCCACATAGCATGTGCTAAAAACTTGAGAGGGTTGCGGCAAAAAGTGGATGCACTTCGTGTACAAACTGGACAATCCCTTTCGAAGTATCAGGGTTTCGGACGAAAACTCATCTGTTACATAGGGATTTCAATTTTTAAGAACTCATTTTAACTCCAGGCTTTTTGTGAGCTCAATATGCACCATTCAAAGGAACATCATGAATTTTCAACCCTTTCCTGACTTCATTTGATATTTTTCATGCATTTAATGTTTTGTTTTGTGCTAAATGACCCTGAAATTGAAAAGCACTACAAATGAACTCTGAAAAGGTTGAAACTTGGCATGGAATCATAATTTCTCCCACATTGCATGTGCTAAAAAGTTGAGAGAGTTGCGGCAAAAACTGGATGCACTTCGTGTACAAAATGGACAATCCCTTTCAAAGTATCAGGGTTTCGGACGAAAACTCATCTGTTACAAAGGGATTTCAATTTTTAATAACTCATTTTAACTCCAGGCTTTTTGTGAGTTCAATATGCACCATTCAAAGGCACATCATGAATTTTCAACCCTCTCCTGACTTCATTTGATATTTTTCATGCATTTAATGACTTATTTTGAGCTAAATGACCCTGAAATTGAAAAGCACTACAAATGAACTCTGAAAAGCTTGAAACTTGGCATGGTATCATAATTTCACCCACATAGCATGTGCTAAAAAGTTGAGAGGGTTGCGGCAAAAACTAGATGCACTTCGTGTACAAATAGAACAATCCCTTTCAAAGTATCAGGTTTTCAGAAGAAAACTCATCTGTTACAAAGGGATTTCAAATATTAATAACTCATTTTAACTCCAGGCTTTTTGTGAGTTCAATATGCACCATTCAAAGGCACATCATGAATTTTCAACCCTCTCCTCACTTCATTTGATATTTTTCATGCATTTAATGATTTATTTTGAGCTAAATGACCCTGAAATTGAAAAGCACTACAAATGAACTCTGAAAAGGTTGAAACTTGGCATGGTATCATAATTTCACCCACATAGCATGTGCTAAAAAGTTGATAGGGTTGCGGCACAAACTGGATGCACTTCATGTACGAACAGGACAATCCCTTTCGAAGTATCAGGGTTTCGGACAAAAACTCATCTGTTACAAAGGGATTTCAATTTTTAAAAACTCATTTTAACTCCAGGATTTTTGTGAGTTCAATATGCACCATTCAAAGGCACATCATGAATTTTCAACCCTCTCCTGACTTCATTTGATATTTTTCATGTATTTAATGATTTATTTTGAGCTAAATGACCCTGAAAATGAAAAGCACTACAAATGAACTCTGAAAAGGTTGAAACTTGGCATGGTATATTAATTTCACCCACATAGCATGTGCTAAAAACTTGAGAGGGTTGCGGCAAAAACTGGATGCACTTCGTGTACAAACTGGACAATCCCTTTTGAAGTATCAGGGTTTCGGACGAAAACTCATCTGTTACATAGGGATTTCAATTTTTAAAAACTCATTTTAACTCCAGGATTTTTGTGAGTTCAATATGCACTATTCAAAGGCACATCATGAATTTGCATCCCTCTCCTGACTTCATTTGATATTTTTCATGCATTTAATGTTTTGTTTTGTGCTAAATGACCCTGAAATTGAAAAGCACTACAAATGAACTCTGAAAAGCTTGAACTTGGCATGGTATCATAATGTCACCCACGTAGCATGTGCTAAAAACTTGAGAGGGTTGCGGCAAAAACTAGATGCAATTCATGTACAAACAGGACAACCCCTTTCGAAGTATCAGGGTTTCTGACAAAAACTCATCTGTTACAAAGGGATTTCAATTTTCAATAACTCATTTTAACTCCAGCCTTTTTGTGAGTTCAATATGCACCATTCAAAGGCTCATCATGAATTTTCAACCCTCTCCTGACTTCATTTGATATTTTTCATGCATTCAAAGATTTATTTTGAGCTAAATGTCCCAGAAATTGAAAAGCACTACAAATGAACTCTGAAAAGGTTGAAACATGGCATGGTATCGTAATTTCACCCACATAGCATGTGCTAAAAACTTGAGAGGGTTGCGGCAAAAACTGGATGCACTTCATTTACAAACTGGACAGTCCCTTTCAAAGTATCAGGGTTTCGGATGAAAACTCATCTGTTACAAAGGGATTTCAATTTTTAATGAATCATTTTAACTCCAGGCTTTTTGTGAGTTCAATATGCACCATTCAAAGGCACATCATGAATTTTCAACCCTCTCCTGACTTCATTTTATATTTTTCATGCATTTAATGATTTATTTTGAGCTAAATGAACCTGAAATTGAAAAGCACTACAAATGAACTATGAAAAGGTTGAAATTTGGCATGGTATCATAATTTCACCCACATAGCATGTGCTAATAACTTGAGAGGGTTGCGGCAAAAACTGGATGCACTTCGTGTACAAACTGGACAATCCCTTTCGAAGTATCAGGGTTTCAGACGAAAACTCATCTGTTTCATAGGGATTTCAATTTTTAATAACTCATTTTAACTCCAGGCTTTTTGTGAGTTCAATATGCACCATTCAAAGGCACATCATGAATTTGCAACCCTCTCCTGACTTCATTTGATATTTTTCATGCTTTTAACGATTTATTTTGAGCTAAATGACCTTGAAATTGAAAAGCACTACAAATGAACTCTGAAAAGGTTGAAAGTTGGCATGGTATCATAATTTCACCCACATAGCATGTGCTAAAAAGTTGAGAGGGTTGCGGCAAAAACTGGATGCACTTCATTTACAAACTGGACAATCCCTTTCAAAGTATTAGGGTTTCGGATGAAAATTCATCTGTTATAAAGGGATTTCAATTTTTAATGACTCATTTTAACTCCAGGCTTTTTGTGAGTTCAATATGCACTATTCAAAGGCACATCATGAATTTTCAACCCTCTCCTGACTTCATTTTATATTTTTCATGCATTTAATGATTTATTTTGAGCTAAATGACTCTGAAATTGAAAAGCACTACAAATGAACTCTGAAAAGGTTGAAACTTGGCATGGTATCATAATTTCACCCACATAGCATGTGCTAATAACTTGAGAGGGTTGCGGCAAAAACTGGATGCACTTCGTGTACAAACTGGACAATCCCTTTCGAAGTATCAGGGTTTCGGACGAAAACTCATCTGTTTCATTGGGATTTCAATTTTTAATAACTCATTTTAAATCCAGGCTTTTTGTGAGTTCAATATGCACCATTCAAAGGTACATCATGAATTTGCAACCCTCTCCTGACTTCATTTGATATTTTTCATGCATTTAACGATTTATTTTGAGCTAAATGACCATGAAATTGAAAAGCACTACAAATGAACTCTAAAAAGGTTGAAAATTGGCATGGTATCATAATTTCACCCACATAGCATGTGCTAAAAAGTTGAGAGGGTTGCGGCAAAAACTAGATGCACTTCCTGTACAAACAGGACAATCCCTTGCAAAGTATCAGGGTTTCGGACGAAAACTCATCTGTTACAAAGGGATTTCAATTTTTAATAACTCATTTTAACTCCAGGCTTTTTGTGAGTTCAATATTCACCATTCAAAGGCACATCACGAATTTTGAACCCTCTCCTCACTTCATTTGATATTTTTCATGCATTTAATGATTTATTTTGAGCTAAATGACCCTGAAATTGAAAAGCACTACAAATAAACTCTGAAAAGGTTGAAACTTGGCATGGTATAATAATTTCACCCACATAGCATGTGCTAAAAAGTTGATAGGGTTGCGGCAAAAACTGGATGCACTTCATGTACGAACAGGACAATCCCTTTCAAAGTATCAGGGTTTCGGACAAAAACTCATCTGTTACAAAGGGATTTCAATTTTTAATAACTCATTTTAACTCCAGGCTTTTTGTGAGTTCAATATGCACCATTCAAAGGCACATCATGAACTTTCAACCCTCTCCTGACTTCATTTGATATTTTTCATGCATTTAATGATTAGCTAAATGACCCTGAAATTTAAAAGCACTACAAATGAACTCTGAAAAGGTTGAAACTTGGCATGGTATCATAATTTCACCCACCTAGCATGTGCTAAAAACTTGAGAGGGTTGCGGCAAAAACTGGATGCACTTCGTGTACAAATTGGACAATCCCTTTCGAAGTATCAGGGTTTCGGACGAAAACTCATCTGTTACATAGGGATTTAAATTTTTAATAACTCATTTTAACTCCAGGATTTTTGTGAGTTCAATATGCACCATTCAAAGGCACATCATGAATTTGCATCCCTCTCCTGACTTCATTTGATATTTTTCATGCATTTAATGTTTTGTTTTGTGCTAAATGACCCTGAAATTGAAAAGCACTACAAATGAACTCTGAAAAGCTTGAACTTGGCATGGTATCATAATGTCACCCACGTAGCATGTGCTAAAAACTTGAGAGGGTTGCGGCAAAAACTAGATGCAATTCATGTACAAACAGGACAACCCCTTTCGAAGTATCAGGGTTTCGGACAAAAACTCATCTGTTACAAAGGGATTTCAATTTTCAATAACTCATTTTAACTCCAGCCTTTTTGTGAGTTCAATATGCACCATTCAAAGGCTCATCATGAATTTTCAACCCTCTCCTGACTTCATTTGATATTTTTCATGCATTCAAAGATTTATTTTGAGCTAAATGTCCCAGAAATTGAAAAGCACTACAAATGAACTCTGAAAAGGTTGAAACATGGCATGGTATCGTAATTTCACCCACATAGCATGTGCTAAAAACTTGAGAGGGTTGCGGCAAAAACTGGATGCACTTCATTTACAAACTGGACAGTCCCTTTCAAAGTATCAGGGTTTCGGATGAAAACTCATCTGTTACAAAGGGATTTCAATTTTTAATGAATCATTTTAACTCCAGGATTTTTGTGAGTTCAATATGCACCATTCAAAGGCACATCATGAATTTTCAACCCTCTCCTGACTTCATTTTATATTTTTCATGCATTTAATGATTTATTTTGAGCTAAATGACCCTGAAATTGAAAAGCACTACAAATGAACTCTGAAAAGGTTGAAATTTGGCATGGTATCATAATTTCACCCACATAGCATGTGCTAATAACTTGAGAGGGTTGCGGCAAAAACTGGATGCACTTCGTGTAGAAACTGGACAATCCCTTTCGAAGTATCAGGGTTTCAGACGAAAACTCATCTGTTTCATAGGGATTTCAATTTTTAATAACTCATTTTAACTCCAGGCTTTTTGTGAGTTCAATATGCACCATTCAAAGGCACATCATGAATTTGCAACCCTCTCCTGACTTCATTTGATATTTTTCATGCTTTTAACGATTTATTTTGAGCTAAATGACCTTGAAATTGAAAAGCACTACAAATGAACTCTGAAAAGGTTGAAAGTTGGCATGGTATCATAATTTCACCCACATAGCATGTGCTAAAAAGTTGAGAGGGTTGCGGCAAAAACTGGATGCACTTCATTTACAAACTGGACAATCCCTTTCAAAGAATTAGGGTTTCGGATGAAAACTCATCTGTTACAAAGGGATTTCAATTTTTAATGACTCATTTTAACTCCAGGCTTTTTGTGAGTTCAATATGCACTATTCAAAGGCACATCATGAATTTTCAACCCTCTCCTGACTTCATTTTATATTTTTCATGCATTTAATGATTTATTTTGAGCTAAATGACTCTGAAATTGAAAAGCACTACAAATGAACTCTGAAAAGGTTGAAACTTGGCATGGTATCATAATTTCACCCACATAGCATGTGCTAATAACTTGAGAGGGTTGCGGCAAAAACTGGATGCACTTCGTGTACAAACTGGACAATCCCTTTCGAAGTATCAGGGTTTCGGACGAAAACTCATCTGTTTCATTGGGATTTCAATTTTTAATAACTCATTTTAAATCCAGGCTTTTTGTGAGTTCAATATGCACCATTCAAAGGCACATCATGAATTTGCAACCCTCTCCTGACTTCATTTGATATTTTTCATGCATTTAACGATTTATTTTGAGCTAAATGACCATGAAATTGAAAAGCACTACAAATGAACTCTGAAAAGGTTGAAAATTGGCATGGTATCATAATTTCACCCACATAGCATGTGCTAAAAAGTTGAGAGGGTTGCGGCAAAAACTAGATGCACTTCCTGTACAAACAGGACAATCCCTTGCAAAGTATCAGGGTTTCGGACGAAAACTCATCTGTTACAAAGGGATTTCAATTTTTAATAACTCATTTTAACTCCAGGCTTTTTGTGAGTTCAATATTCACCATTCAAAGGCACATCACGAATTTTGAACCCTCTCCTCACTTCATTTGATATTTTTCATGCATTTAATGATTTATTTTGAGCTAAATGACCCTGAAATTGAAAAGCACTACAAATAAACTCTGAAAAGGTTGAAACTTGGCATGGTATAATAATTTCACCCACATAGCATGTGCTAAAAAGTTGATAGGGTTGCGGCAAAAACTGGATGCACTTCATGTACGAACAGGACAATCCCTTTCAAAGTATCAGGGTTTCGGACAAAAACTCATCTGTTACAAAGGGATTTCAATTTTTAATAACTCATTTTAACTCCAGGCTTTTTGTGAGTTCAATATGCACCATTCAAAGGCACATCATGAACTTTCAACCCTCTCCTGACTTCATTTGATATTTTTCATGCATTTAATGATTAGCTAAATGACCCTGAAATTTAAAAGCACTACAAATGAACTCTGAAAAGGTTGAAACTTGGCATGGTATCATAATTTCACCCACCTAGCATGTGCTAAAAACTTGAGAGGGTTGCGGCAAAAACTGGATGCACTTCGTGTACAAATTGGACAATCCCTTTCGAAGTATCAGGGTTTCGGACGAAAACTCATCTGTTACATAGGGATTTAAATTTTTAATAACTCATTTTAACTCCAGGATTTTTGTGAGTTCAATATGCACCATTCAAAGGCACATCATGAATTTGCATCCCTCTCCTGACTTCATTTGATATTTTTCATGCATTTAATGTTTTGTTTTGTGCTAAATGACCCTGAAATTGAAAAGCACTACAAATGAACTCTGAAAAGCTTGAACTTGGCATGGTATCATAATGTCACCCACGTAGCATGTGCTAAAAACTTGAGAGGGTTGCGGCAAAAACTAGATGCAATTCATGTACAAACAGGACAACCCCTTTCGAAGTATCAGGGTTTCGGACAAAAACTCATCTGTTACAAAGGGATTTCAATTTTCAATAACTCATTTTAACTCCAGCCTTTTTGTGAGTTCAATATGCACCATTCAAAGGCTCATCATGAATTTTCAACCCTCTCCTGACTTCATTTGATATTTTTCATGCATTCAAAGATTTATTTTGAGCTAAATGTCCCAGAAATTGAAAAGCACTACAAATGAACTCTGAAAAGGTTGAAACATGGCATGGTATCGTAATTTCACCCACATAGCATGTGCTAAAAACTTGAGAGGGTTGCGGCAAAAACTGGATGCACTTCATTTACAAACTGGACAGTCCCTTTCAAAGTATCAGGGTTTCGGATGAAAACTCATCTGTTACAAAGGGATTTCAATTTTTAATGAATCATTTTAACTCCAGGATTTTTGTGAGTTCAATATGCACCATTCAAAGGCACATCATGAATTTTCAACCCTCTCTTGACTTCATTTTATATTTTTCATGCATTTAATGATTTATTTTGAGCTAAATGACCCTGAAATTGAAAAGCACTACAAATGAACTCTGAAAAGGTTGAAATTTGGCATGGTATCATAATTTCACCCACATAGCATGTGCTAATAACTTGAGAGGGTTGCGGCAAAAACTGGATGCACTTCGTGTACAAACTGGACAATCCCTTTCGAAGTATCAGGGTTTCAGACGAAAACTCATCTGTTACAAAGGGATTTCAATTTTTAATAACTCATTTTAACTCCAGGCTTTTTGTGAGTTCAATATGCACCATTCAAAGGCACATCAGGAATTCTCAACCCTCTCCTGATGTCATTTGATATTTTTCATGCACTTAATGATTTATTTTGAGCTAAATGACCCTGAAATTGAAAAGCACTACAAATGAACTATGAAAAGGTTGAAACTTGGCATGGTATCATAATTTCACCCACATAGCATGTGCTAAAAACTTGAGAGGGTTGCGGCAAAAACTGGATGCACTTCGTGTACAAACTGGACAATTCCTTTTGAAGTATCAGGGTTTCGGACGAAAACTCATGTGTTACAAAGGGATTACAATTTTTAATAACTCATTTTAACTCCAGGCTTTTTGTGATATCAATATGCACCATTCAAAGGCAGATCATGAATTTTCAACCCTCTCCTGACTTCATTTGATATTTTTCATGCATTTAATGATTTATTTTGAGCTAAATGACCCAGAAATTGAAAAGCACTACAAATGAACTTTGAAAAGGTTGAAACTTGGCATGGTATCATAATTTCACCCACATAGCATGTGCTAAAAAGTTGAGAGCGTTGTAGCAAAAACTGGATGCACTTATTGTACGAACAGGACAATCCCTTTCAAAGTATCAGGGTTTCGGACAAAAACTCATCTGTCACAAAGGGATTTCAATTTTTAATAACTCATTTTAACTCCAGGCTTTTTGTGAGTTCAATATGCACCATTCAAAGGCACATCATGAATTTTCAACCCTCTCCTGACTTCATTTGATATTTTTCATGCATTTAATGATTTATTGAGCTAAATGACCCTGAAATTGAAAAGCACCACAAAGGAACTCTGAAAAGGTTGAAACTTGGCATGGCATCATAATTTCTCCCGCATTGCATGTGCTAAAAAGTTGAGAGCGTTGCGGCAAAAACTGGATGCACGTCGTGTACAAACTGGACAATCCCTTTCAAAGTATGAGGGTTTCGGACGAAAACCCATCTGTTACAAAGGGATTTCAATTTTTAATAACTCATTTTAACTCCAGGCTTTTTGTGAGTTCAATATGCACCATTCAAAGGCACATCATGAATTTTCAACCCTCTCCTGACTTCATTTGATATTTTTCATGCATTTAATGATTTATTGAGCTAAATGACCCTAAAATTTAAAAGCACTACAAATGAACTCTGAAAAGGTTGAAACTTGGCATGGTATCATAATTTCAACCACCTAGCATGTGCTAGAAACTTGAGAGGGTTGCGGCAAAAACTGGATGCACTTCGTGTACAAACTGGACAATTCCTTTTGAAGTATCAGGGTTTCGGACGAAAACTCGTCTGTTACAAAGGGATTTAAATTTTTAATAACTCATTTTTACTCCAGGCTTTTTGTGAGTTCAATATGCACCATTCAAAGGCACATCATGAATTTTCAACCCTCTCCAGACTTCATTTGATATTTTTCATGCATTTAAT
This sequence comes from Triticum urartu, assembly GCF_056163025.1. Classification (NCBI taxonomy): domain Eukaryota; kingdom Viridiplantae; phylum Streptophyta; class Magnoliopsida; order Poales; family Poaceae; genus Triticum; species Triticum urartu. Next base: position 605,729,128 of record NC_141878.1, read on the forward strand.
GATTTATTTTGAGCTAAATGACCTAGAAATTGAAAAGCACTACAAATGAACTCTGAAAAGGTTGAAACTTGGCATGGTATCATAATTTCACCCACATAGCATGTGCTAAAAAGTTGATAGGGTTGCGGCAAAAACTGGATGCACTTCATGTACGAACAGGACAATCCCTTTCAAAGTATCAGGGTTTCGGACAAAAACTCATCCGTTACAAAGGGATTTCAATTTTTAATAACTCATTTTAAATCCAGGCTTTTTGTGAGTTCAATATGCACCATTCAAAGGCACATCATGAATTTTCAACCCTCTCCTGACTTCATTTGATATTTTTCATGCATTTAATGATTTATTGAGCTAAATGACCCTGAAAATGAAAAGCACTACAAGTGAACTCTGAAAAGGTTGAAACTTGGCATGGTATCTTAATTTCACCCACATAGCATGTGCTAAAAACTTGAGAGGGTTGCGGCAAAAACTGGATGCACTTCGTGTACAAACTGGACAATCCCTTTCGAAGTATCAGGGTTTCGGACGAAAACTCATCTGTTACATAGGGATTTCAATTTTTAAGAACTCATTTTAACTCCAGGCTTTTTGTGAGCTCAATATGCACCATTCAAAGGAACATCATGAATTTTCAACCCTTTCCTGACTTCATTTGATATTTTTCATGCATTTAATGTTTTGTTTTGTGCTAAATGACCCTGAAATTGAAAAGCACTACAAATGAACTCTGAAAAGGTTGAAACTTGGCATGGAATCATAATTTCTCCCATATTGCATGTGCTAAAAAGTTGAGAGAGTTGCGGCAAAAACTGGATGCACTTCGTGTACAAAATGGACAATCCCTTTCAAAGTATCAGGGTTTCGGACGAAAACTCATCTGTTACAAAGGGATTTCAATTTTTAATAACTCATTTTAACTCCAGGCTTTTTGTGAGTTCAATATGCACCATTCAAAGGCACATCATGAATTTTCAACCCTCTCCTGACTTCATTTGATATTTTTCATGCATTTAATGACTTATTTTGAGCTAAATGACCCTGAAATTGAAAAGCACTACAAATGAACTCTGAAAAGCTTGAAACTTGGCATGGTATCATAATTTCACCCACATAGCATGTGCTAAAAAGTTGAGAGGGTTGCGGCAAAAACTAGATGCACTTCGTGTACAAATAGAACAATCCCTTTCAAAGTATCAGGTTTTCAGAAGAAAACTCATCTGTTACAAAGGGATTTCAAATATTAATAACTCATTTTAACTCCAGGCTTTTTGTGAGTTCAATATGCACCATTCAAAGGCACATCATGAATTTTCAACCCTCTCCTCACTTCATTTGATATTTTTCATGCATTTAATGATTTATTTTGAGCTAAATGACCCTGAAATTGAAAAGCACTACAAATGAACTCTGAAAAGGTTGAAACTTGGCATGGTATCATAATTTCACCCACATAGCATGTGCTAAAAAGTTGATAGGGTTGCGGCACAAACTGGATGCACTTCATGTACGAACAGGACAATCCCTTTCGAAGTATCAGGGTTTCGGACAAAAACTCATCTGTTACAAAGGGATTTCAATTTTTAAAAACTCATTTTAACTCCAGGATTTTTGTGAGTTCAATATGCACCATTCAAAGGCACATCATGAATTTTCAACCCTCTCCTGACTTCATTTGATATTTTTCATGTATTTAATGATTTATTTTGAGCTAAATGACCCTGAAAATGAAAAGCACTACAAATGAACTCTGAAAAGGTTGAAACTTGGCATGGTATATTAATTTCACCCACATAGCATGTGCTAAAAACTTGAGAGGGTTGCGGCAAAAACTGGATGCACTTCGTGTACAAACTGGACAATCCCTTTTGAAGTATCAGGGTTTCGGACGAAAACTCATCTGTTACATAGGGATTTCAATTTTTAAAAACTCATTTTAACTCCAGGATTTTTGTGAGTTCAATATGCACTATTCAAAGGCACATCATGAATTTGCATCCCTCTCCTGACTTCATTTGATATTTTTCATGCATTTAATGTTTTGTTTTGTGCTAAATGACCCTGAAATTGAAAAGCACTACAAATGAACTCTGAAAAGCTTGAACTTGGCATGGTATCATAATGTCACCCACGTAGCATGTGCTAAAAACTTGAGAGGGTTGCGGCAAAAACTAGATGCAATTCATGTACAAACAGGACAACCCCTTTCGAAGTATCAGGGTTTCGGACAAAAACTCATCTGTTACAAAGGGATTTCAATTTTCAATAACTCATTTTAACTCCAGCCTTTTTGTGAGTTCAATATGCACCATTCAAAGGCTCATCATGAATTTTCAACCCTCTCCTGACTTCATTTGATATTTTTCATGCATTCAAAGATTTATTTTGAGCTAAATGTCCCAGAAATTGAAAAGCACTACAAATGAACTCTGAAAAGGTTGAAACATGGCATGGTATCGTAATTTCACCCACATAGCATGTGCTAAAAACTTGAGAGGGTTGCGGCAAAAACTGGATGCACTTCATTTACAAACTGGACAGTCCCTTTCAAAGTATCAGGGTTTCGGATGAAAACTCATCTGTTACAAAGGGATTTCAATTTTTAATGAATCATTTTAACTCCAGGCTTTTTGTGAGTTCAATATGCACCATTCAAAGGCACATCATGAATTTTCAACCCTCTCCTGACTTCATTTTATATTTTTCATGCATTTAATGATTTATTTTGAGCTAAATGAACCTGAAATTGAAAAGCACTACAAATGAACTCTGAAAAGGTTGAAATTTGGCCTGGTATCATAATTTCACCCACATAGCATGTGCTAATAACTTGAGAGGGTTGCGGCAAAAACTGGATGCACTTCGTGTACAAACTGGACAATCCCTTTCGAAGTATCAGGGTTTCAGACGAAAACTCATCTGTTTCATAGGGATTTCAATTTTTAATAACTCATTTTAACTCCAGGCTTTTTGTGAGTTCAATATGCACCATTCAAAGGCACATCATGAATTTGCAACCCTCTCCTGACTTCATTTGATATTTTTCATGCTTTTAACGATTTATTTTGAGCTAAATGACCTTCAAATTGAAAAGCACTACAAATGAACTCTGAAAAGGTTGAAAGTTGGCATGGTATCATAATTTCACCCACATAGCATGTGCTAAAAAGTTGAGAGGGTTGCGGCAAAAACTGGATGCACTTCATTTACAAACTGGACAATCCCTTTCAAAGTATTAGGGTTTCGGATGAAAATTCATCTGTTATAAAGGGATTTCAATTTTTAATGACTCATTTTAACTCCAGGCTTTTTGTGAGTTCAATATGCACTATTCAAAGGCACATCATGAATTTTCAACCCTCTCCTGACTTCATTTTATATTTTTCATGCATTTAATGATTTATTTTGAGCTAAATGACTCTGAAATTGAAAAGCACTACAAATGAACTCTGAAAAGGTTGAAACTTGGCATGGTATCATAATTTCACCCACATAGCATGTGCTAATAACTTGAGAGGGTTGCGGCAAAAACTGGATGCACTTCGTGTACAAACTGGACAATCCCTTTCGAAGTATCAGGGTTTCGGACGAAAACTCATCTGTTTCATTGGGATTTCAATTTTTAATAACTCATTTTAAATCCAGGCTTTTTGTGAGTTCAATATGCACCATTCAAAGGTACATCATGAATTTGCAACCCTCTCCTGACTTCATTTGATATTTTTCATGCATTTAACGATTTATTTTGAGCTAAATGACCATGAAATTGAAAAGCACTACAAATGAACTCTGAAAAGGTTGAAAATTGGCATGGTATCATAATTTCACCCACATAGCATGTGCTAAAAAGTTGAGAGGGTTGCGGCAAAAACTAGATGCACTTCCTGTACAAACAGGACAATCCCTTGCAAAGTATCAGGGTTTCGGACGAAAACTCATCTGTTACAAAGGGATTTCAATTTTTAATAACTCATTTTAACTCCAGGCTTTTTGTGAGTTCAATATTCACCATTCAAAGGCACATCACGAATTTTGAACCCTCTCCTCACTTCATTTGATATTTTTCATGCATTTAATGATTTATTTTGAGCTAAATGACCCTGAAATTGAAAAGCACTACAAATAAACTCTGAAAAGGTTGAAACTTGGCATGGTATAATAATTTCACCCACATAGCATGTGCTAAAAAGTTGATAGGGTTGCGGCAAAAACTGGATGCACTTCATGTACGAACAGGACAATCCCTTTCAAAGTATCAGGGTTTCGGACAAAAACTCATCTGTTACAAAGGGATTTCAATTTTTAATAACTCATTTTAACTCCAGGCTTTTTGTGAGTTCAATATGCACCATTCAAAGGCACATCATGAACTTTCAACCCTCTCCTGACTTCATTTGATATTTTTCATGCATTTAATGATTAGCTAAATGACCCTGAAATTTAAAAGCACTACAAATGAACTCTGAAAAGGTTGAAACTTGGCATGGTATCATAATTTCACCCACCTAGCATGTGCTAAAAACTTGAGAGGGTTGCGGCAAAAACTGGATGCACTTCGTGTACAAATTGGACAATCCCTTTCGAAGTATCAGGGTTTCGGACGAAAACTCATCTGTTACATAGGGATTTAAATTTTTAATAACTCATTTTAACTCCAGGATTTTTGTGAGTTCAATATGCACCATTCAAAGGCACATCATGAATTTGCATCCCTCTCCTAACTTCATTTGATATTTTTCATGCATTTAATGTTTTGTTTTGTGCTAAATGACCCTGAAATTGAAAAGCACTACAAATGAACTCTGAAAAGCTTGAACTTGGCATGGTATCATAATGTCACCCACGTAGCATGTGCTAAAAACTTGAGAGGGTTGCGGCAAAAACTAGATGCAATTCATGTACAAACAGGACAACCCCTTTCGAAGTATCAGGGTTTCGGACAAAAACTCATCTGTTACAAAGGGATTTCAATTTTCAATAACTCATTTTAACTCCAGCCTTTTTGTGAGTTCAATATGCACCATTCAAAGGCTCATCATGAATTTTCAACCCTCTCCTGACTTCATTTGATATTTTTCATGCATTCAAAGATTTATTTTGAGCTAAATGTCCCAGAAATTGAAAAGCACTACAAATGAACTCTGAAAAGGTTGAAACATGGCATGGTATCGTAATTTCACCCACATAGCATGTGCTAAAAACTTGAGAGGGTTGCGGCAAAAACTGGATGCACTTCATTGACAAACTGGACAGTCCCTTTCAAAGTATCAGGGTTTCGGATGAAAACTCATCTGTTACAAAGGGATTTCAATTTTTAATGAATCATTTTAACTCCAGGATTTTTGTGAGTTCAATATGCACCATTCAAAGGCACATCATGAATTTTCAACCCTCTCCTGACTTCATTTTATATTTTTCATGCATTTAATGATTTATTTTGAGCTAAATGACCCTGAAATTGAAAAGCACTACAAATGAACTCTGAAAAGGTTGAAATTTGGCATGGTATCATAATTTCACCCACATAGCATGTGCTAATAACTTGAGAGGGTTGCGGCAAAAACTGGATGCACTTCGTGTACAAACTGGACAATCCCTTTCGAAGTATCAGGGTTTCAAACGAAAACTCATCTGTTTCATAGGGATTTCAAATTTTAATAACTCATTTTAACTCCAGGCTTTTTTTGAGTTCAATATGCACCATTCAAAGGCACATCATGAATTTGCAACCCTCTCCTGACTTCATTTGATATTTTTCATGCTTTTAACGATTTATTTTGAGCTAAATGACCTTGAAATTGAAAAGCACTACAAATGAACTCTGAAAAGGTTGAAAGTTGGCATGGTATCATAATTTCACCCACATAGCATGTGCTAAAAAGTTGAGAGGGTTGCGGCAAAAACTGGATGCACTTCATTTACAAACTGGACAATCCCTTTCAAAGAATTAGGGTTTCGGATGAAAACTCATCTGTTACAAAGGGATTTCAATTTTTAATGACTCATTTTAACTCCAGGCTTTTTGTGAGTTCAATATGCACTATTCAAAGGCACATCATGAATTTTCAACCCTCTCCTGACTTCATTTTATATTTTTCATGCATTTAATGATTTATTTTGAGCTAAATGACTCTGAAATTGAAAAGCACTACAAATGAACTCTGAAAAGGTTGAAACTTGGCATGGTATCATAATTTCACCCACATAGCATGTGCTAATAACTTGAGAGGGTTGCGGCAAAAACTGGATGCACTTCGTGTACAAACTGGACAATCCCTTTCGAAGTATCAGGGTTTCGGACGAAAACTCATCTGTTTCATTGGGATTTCAATTTTTAATAACTCATTTTAAATCCAGGCTTTTTGTGAGTTCAATATGCACCATTCAAAGGCACATCATGAATTTGCAACCCTCTCCTGACTTCATTTGATATTTTTCATGCATTTAACGATTTATTTTGAGCTAAATGACCATGAAATTGAAAAGCACTACAAATGAACTCTGAAAAGGTTGAAAATTGGCATGGTATCATAATTTCACCCACATAGCATGTGCTAAAAAGTTGAGAGGGTTGCGGCAAAAACTAGATGCACTTCCTGTACAAACAGGACAATCCCTTGCAAAGTATCAGGGTTTCGGACGAAAACTCATCTGTTACAAAGGGATTTCAATTTTTAATAACTCATTTTAACTCCAGGCTTTTTGTGAGTTCAATATTCACCATTCAAAGGCACATCACGAATTTTGAACCCTCTCCTCACTTCATTTGATATTTTTCATGCATTTAATGATTTATTTTGAGCTAAATGACCCTGAAATTGAAAAGCACTACAAATAAACTCTGAAAAGGTTGAAACTTGGCATGGTATAATAATTTCACCCACATAGCATGTGCTAAAAAGTTGATAGGGTTGCGACAAAAACTGGATGCACTTCATGTACGAACAGGACAATCCCTTTCAAAGTATCAGGGTTTCGGACAAAAACTCATCTGTTACAAAGGGATTTCAATTTTTAATAACTCATTTTAACTCCAGGCTTTTTGTGAGTTCAATATGCACCATTCAAAGGCACATCATGAACTTTCAACCCTCTCCTGACTTCATTTGATATTTTTCATGCATTTAATGATTAGCTAAATGACCCTGAAATTTAAAAGCACTACAAATGAACTCTGAAAAGGTTGAAACTTGGCATGGTATCATAATTTCACCCACCTAGCAGGTGCTAAAAACTTGAGAGGGTTGCGGCAAAAACTGGATGCACTTCGTGTACAAATTGGACAATCCCTTTCGAAGTATCAGGGTTTCGGACGAAAACTCATCTGTTACATAGGGATTTAAATTTTTAATAACTCATTTTAACTCCAGGATTTTTGTGAGTTCAATATGCACCATTCAAAGGCACATCATGAATTTGCATCCCTCTCCTGACTTCATTTGATATTTTTCATGCATTTAATGTTTTGTTTTGTGCTAAATGACCCTGAAATTGAAAAGCACTACAAATGAACTCTGAAAAGCTTGAACTTGGCATGGTATCATAATGTCACCCACGTAGCATGTGCTAAAAACTTGAGAGGGTTGCGGCAAAAACTAGATGCAATTCATGTACAAACAGGACAACCCCTTTCGAAGTATCAGGGTTTCGGACAAAAACTCATCTGTTACAAAGGGATTTCAATTTTCAATAACTCATTTTAACTCCAGCCTTTTTGTGAGTTCAATATGCACCATTCAAAGGCTCATCATGAATTTTCAACCCTCTCCTGACTTCATTTGATATTTTTCATGCATTCAAAGATTTATTTTGAGCTAAATGTCCCAGAAATTGAAAAGCACTACAAATGAACTCTGAAAAGGTTGAAACATGGCATGGTATCGTAATTTCACCCACATAGCATGTGCTAAAAACTTGAGAGGGTTGCGGCAAAAACTGGATGCACTTCATTTACAAACTGGACAGTCCCTTTCAAAGTATCAGGGTTTCGGATGAAAACTCATCTGTTACAAAGGGATTTCAATTTTTAATGAATCATTTTAACTCCAGGATTTTTGTGAGTTCAATATGCACCATTCAAAGGCACATCATGAATTTTCAACCCTCTCCTGACTTCATTTTATATTTTTCATGCATTTAATGATTTATTTTGAGCTAAATGACCCTGAAATTGAAAAGCACTACAAATGAACTCTGAAAAGGTTGAAATTTGGCATGGTATCATAATTTCACCCACATAGCATGTGCTAATAACTTGAGAGGGTTGCGGCAAAAACTGGATGCACTTCGTGTACAAACTGGACAATCCCTTTCGAAGTATCAGGGTTTCAGACGAAAACTCATCTGTTTCATAGGGATTTCAATTTTTAATAACTCATTTTAACTCCAGGCTTTTTGTGAGTTCAATATGCACCATTCAAAGGCACATCATGAATTTGCAACCCTCTCCTGACTTCATTTGATATTTTTCATGCTTTTAACGATTTATTTTGAGCTAAATGACCTTGAAATTGAAAAGCACTACAAATGAACTCTGAAAAGGTTGAAAGTTGGCATGGTATCATAATTTCACCCACATAGCATGTGCTAAAAAGTTGAGAGGGTTGCGGCAAAAACTGGATGCACTTCATTTACAAACTGGACAATCCCTTTCAAAGAATTAGGGTTTCGGATGAAAACTCATCTGTTACAAAGGGATTTCAATTTTTAATGACTCATTTTAACTCCAGGCTTTTTGTGAGTTCAATATGCACTATTCAAAGGCACATCATGAATTTTCAACCCTCTCCTGACTTCATTTTATATTTTTCATGCATTTAATGATTTATTTTGAGCTAAATGACTCTGAAATTGAAAAGCACTACAAATGAACTCTGAAAAGGTTGAAACTTGGCATGGTATCATAATTTCACCCACATAGCATGTGCTAATAACTTGAGAGGGTTGCGGCAAAAACTGGATGCACTTCGTGTACAAACTGGACAATCCCTTTCGAAGTATCAGGGTTTCGGACGAAAACTCATCTGTTTCATTGGGATTTCAATTTTTAATAACTCATTTTAAATCCAGGCTTTTTGTGAGTTCAATATGCACCATTCAAAGGCACATCATGAATTTGCAACCCTCTCCTGACTTCATTTGATATTTTTCATGCATTTAACGATTTATTTTGAGCTAAATGACCATGAAATTGAAAAGCACTACAAATGAACTCTGAAAAGGTTGAAAATTGGCATGGTATCATAATTTCACCCACATAGCATGTGCTAAAAAGTTGAGAGGGTTGCGGCAAAAACTAGATGCACTTCCTGTACAAACAGGACAATCCCTTGCAAAGTATCAGGGTTTCGGACGAAAACTCATCTGTTACAAAGGGATTTCAATTTTTAATAACTCATTTTAACTCCAGGCTTTTTGTGAGTTCAATATTCACCATTCAAAGGCACATCACGAATTTTGAACCCTCTCCTCACTTCATTTGATATTTTTCATGCATTTAATGATTTATTTTGAGCTAAATGACCCTGAAATTGAAAAGCACTACAAATAAACTCTGAAAAGGTTGAAACTTGGCATGGTATAATAATTTCACCCACATAGCATGTGCTAAAAAGTTGATAGGGTTGCGGCAAAAACTGGATGCACTTCATGTACGAACAGGACAATCCCTTTCAAAGTATCAGGGTTTCGGACAAAAACTCATCTGTTACAAAGGGATTTCAATTTTTAATAACTCATTTTAACTCCAGGCTTTTTGTGAGTTCAATATGCACCATTCAAAGGCACATCATGAACTTTCAACCCTCTCCTGACTTCATTTGATATTTTTCATGCATTTAATGATTAGCTAAATGACCCTGAAATTTAAAAGCACTACAAATGAACTCTGAAAAGGTTGAAACTTGGCATGGTATCATAATTTCACCCACCTAGCATGTGCTAAAAACTTGAGAGGGTTGCGGCAAAAACTGGATGCACTTCGTGTACAAATTGGACAATCCCTTTCGAAGTATCAGGGTTTCGGACGAAAACTCATCTGTTACATAGGGATTTAAATTTTTAATAACTCATTTTAACTCCAGGCTTTTTGTGAGTTCAATATGCACCATTCAAAGGCACATCATGAATTTGCATCCCTCTCCTGACTTCATTTGATATTTTTCATGCATTTAATGTTTTGTTTTGTGCTAAATGACCCTGAAATTGAAAAGCACTACAAATGAACTCTGAAAAGCTTGAACATGGCATGGTATCATAATGTCACCCACGTAGCATGTGCTAAAAACTTGAGAGGGTTGCGGCAAAAACTAGATGCAATTCATGTACAAACAGGACAACCCCTTTCGAAGTATCAGGGTTTCGGACAAAAACTCATCTGTTACAAAGGGATTTCAATTTTCAATAACTCATTTTAACTCCAACCTTTTTGTGAGTTCAATATGCACCATTCAAAGGCTCATCATGAATTTTCAACCCTCTCGTGACTTCATTTGATATTTTTCATGCATTTAAAGATTTATTTTGAGCTAAATGTCCCAGAAATTGAAAAGCACTACAAATGAACTCTGAAAAGGTTGAAACATGGCATGGTATCGTAATTTCACCCACATAGCATGTGCTAAAAACTTGAGAGGGTTGCGGCAAAAACTGGATGCACTTCATTTACAAACTGGACAGTCCCTTTCAAAGTATCAGGGTTTCGGATGAAAACTCATCTGTTACAAAGGGATTTCAATTTTTAATGAAACATTTTAACTCCAGGCTTTTTGTGAGTTCAATATGCACCATTCAAAGGCACATCATGAATTTTCAACCCTCTCCTGACTTCATTTTATATTTTTCATGCATTTAATGATTTATTTTGAGCTAAATGACCCTGAAATTGAAAAGCACTACAAATGAACTCTGAAAAGGTTGAAATTTGGCATGGTATCATAATTTCACCCACATAGCATGTGCTAATAACTTGAGAGGGTTGCGGCAAAAACTGGATGCACTTCGTGTACAAACTGGACAATCCCTTTCGAAGTATCAGGGTTTCAGACAAAAACTCATCTGTTTCATAGGGATTTCAATTTTTAATAACTCATTTTAACTCCAGGCTTTTTGTGAGTTCAATATGCACCATTCAAAGGCACATCATGAATTTGCAACCCTCTCCTGACTTCATTTGATATTTTTCATGCTTTTAACGATTTATTTTGAGCTAAATGACCTTGAAATTGAAAAGCACTACAAATGAACTCTGAAAAGGTTGAAAGTTGGCATGGTATCATAATTTCACCCACATAGCATGTGTTAAAAAGTTGAGAGGGTTGCGGCAAAAACTGGATGCACTTCATTTACAAACTGGACAATCCCTTTCAAAGTATTAGGGTTTCGGATGAAAACTCATCTGTTACAAAGGGATTTCAATTTTTAATGACTCATTTTAACTCCAGGCTTTTTGTGAGTTCAATATGCACTATTCAAAGGCACATCATGAATTTTCAACCCTCTCCTGACTTCATTTTATATTTTTCATGCATTTAATGATTTATTTTGAGCTAAATGACTCTGAAATTGAAAAGCACTACAAATGAACTCTGAAAAGGTTGAAACTTGGCATGGTATCATAATTTCACCCACATAGCATGTGCTAATAACTTGAGAGGGTTGCGGCAAAAACTGGATGCACTTCCTGTACAAACAGGACAATCTCTTTCAAAGTATCAGGGTTTCGAACGACAACTCATCTGTTACAAAGGGATTTCAATTTTTAATAACTCATTTTAAATCCAGGCTTTTTGTGAGTTCAATATGCACCATTCAAAGGAACATCATGAATTTGCAACCCTCTCCTGACTTCATTTGATATTTTTCATGCATTTAACGATTTATTTTGAGCTAAATGACCACGAAATTGAAAAGCACTACAAATGAACTCTGAAAAGGTTGAAAATTGGCATGGTATCATAATTTCACCCACATAGCATGTGCTAAAAAGTTGAGAGGGTTGCGGCAAAAACTAGATGCACTTCCTGTACAAACAGGACAATCCCTTGCAAAGTATCAGGGTTTCGGACGAAAACTCATCTGTTACAAAGGGATTTCAATTTTTAATAACTCATTTTAACTCCAGGCTTTTTGTGAGTTCAATATTCACCATTCAAAGGCACATCACGAATTTTGAACCCTCTCCTCACTTCATTTGATATTTTTCATGCATTTAATGATTTATTTTGAGCTAAATGACCCTGAAATTGAAAAGCACTACAAATAAACTCTGAAAAGGTTGAAACTTGGCATGGTATAATAATTTCACCCACATAGCATGTGCTAAAAAGTTGATAGGGTTGCAGCAAAAACTGGATGCACTTCATGTACGAACAGGACAATCCCTTTCAAAGTATCAGGGTTTCGGACAAAAACTCATCTGTTACAAAGGGATTTCAATTTTTAATAACTCATTTTAACTCCAGGCTTTTTGTGAGTTCAATATGCACAATTCAAAGGCACATCATGAACTTTCAACCCTCTCCTGACTTCATTTGATATTTTTCATGCATTTAATGATTAGCTAAATGACCCTGAAATTTAAAAGCACTACAAATGAACTCTGAAAAGGTTGAAACTTGGCATGGTATCATAATTTCACCCACCTAGCATGTGCTAAAAACTTGAGAGGGTTGCGGCAAAAACTGGATGCACTTCGTGTACAAATTGGACAATCCCTTTCGAAGTATCAGGGTTTCGGACGAAAACTCATCTGTTACATAGGGATTTAAATTTTTAATAACTCATTTTAACTCCAGGCTTTTTGTGTGTTCAATATGCACTATTCAAAGGCACATCATGAATTTGCATCCCTCTCCTGACTTCATTTGATATTTTTCATGCATTTAACGATTTATTTTTAGCTAAATGACCCTGAAATTGAAAAGCACTACAAAATGAACTCTGAAAAGGTTGAAACTTGGCATGGTATCATAATTTCACCCACATAGCATGTGCTAAAAAGTTGAGAGGGTTGCGGCAAAAACTGGATGCACTTCCTGTACAAACAGGACAAACTCTTTCAAAGTATCAGGGTTTCGAACGACAACTCATCTGTTACAAAGGGATTTCAATTTTTAATAACTCATTTTAAATCCAGGCTTTTTGTGAGTTCAATATGCACCATTCAAAGGAACATCATGAATTTGCAACCCTCTCCTGACTTCATTTGATATTTTTCATGCATTTAACGATTTATTTTGAGCTAAATGACCATGAAATTGAAAAGCACTACAAATGAACTCTGAAAAGGTTGAAAATTGGCATGGTATCATAATTTCACCCACATAGCATGTGCTAAAAAGTTGAGAGGGTTGCGGCAAAAACTAGATGCACTTCCTGTACAAACAGGACAATCCCTTGCAAAGTATCAGGGTTTCGGACGAAAACTCATCTGTTACAAAGGGATTTCAATTTTTAATAACTCATTTTAACTCCAGGCTTTTTGTGAGTTCAATATTCACCATTCAAAGGCACATCACGAATTTTGAACCCTCTCCTCACTTCATTTGATATTTTTCATGCATTTAATGATTTATTTTGAGCTAAATGACCCTGAAATTGAAAAGCACTACAAATAAACTCTGAAAAGGTTGAAACTTGGCATGGTATAATAATTTCACCCACATAGCATGTGCTAAAAAGTTGATAGGGTTGCAGCAAAAACTGGATGCACTTCATGTACGAACAGGACAATCCCTTTCAAAGTATCAGGGTTTCGGACAAAAACTCATCTGTTACAAAGGGATTTCAATTTTTAATAACTCATTTTAACTCCAGGCTTTTTGTGAGTTCAATATGCACAATTCAAAGGCACATCATGAACTTTCAACCCTCTCCTGACTTCATTTGATATTTTTCATGCATTTAATGATTAGCTAAATGACCCTGAAATTTAAAAGCACTACAAATGAACTCTGAAAAGGTTGAAACTTGGCATGGTATCATAATTTCACCCACCTAGCATGTGCTAAAAACTTGAGAGGGTTGCGGCAAAAACTGGATGCACTTCGTGTACAAATTGGACAATCCCTTTCGAAGTATCAGGGTTTCGGACGAAAACTCATCTGTTACATAGGGATTTAAATTTTTAATAACTCATTTTAACTCCAGGCTTTTTGTGTGTTCAATATGCACTATTCAAAGGCACATCATGAATTTGCATCCCTCTCCTGACTTCATTTGATATTTTTCATGCATTTAACGATTTATTTTTAGCTAAATGACCCTGAAATTGAAAAGCACTACAAAATGAACTCTGAAAAGGTTGAAACTTGGCATGGTATCATAATTTCACCCACATAGCATGTGCTAAAAAGTTGAGAGGGTTGCGGCAAAAACTGGATGCACTTCCTGTACAAACAGGACAATCTCTTTCAAAGTATCAGGGTTTCGAACGACAACTCATCTGTTACAAAGGGATTTCAATTTTTAATAACTCATTTTAACTCCAAGCTTTTTGTGAGTTCAATATGCACCATTCAAAGGCACATCATGAATTTTCAACCCTTTCCTGACTTCATTTGATATTTTTCATGCATTTAATGTTTTGTTTTGTGCTAAATGACCCTGAAATTGAAAAGCACTACAAAATGAACTCTGAAAAGGTTGAAACTTGGCATGGTATCATAATTTCACCCACATAGCATGTGCTAAAAAGTTGAGAGGGTTGCGGCAAAAACTGGATGCACTTCCTGTACAAACAGGACAATCTCTTTCAAAGTATCAGGGTTTCGAACGACAACTCATCTGTTACAAAGGGATTTCAATTTTTAATAACTCATTTTAACTCCAAGCTTTTTGTCAGTTCAATATGCACCATTCAAAGGCACATCATGAATTTTCAACCCTCTCCTGACTTCATTTGATATTTTTCATGTATTTAATGATTTATTTTGAGCTAAATGACCCTGAAAATGAAAAGCACTACAAATGAACTCTGAAAAGGTTGAAACTTGGCATGGTATCTTCATTTCACCCACATAGCATGTGCTAAAAAGTTGAGAGGGTTGCGGCAAAAACTGGATGCACTTCGTGTACAAACTGGACGATCCCTTTCGAAGTATCAGGGTTTCGGACGAAAACTCATCTCTTACATAGGGATTTCAATTTTTAAGAACTCATTTTAACTCCAGGCTTTTTGTGAGTTCAATATGCACCATTCAAAGGAACATCATGAATTTTCAACCCTTTCCTGACTTCATTTGATATTTTTCATGCATTTAATGTTTTGTTTTGTGCTAAATGACCCTGAAATTGAAAAGCACTACAAATGAACTCTGAAAAGGTTGAAACTTGGCATGGTATCATAATTTCTCCCACATTGCACGTGCTAAAAAGTTGAGAGAGTTGCGGCAAAAACTGGATGCACTTCGTGTACAAACTGGACAATCCCTTTCAAAGTATCAGGGTTTCGGACGAAAACTCATCTGTTACAAAGGGATTTCAATTTTTAATAACTCATTTTAACTCCAGGCTTTTTTTGAGTTCAATATGCACCATTCAAAGGCACATCACGAATTTTCAACCCTCTCCTCACTTCATTTGATATTTTTCATGCATTTAATGATTTATTTTGAGCTAAATGACCCTGAAATTGAAAAGCACTACAAATGAACTCTGAAAAGGTTGAAACTTCGCATGGTATAATAATTTCACCCACATAGCATGTGCTAAAAAGTTGATAGGGTTGCGGCAAAAACTGGATGCACTTCATGTACGAACAGGACAATCCCTTTCAAAGTATCAGGGTTTCGGACAAAAACTCATCTGTTACAAAGGGATTTCAATTTTTAATAACTCATTTTAACTCCAGGCTTTTTGTGAGTTCAGTATGCACCATTCAAAGGCACATCATGAACTTTCAACCCTCTCCTGACTTCATTTGATATTTTTCATGCATTTAATGATTAGCTAAATGACCCTGAAATTTAAAAGCACTACAAATGAACTCTGAAAAGGTTGAAACTTGGCATGGTATCATAATTTCACCCACCTAGCATGTGCTAAAAACTTGAGAGGGTTGCGGCAAAAACTGGATGCACTTCGTGTACAAATTGGACAATCCCTTTCGAAGTATCAGGGTTTCGGACGAAAACTCATCTGTTACATAGGGATTTAAATTTTTAATAACTCATTTTAACTCCAGGCTTTTTGTGTGTTCAATATGCACTATTCAAAGGCACATCATCAATTTGCATCCCTCTCCTGACTTCATTTGATATTTTTCATGCATTTAACGATTTATTTTGAGCTAAATGACCCTGAAATTGAAAAGCACTACAAATGAACTCTGAAAAGGTTGAAACTTGGCATGGTATCATAATTTCACCCGCATAGCATGTGCTAAAAAGTTGAGAGGGTTGCGGCAAAAACTGGATGCACTTCCTGTACAAACAGGACAATCTCTTTCAAAGTATCAGGGTTTCGAACGACAACTCATCTGTTACAAAGGGATTTCAATTTTTAATAACTCATTTTAACTCCAAGCTTTTTGTGAGTTCAATATGCACCATTCAAAGGCACATCATGAATTTTCAACCCTCTCCTGACTTCATTTGATATTTTTCATGTATTTAATGATTTATTTTGAGCTAAATGACCCTGAAAATGAAAAGCACTACAAATGAACTCTGAAAAGGTTGAAACTTGGCATGGTATCTTAATTTCACCCACATAGCATGTGCTAAAAAGTTGAGAGGGTTGCGGCAAAAACTGGTTGCACTTCGTGTACAAACTGGACAATCCCTTTCGAAGTATCAGGGTTTCGGACGAAAACTCATCTCTTACATAGGGATTTCAATTTTTAAGAACTCATTTTAACTCCAGGCTTTTTGTGAGTTCAATATGCACCATTCAAAGGAACATCATGAATTTTCAACCCTTTCCTGACTTCATTTGATATTTTTCATGCATTTAATGTTTTGTTTTGTTCTAAATGACCCTGAAATTGAAAAGCACTACAAATGAACTCTGAAAAGGTTGAAACTTGGCATGGTATCATAATTTCTCCCACATTGCACGTGCTAAAAACTTGAGAGAGTTGCAGCAAAAACTGGATGCACTTCGTGTACAAACTGGACAATCCCTTTCAAAGTATCAGGGTTTCGGACGAAAACTCATCTGTTACAAAGGGATTTCAATTTTTAATAACTCATTTTAACTCCAGGCTTTTTTTGAGTTCAATATGCACCATTCAAAGGCACATCACGAATTTTCAACCCTCTCCTCACTTCATTTGATATTTTTCATGCATTTAATGATTTATTTTGAGCTAAATGACCCTGAAATTGAAAAGCACTACAAATGAACTCTGAAAAGGTTGAAACTTGGCATGGTATAATAATTTCACCCACATAGCATGTGCTAAAAAGTTGATAGGGTTGCGGCAAAAACTGGATGCACTTCATGTACGAACAGGACAATCCCTTTCAAAGTATCAGGGTTTCGGACTAAAACTCATCTGTTACAAAGGGATTTCAATTTTTAATAACTCATTTTAACTCCAGGCTTTTTGTGAGTTCAGTATGCACCATTCGAAGGCACATCATGAATTTTCAACCCTCTCCTGACTTCATTTGATATTTTTCATGCATTGAATGATTAGCAAAATGACCCTGAAATTTAAAAGCACTACAAATGAACTCTGAAAAGGTTGAAACTTGGCATGGTATCATAATTTCACCCACCTAGCATGTGCTAAAAACTTGAGAGGGTTGCGGCAAAAACTGGATGCACTTCGTGTACAAATTGGACAATCCCTTTCGAAGTATCAGGGTTTCGGACGAAAACTCATCTGTTACATAGGGATTTCAATTTTTAATAACTCATTTTAACTCCAGGCTTTTTGTGTGTTCAATATGCACTATTCAAATCACATCATGAATTTGCATCCCTTTCCTGACTTCATTTGATATTTTTCATGCATTTAATGATTTATTTTGAGCTAAATGACCCAGAAATTGAAAAGCACTACAAATGAACTCTGAAAAGGTTGAAACTTGGCATGGTATCATAATTTCACCCGCATAGCATGTGCTAAAAAGTTGAGAGGGTTGCGGCAAAAACTGGATGCACTTCCTGTACAAACAGGACAATCCCTTTCAAAGTATCAGGGTTTCGAACGACAACTCATCTGTTACAAAGGGATTTCAATTTTTAATAACTCATTTTAACTCCAAGCTTTTTGTGAGTTCAATATGCACCATTCAAAGGCACATCCTTAATTTTCAACCCTCTCCTGACTTCATTTGATATTTTTCATGTATTTAATGATTTATTTTGAGCTAAATGACCCTGAAAACGAAAAGCACTACAAATGAACTCTGAAAAGGTTGAAACTTGGCATGGTATCTTAATTTCACCCACATAGTATGTGCTAAAAACTTGAGAGGGTTGCGGCAAAAACTGGATGCACTTCGTGTACAAATTGGATAATCCCTTTTGAAGTATCAGGGTTTCGGACGAAAACTCACCTGTTACATAGGGATTTCAATTTTTAAGAACTCATTTTAACTCCAGGCTTTTTGTGAGTTCAATATGCACCATTCAAAGGCACATCATGAATTTTCAACCCTCTCCTGACTTCATTTGATATTTTTCATGTATTTAATGATTTTTTTTTGAGCTAAATGACCCTGAAAATGAAAAGCACTACAAATGAACTCTGAAAAGGTTGAAACTTGGCATGGTATCATAATTTCACTCACATAGCATGTGCTAATAACTTGAGAGGGTTGCGGCAAAAACTGGATGCACTTCGTGTACAAACTGGACAATCCCTTTTGAAGTATCAGGGTTTCGAACGAAAACTCATCTGTTACAAAGGGATTTCAATTTTTAATAACTCATTTTAACTCCAAGCTTTTTGTGAGTTCAATATGCACCATTCAAAGGCACATCATGAATTTTCAACCCTCTCCTGACTTCATTTGATATTTTTCATGTATTTAATGATTTATTTTGAGCTAAATGACCCTGAAAATGAAAAGCACTACAAATGAACTCTGAAAAGGTTGAAACTTGGCATGGTATCATAATTTAACCCACATAGCATGTGCTAAAAACTTGAGAGGGTTGCTGCAAAAACTGGATGCACTTCGTGTACAAACTGGACAATCCCTTTCGAAGTATCAGGGTTTCGGACGAAAACTCATCTGTTACATAGGGATTTCAATTTTTAAGAACTCATTTTAACTCCAGGCTTTTTGTGAGTTCAATATGCACCATTCAAAGGAACATCATGAATTTTCAACCCTTTAATGACTTCATTTGATATTTTTCATGCATTTAATGTTTTGTTTTGTGCTAACTGACCCTGAAATTGAAAAGCACTACAAATGAACTCTGAAAAGGTTGAAACTTGGCATGGTATCATAATTTCTCCCATATTGCATGTGCTAAAAAGTTGAGAGAGTTGCGGAAAAACTGGATGCACTTCATGTACAAACTGGACAATCCCTTTCAAAGTATCAGGGTTTCGAACGACAACTCATGTGTTACAAAGGGATTCCAATTTTTAATAACTCATTTTAACTCCAGGCTTTTTGTGAGTCCGATATGCACCATTCAAAGGCACATCATGAATTTTCAACCCTCTCCTGACTTCATTTGATATTTTTCATGTATTTAATGATTTATTTTGAGCTAAATGACCCTGAAAATGAAAAGCACTACAAATGAACTCTGAAAAGGTTGAAACTTGGCATGGTATCATAATTTCACTCACATAGCATGTGCTAAAAACTTGAGAGGGTTGCGGCAAAAACTGGATGCACTTCGTGTACAAACTGGACAATCCCTTTCGAAGTATCAGGGTTTCGGACGAAAACTCATGTGTTACATGGGGATTTCAATTTTTAAGAACTCATTTTAACTCCAGGCTTTTTGTGAGTTCAATATGCACCATTCAAAGGCACATCATGAATTTTCAACCCTCTCCTGACTTCATTTGATATTTTTCATGTATTTAATGATTTATTTTGAGCTAAATGACCCTGAAAATGAAAAGCACTACAAATGAACTCTGAAAAGGTTGAAACTTGGCATGGTATCATAATTTAACCCACATAGCATGTGCTAAAAACTTGAGAGGGTTGCGGCAAAAACTGGATGCACTTCGTGTACAAACTGGACAATCCCTTTCGAAGTATCAGGGTTTCGGACGAAAACTCATCTGTTACATGGGGATTTCAATTTTTAAGAACTCATTTTAACTCCAGGCTTTTTGTGAGTTCAATATGCACCATTCAAAGGAACATCATGAATTTTCAACCCTTTAATGACTTCATTTGATATTTTTCATGCATTTAATGTTTTGTTTTGTGCTAACTGACCCTGAAATTGAAAAGCACTACAAATGAACTCTGAAAAGGTTGAAACTTGGCATGGTATCATAATTTCTCCCATATTGCATGTGGTAAAAAGTTGAGAGAGTTGCGGAAAAACTGGATGCACTTCATGTACAAACTGGACAATCCCTTTCAAAGTATCAGGGTTTCGAACGACAACTCATTTGTTACAAAGGGATTTCAATTTTTAATAACTCATTTTAACTCCAGGCTTTTTGTGAGTCCGATATGCACCATTCAAAGGCACATCATGAATTTTCAACCCTCTCCTGACTTCATTTGATATTTTTCATGTATTTAATGATTTATTTTGAGCTAAATGACCCTGAAAATGAAAAGCACTACAAATGAACTCTGAAAAGGTTGAAACTTGGCATGGTATATTAATTTCACCCACATAGCATGTGCTAAAAACTTGAGAGGGTTGCGGCAAAAACTAGATGCACTTCATGTACAAACTGGACAATCCCTTTCGAAGTATCAGGGTTCCGGACGAAAACTCATCTCTTACATAGGGATTTCAATTTTTAAGAACTCATTTTAACTCCAGGCTTTTTGTGAGTTCAATATGCACCATTCAAAGGAACATCATGAATTTTCAACCCTTTCCAGACTTCATTTGATATTTTTCATGCATTTAATGTTTTGTTTTTTGCTAAATGACCCTGAAATTGAAAAGCACTACAAATGAACTCTGAAAAGGTTGAAACTTGGCATGGTATCATAATTTCTCCCACATTGCACGTGCTAAAAAGTTGAGAGAGTTGCGGCAAAAACTGGATGCACTTCGTGTACAAACTGGACAATCCCTTTCAAAGTATCAGGGTTTCGGACGAAAACTCATCTGTTACAAAGGGATTTCAATTTTTAATAACTCATTTTCACTCCAGGCTTTTTTTGAGTTCAATATGCACCATTCAAGGGCACATCATGAATTTTCAACCCTCTCCTGACTTCATTTGATATTTTTCATGCATTTAATGACTTATTTTGAGCTAAATGACCCTGAAATTGAAAAGCATTACAAATGAACTCTGAAAAGCTTGAAACTTGGCATGGTATCATAATTTCACCCACATAGCATGTGCTAAAAATTTGAGAGGGTTGCGGCAAAAACTAGATGCACTTCGTGTACAAATAGAACAATCCCTTTCAAAGTATCACGGTTTCAGAGGAAAACTCATCTGTTACAAAGGGATTTCAATTATTAATAACTCATTTTAACTCCAGGCTTTTTGTGAGTTCAATATGCACCATTCAAAGGCACATCACGAATTTTCAACCCTCTCCTCACTTCATTTGATATTTTTCATGCATTTAATGATTTATTTTGAGCTAAATGACCCTGAAATTGACAAGCACTACAAATGAACTCTGAAAAGGTTGAAACTTGGCATGGTATCATAATTTCACCCAGATAGCATGTGCTAAAAAGTTGAGAGGGTTGCGGCAAAAACTGGATGCACTTCCTGTACAAACAGGACAATCCCTTTCAAAGTATCAGGGTTTCGAACGACAACTCATTTGTTACAAAGGGATTTCAATTTTTAATAACTCATTTTAACTCCAAGCTTTTTGTGAGTTAAATATGCACCATTCAAAGGCACATCATGAATTTTCAACCCTCTCCTGACTTCATTTGATATTTTTCATGTATTTAATGATTTATTTTGAGCTAAATGACCCTGAAAATGAAAAGCACTACAAATGAACTCTGAAAAGGTTGAAACTTGGCATGGTATCTTAATTTAACCCACATAGCATGTGCTAAAAACTTGAGAGGGTTGCGGCAAAAACTGGATGCACTTCGTGTACAAACTGGACAATCCCTTTCGAAGTATCAGGGTTTCGGACGAAAACTCATCTGTTGCATAGGGATTTCAATTTTTAAGAACTCATTTTAACTCCAGGATTTTTTGTGAGTTCAATGTGCACCATTCAAAGGAACATCATGAATTTTCAACCCTTTAATGACTTCATTTGATATTTTTCATGCATTTAATGTTTTGTTTTGTCCTAACTGACCCTGAAATTGAAAAGCACTACAAATGAACTCTGAAAAGGTTGAAACTTGGCATGGTATCATAATTTCTCCCACATTGCATGTGCTAAAAAGTTGAGAGAGTTGCGGCCAAACTAGATGCACTTCATGTACAAACTGGACAATCCCTTTCAAAATATCAGGGTTTCGAACGACAACTCATCTGTTACAAAGGGATTTCAATTTTTAATAACTCATTTTAACTCCAGGCTTTTTCTGAGTCCGATATGCACCATTCAAAGGCACATCATGAATTTTCAACCCTCTCCTGACTTCATTTGATATTTTTCATGTATTTAATGATTTATTTTGAGCTAAATGACCCTGAAAATGAAAAGCACTACAAATGAACTCTGAAAAGGTTGAAACTTGGCATGGTATCATAATTTCACTCACATAGCATGTGCTAATAACTTGAGAGGGTTGCGGCAAAAACTGGATGCACTTCGTGTACAAACTGGACAATCCCTTTTGAAGTATCAGGGTTTCGAACGAAAACTCATCTGTTACAAAGGGATTTCAATTTTTAATAACTCATTTTAACTCCAAGCTTTTTGTGAGTTCAATATGCACCATTCAAAGGCACATCATGAATTTTCAACCCTCTCCTGACTTCATTTGATATTTTTCATGTATTTAACGATTTATTTTGAGCTAAATGACCCTGAAAATGAAAAGCACTACAAATGAACTCTGAAAAGCTTGAAACTTGGCATGGTATCTTAATTTCACCCACATAGCATGTGCTAAAAACTTGAGAGGGTTGCGGCAAAAACTGGATGCACTTCGTGTACAAACTGGACAATCCCTTTCGAAGTATCATGGTTTCGGACGAAAACTCATCTGTTACATAGGGATTTCAATTTTTAAGAACTCATTTTAACTCCAGGATTTTTGGGAGTTCAATATGCACCATTCAAAGGAACATCATCAATTTTCAACCCTTTAATGACTTCATTTGATATTTTTCATGCATTTAATGTTTTGTTTTGTGCTAACTGACCCTGAAATTGAAAAGCACTACAAATGAACTCTGAAAAGGTTGAAACTTGGCATGGTATCATAATTTCTCCCACATTGCATGTGCTAAAAAGTTGAGAGAGTTGCGGCAAAACTGGATGCACTTCATGTACAAACTGGACAATCCCTTTCAAAGTATCAGGGTTTCGAACGACAACTCATCTGTTACAAAGGGATTTCAATTTTTAATAACTCATTTTAACTCCAGGCATTTTGTAAGTCCGATATGCACCATTCAAAGGCACATCATGAATTTTCAAACCTCTCCTGACTTCATTTGATATTTTTCATGCATTTAATGATTTATTTTGAGCTAAATGACCCTGAAATTGAAAAGCACTACAAATGAACTCTGAAAAGGTTGAAACTTGGCATGGTATCATAATTTCACCCACATAGCATGTGCTAAAAAGTTGAGAGGGTTGCGGCAAAAACTGGATGCACTTCCTGTACAAACAGGACAATCCCTTTCAAAGTATCAGTGTTTCGAACGACAACTCATCTGTTACAAAGGGATTTCAATTTTTAATAACTCATTTTAACTCCAAGCTTTTTGTGAGTTCAATATGCACCATTCAAAGGCACATCATGAATTTTCAACCCTCTCCTGACTTCATTTGATATTTTTCATGCATTTAATGTTTTGTTTTGTGCTAACTGACCCTGAAATTGAAAAGCACTACAAATGAACTCTGAAAAGGTTGAAACTTGGCATGGTATCATAATTTCTCCCACATTGCATGTGCTAAAAAGTTGAGAGAGTTGCGGCAAAACTGGATGCACTTCATGTACAAACTGGACAATCCCTTTCAAAGTATCAGGGTTTCGAACGACAACTCATCTGTTACAAAGGGATTTCAATTTTTAATAACTCATTTTAACTCCAGGCTTTTTGTGAGTCCGATATGCACCATTCAAAGGCACATCATGAATTTTCAACCCTCTCCTGACTTCATTTGATATTTTTCATGCATTTAATGTTTTGTTTTATGCTAACTGACCCTGAAATTGAAAAGCACTACAAATGAACTCTGAAAAGGTTGAAACTTGGCATGGTATCATAATTTCTCCCACATTGCATGTGCTAAAAAGTTGAGAGAGTTGCGGCAAAACTGGATGCACTTCATGTACAAACTGGACAATCCCTTTCAAAGTATCAGGGTTTCGAACGACAACTCATCTGTTACAAAGGGATTTCAATTTTTAATAACTCATTTTAACTCCAGGCTTTTTGTGAGTCCGATATGCACCATTCAAAGGCACATCATGAATTTTCAACCCTCTCCTCACTTCATTTGATATTTTTCATGCATTTAATGATTTATTTTGAGCTAAATGACCCTGAAATTGAAAAGCACTACAAATGAACTCTGAAAAGGTTGAAACTTGGCATGGTATCATAATTTCACCCACACAGCATGTGCTAAAAAGTTGAGAGGGTTGCGGCAAAAACTGGATGCACTTCCTGTACAAACAGGACAATCCCTTTCAAATTATCAGGGTTTCGAACGACAACTCATCTGTTACAAAGGGATTTCAATTTTTAATAACTCATTTTAACTCCAAGCTTTTTGTGAGTTCAATATGCACCATTCAAAGGCACATCATGAATTTTCAACCCTCTCCTGACTTCATTTGATATTTTTCATGTATTTAATGATTTATTTTGAGCAAAATGACCCTGAAAATGAAAAGCACTTCCAATGAACTCTGAAAAGGTTGAAACTTGGCATGGTATCTTAATTTCACCCACATAGCATGTGCTAAAAACTTGAGAGGGTTGCGGCAAAAACTGGATGCACTTCGTGTACAAACTGGACAATCCCTTTCGAAGTATCAGGGTTTCGAACGAAAACTCATCTGTTACAAAGGGATTTCAATTTTTAATAACTCATTTTAACTCCCAGCTTTTTGTGAGTTCAATATGCACCATTCAAAGGCACATCATGAATTTTCAACCCTCTCCTGACTTCATTTGATATTTTTCATGCATTTAATGTTTTGTTTTGTGCTAACTGACCCTGAAATTGAAAAGCACTACAAATGAACTCTGAAAAGGTTGAAACTTGGCATGGTATCATAATTTCTCCCACATTGCATGTGCTAAAAAGTTGAGAGAGTTGCGGCAAAACTGGATGCACTTCATGTACAAACTGGACAATCCCTTTCAAAGTATCAGGGTTTCGAACGACAACTCATCTGTTACAAAGGGATTTCAATTTTTAATAACTCATTTTAACTCCAGGCTTTTTGTGAGTCCGATATGCACCATTCAAAGGCACATCATGAATTTTCAACCCTCTCCTGACTTCATTTGATATTTTTCATGCATTTAATGTTTTGTTTTATGCTAACTGACCCTGAAATTGAAAAGCACTACAAATGAACTCTGAAAAGGTTGAAACTTGGCATGGTATCATAATTTCTCCCACATTGCATGTGCTAAAAAGTTGAGAGAGTTGCGGCAAAACTGGATGCACTTCATGTACAAACTGGACAATCCCTTTCAAAGTATCAGGGTTTCGAACGACAACTCATCTGTTACAAAGGGATTTCAATTTTTAATAACTCATTTTAACTCCAGGCTTTTTGTGAGTCCGATATGCACCATTCAAAGGCACATCATGAATTTTCAACCCTCTCCTCACTTCATTTGATATTTTTCATGCATTTAATGATTTATTTTGAGCTAAATGACCCTGAAATTGAAAAGCACTACAAATGAACTCTGAAAAGGTTGAAACTTGGCATGGTATCATAATTTCACCCACACAGCATGTGCTAAAAAGTTGAGAGGGTTGCGGCAAAAACTGGATGCACTTCCTGTACAAACAGGACAATCCCTTTCAAATTATCAGGGTTTCGAACGACAACTCATCTGTTACAAAGGGATTTCAATTTTTAATAACTCATTTTAACTCCAAGCTTTTTGTGAGTTCAATATGCACCATTCAAAGGCACATCATGAATTTTCAACCCTCTCCTGACTTCATTTGATATTTTTCATGTATTTAATGATTTATTTTGAGCAAAATGACCCTGAAAATGAAAAGCACTTCCAATGAACTCTGAAAAGGTTGAAACTTGGCATGGTATCTTAATTTCACCCACATAGCATGTGCTAAAAACTTGAGAGGGTTGCGGCAAAAACTGGATGCACTTCGTGTACAAACTGGACAATCCCTTTCGAAGTATCAGGGTTTCGAACGAAAACTCATCTGTTACAAAGGGATTTCAATTTTTAATAACTCATTTTAACTCCCAGCTTTTTGTGAGTTCAATATGCACCATTCAAAGGCACATCATGAATTTTCAACCCTCTCCTGACTTCATTTGATATTTTTCATGCATTTAATGTTTTGTTTTGTGCTAACTGACCCTGAAATTGAAAAGCACTACAAATGAACTCTGAAAAGGTTGAAACTTGGCATGGTATCATAATTTCTCCCACATTGCATGTGCTAAAAAGTTGAGAGAGTTGCGGCAAAACTGGATGCACTTCATGTACAAACTGGACAATCCCTTTCAAAGTATCAGGGTTTCGAACGACAACTCATCTGTTACAAAGGGATTTCAATTTTTAATAACTCATTTTAACTCCAGGCTTTTTGTGAGTCCGATATGCACCATTCAAAGGCACATCATGAATTTTCAACCCTCTCCTGACTTCATTTGATATTTTTCATGCATTTAATGTTTTGTTTTATGCTAACTGACCCTGAAATTGAAAAGCACTACAAATGAACTCTGAAAAGGTTGAAACTTGGCATGGTATCATAATTTCTCCCACATTGCATGTGCTAAAAAGTTGAGAGAGTTGCGGCAAAACTGGATGCACTTCATGTACAAACTGGACAATCCCTTTCAAAGTATCAGGGTTTCGAACGACAACTCATCTGTTACAAAGGGATTTCAATTTTTAATAACTCATTTTAACTCCAGGCTTTTTGTGAGTCCGATATGCACCATTCAAAGGCACATCATGAATTTTCAACCCTCTCCTCACTTCATTTGATATTTTTCATGCATTTAATGATTTATTTTGAGCTAAATGACCCTGAAATTGAAAAGCACTACAAATGAACTCTGAAAAGGTTGAAACTTGGCATGGTATCATAATTTCACCCACACAGCATGTGCTAAAAAGTTGAGAGGGTTGCGGCAAAAACTGGATGCACTTCCTGTACAAACAGGACAATCCCTTTCAAATTATCAGGGTTTCGAACGACAACTCATCTGTTACAAAGGGATTTCAATTTTTAATAACTCATTTTAACTCCAAGCTTTTTGTGAGTTCAATATGCACCATTCAAAGGCACATCATGAATTTTCAACCCTCTCCTGACTTCATTTGATATTTTTCATGTATTTAATGATTTATTTTGAGCAAAATGACCCTGAAAATGAAAAGCACTTCCAATGAACTCTGAAAAGGTTGAAACTTGGCATGGTATCTTAATTTC
The DNA here is from genome assembly GCF_056163025.1 of Triticum urartu. NCBI lineage: Eukaryota > Viridiplantae > Streptophyta > Magnoliopsida > Poales > Poaceae > Triticum > Triticum urartu. Next base: position 605,757,036 of record NC_141878.1, read on the forward strand.
ACCCACATAGCATGTGCTAAAAACTTGAGAGGGTTGCGGCAAAAACTGGATGCACTTCGTGTACAAACTGGACAATCCCTTTCGAAGTATCAGGGTTTCGAACGAAAACTCATCTGTTACAAAGGGATTTCAATTTTTAATAACTCATTTTAACTCCAGGCTTTTTGTGAGTCCGATATGCACCATTCAAAGGCACATCATGAATTTTCAACCCTCTCCTCACTTCATTTGATATTTTTCATGCATTTAATGATTTATTTTGAGCTAAATGACCCTGAAATTGAAAAGCACTACAAATGAACTCTGAAAAGGTTGAAACTTGGCATGGTATCATAATTTCACCCACATAGCATGTGTTAAAAAGTTGAGAGGGTTGCGGCAAAAACTGGATGCACTTCCTGTACAAATAGGACAATCCCTTTCAAAGTATCAGGGTTTCGAACGACAACTCATCTGTTACAAAGGGATTTCAATTTTTAATAACTCATTTTAACTCCAAGCTTTTTGTGAGTTCAATATGCACCATTCAAAGGCACATCATGAATTTTCAACCCTCTCCTGACTTCATTTGATATTTTTCATGTATTTGATGATTTATTTTGAGCAAAATGACCCTGAAAATGAAAAGCACTTCAAATGAACTCTGAAAAGGTTGAAACTTGGCATGGTATCTTAATTTCACCCACATAGCATGTGCTAAAAACTTGAGAGGGTTGCGGCAAAAACTGGATGCACTTCGTGTACAAACTGGACAATCCCTTTCGAAGTATCAGGGTTTCGAACGAAAACTCATCTGTTACAAAGGGATTTCAATTTTTAATAACTCATTTTAACTCCAAGCTTTTTGTGAGTTAAATGTGCACCATTCAAAGGCACATCATGAATTTTCAACCCTCTCCTGACTTCATTTGATATTTTTCATGTATTTAATGATTTATTTTGAGCTAAATGACCCTGAAAATGAAAAGCACTACAAATGAACTCTGAAAAGGTTGAAACTTGGCATGGTATCTTAATTTCACCCACATAGCATGTGCTAAAAACTTGAGAGGGTTGCGGCAAAAACTGGATGCACTTCGTGTACAAACTGGACAATCCCTTTCGAAGTATCAGGGTTTCGGACGAAAACTCATCTGTTGCATAGGGATTTCAATTTTTAAGAACTCATTTTAACTCCAGGATTTTTTGTGAGTTCAGTATGCACCATTCAAAGGAACATCATGAATTTTCAACCCTTTAATGACTTCATTTGATATTTTTCATGCATTTAATGTTTTGTTTTGTCCTAACTGACCCTGAAATTGAAAAGCACTACAAATGAACTCTGAAAAGGTTGAAACTTGGCATGGTATCATAATTTCTCCCACATTGCATGTGCTAAAAAGTTGAGAGAGTTGCGGCCAAACTAGATGCACTTCATGTACAAACTGGACAATCCCTTTTAAAATATCAGGGTTTCGAACGACAACTCATCTGTTACAAAGGGATTTCAATTATTAATAACTCATTTTAACTCCAGGCTTTTTGTGAGTTCAATATGCACCATTCAAAGGCACATCACGAATTTTCAACCCTCTCCTCACTTCATTTGATATTTTTCATGCATTTAATGATTTATTTTGAGCTAAATGACCCTGAAATTGACAAGCACTACAAATGAACTCTGAAAAGGTTGAAACTTGGCATGGTATCATAATTTCACTCACATAGCATGTGCTAATAACTTGACAGGGTTGCGGCAAAAACTGGATGCACTTCGTGTACAAACTGGACAATCCCTTTCAAAGTATCAGGGTTTCGAACGAAAACTCATCTGTTACAAAGGGATTTCAATTTTTAATAACTCATTTTAACTCCAAGCTTTTTGTGAGTTCAATATGCACCATTCAAAGGCACATCATGAATTTTCAACCCTCTCCTGACTTCATTTGATATTTTTCATGTATTTAATGATTTATTTTGAGCTAAATGACCCTGAAAATGAAAAGCACTACAAATGAACTCTGAAAAGGTTGAAACTTGGCATGGTATCTTAATTTCACCCACATAGCATGTGCTAAAAACTTGAGAGGGTTGCGGCAAAAACTGGATGCACTTCGTGTACAAACTGGACAATCCCTTTCGAAGTATCAGGGTTTCGGACGAAAACTCATCTGTTACATAGGGATTTCAATTTTTAAGAACTCATTTTAACTCCAGGCTTTTTGGGAGTTCAATATGCACCATTCAAAGGAACATCATCAATTTTCAACCCTTTAATGACTTCATTTGATATTTTTCATGCATTTAATGTTTTGTTTTGTGCTAACTGACCCTGAAATTGAAAAGCACTACAAATGAACTCTGAAAAGGTTGAAACTTGGCATGGTATCATAATTTCTCCCACATTGCATGTGCTAAAAAGTTGAGAGAGTTGCGGCAAAACTGGATGCACTTCATGTACAAACTGGACAATCCCTTTCAAAGTATCAGGGTTTCGGACGAAAACTCATCTGTTACAAAGGGATTTCAATTTTTAATAACTCATTTTAACTCCAGGCATTTTGTGAGTCCGATATGCACCATTCAAAGGCACATCATGAATTTTCAACCCTCTCCTGACTTCATTTGATATTTTTCATGCATTTAATGATTTATTTTGAGCTAAATGACCCTGAAATTGAAAAGCACTACCAATGAACTCTGAAAAGCTTGAAACTTGGCATGGTATCGTAATTTCACCCATATAGCATGTGCTAAAAATTTGAGAGGGTTGCGGCAAAAACTGGATGCACTTCCTGTACAAACAGGACAATCCCTTTTGAAGTATCAGTGTTTCGAACGACAACTCATCTGTTACAAAGGGATTTCAATTCTTAATAACTCATTTTAACTCCAAGCTTTTTGTGAGTTCAATATGCACCATTCAAAGGCACATCATGAATTTTCAACCCTCTCCTGACTTCATTTGATATTTTTCATGCATTTAATGTTTTGTTTTGTGCTAACTGACCCTGAAATTGAAAAGCACTACAAATGAACTCTGAAAAGGTTGAAACTTGGCATGGTATCATAATTTCTCCCACATTGCATGTGCTAAAAAGTTGAGAGAGTTGCGGCAAAACTGGATGCACTTCATGTACAAACTGGACAATCCCTTTCAAAGTATCAGGGTTTCGAACGACAACTCATCTGTTACAAAGGGATTTCAATTTTTAATAACTCATTTTAACTCCAGGCTTTTTGTGAGTCCGATATGCACCCTTCAAAGGCACATCATGAATTTTCAACCCTCTCCTGACTTCATTTGATATTTTTCATGCATTTAATGTTTTGTTTTATGCTAACTGACCCTGAAATTGAAAAGCACTACAAATGAACTCTGAAAAGGTTGAAACTTGGCATGGTATCATAATTTCTCCCACATTGCATGTGCTAAAAAGTTGAGAGAGTTGCGGCAAAACTGGATGCACTTCATGTACAAACTGGACAATCCCTTTTGAAGTATCAGGGTTTGGGATGAAAACTCATCTTTTACAAAGGGATTTGAATTTTTAATACATTTTAACTCCAGGCTTTTTGTGAGTTCAATATGCACCATCCAAAGCCACATCATGATATTTCACCCCTTTCCTGACTCCATTTGATATTTTTCATGCATTTAATGATTTATTTTGAGCTAAATGACCCTGAAATCAAAAAGCACTACAAATGAACTCTGAAAAGGTTGAAACTTGGCATGGTATCATAATTTCACCCACATAGCATGTGCTAAAGAGTTGAGAGGCTTGCGGAAAAAATTGGATGCACTTCGTGTACAAACTGGACAATCCCTTTCGAAGTATCAGGGTTTCAGAGAAAACTCATCTGTTACAAAGGGATTTCAATTTTTAAAAACTCATTTTAACTCCAGCCTTTTTGTGAGTTCAATATGCACCATTCAAAGGCACATCAGGAATTTTCAACCCTCTCCTGACTTCATTTGATATTTTTCATGCATTTAATGATTTATTTTGAGCTAAATGACCCTGAAATTGAAAAGCACTACAAATGAACTCTGAAAAGGTTGAAACTTGGCATGGTATCATAATTGCACCCACATAGCATGTGCTAAAAACTTGAGAGGGTTGCGGCAAAAACCGGATGCACTTCATGGACAAACTGGACAATCCCTTTCAAAGTATCAGGGTTTCAGACGAAAACTCATCTGTTACAAAGGGATTTCAATTTTTAATAACTCATTTTAACTCCCGCCTTTTTGTGAGTTCAATATGCACCATTCAAAGGCACATCAGGAATTTTCAACCCTCTCCTGGCTTCATTTGATATTTTTCATGCATTTAATGATTTATTTTGAGCTAAATGACCCAGAAATTGAAAAGCACTACAAATGAACTCTGAAAAGGTTGAAACTTGGCATGGTATCATAATTTCACCCACATAGCATGTGCTAAAAAGTTGAGAGGCTTACGGCAAAAACTGGATGCACTTCGTGTACAAACTGGACAATCCCTTTCGAAGTATCAGGGTTTCGGACGAAAACTCATCTGTTACAAAGGGATTTCAATTTTTAATAACTAATTTTAACTCCAGCCTTTTGTGAGTTCAATATGCACCATTCAAAGGCACATCAGGAATTTTCAACCCTCTCCTGACTTCATTTGATATTTTTCATGCATTTAATGATTTATTTTGAGCTAAATGACCCTGAAATTGAAAAGCACTACAAATGAACTCTGAAAAGGTTGAAACTTGGCATGGTATCATAATTGCACCCACATAGCATGTGCTAAAAACTTGAGAGGGTTGCGGCAAAAACCGGATGCACTTCATGGACAAACTGGACAATCCCTTTCAAAGTATCAGGGTTTCAGACGAAAACTCATCTGTTACAAAGGGATTTCAATTTTTAATAACTCATTTTAACTCCCGCCTTTTTGTGAGTTCAATATGCACCATTCAAAGGCACATCAGGAATTTTCAACCCTCTCCTGACTTCATTTGATATTTTTCATGCATTTAATGATTTATTTTGAGCTAAATGACCCAGAAATTGAAAAGCACTACAAATGAACTCTGAAAAGGTTGAAACTTCGCATGGTATCATAATTTCAACCACATAGCATGTGCTAAAAAGTTGAGAGGCTTACGGCAAAAACTGGATGCACTTCGTGTAAAAACTCGACAATCCCTTTCGAAGTATCAGGGTTTCGGACGAAAACTCATCTGTTTCATAGGGATTTCAATTTTTAATAACTCATTTTAACTCCAGGCTTTTTGTGAGTTCAATATGCACCATTCAAAGTCACATCAGGAATTTTCAACCCTCTCCTGACTTCATTTGATATTTTTCATAAATTTAATGATTTATCTTGAGCTAAATGACCCTGAAATTGAAAAGCACTACAAATGAATTCTGAAAAGGTTGATACTTGGCATGGTATCATAATTTCACCCACATAGCATGTGCTAAAAAGTTGAGAGGCTTACGGCAAAAACTGGATGCACTTCGTGTACAAACTGGACAATCCCTTTCGAGGTAATATGGCTTCGGACGAAAACTCATCTGTTACAAAGGGATTTCAATTTTTAAAAACTCATTTTAACTCCAGCCTTTTTGTGAGTTCAATATGCACCATTCAAAGGCACATCAGGAATTTTCAACCCTCTCCTGACTTCATTTGATATTTTTCATGCATTTAATAATTTATTTTGAGCTAACTGACCCTGAAATTGAAAAGCACTACAAATGAACTCCGGAAAGGTTGAAACTTGGCATGGTATCATAATTTCACCCACATAGCATGTGCTAAAAAGTTGAGAGGGTTGCGGCAAAAACCGGATGCACTTCATGTACAAACTGGACAATCCCTTTCAAAGTATCAGGGTTTCGGACGAAAACTCATGTGTTACAAAGGGATTACAATTTTTAATAACTCATTTTAACTCCAGGATTTTTCTGAGTTCAATATGCACCATTCAAAGGCACATCATGAATTTTCCATTCTCTCCTGACTTCATTTGATATTTTTCATGCATTTAATGATTTATTTTGAGCTAAATGACCCTGAAATTGAAAAACACTACCAATGAACTCTGAAAAGCTTGAAACTTGGCATGGTATCATAATTTCACCCACATAGCATGTGCAAAAAAGTTGAGAGGCTTACGGCAAAAACTGGATGCACTTCGTGTACAAACTGGACAATCCCTTTCGAAGTATCAGGGTTTCGGACGAAAACTCATCTGTTACAAAGGGATTTCAATTTTTAATAACTCATTTTAACTCCAGCCTTTTTGTGAGTTCAATATGCACCATTCAAAGGCACATCAGGAATTTTCAACCCTCTCCTGACTTCATTTGATATTTTTCATGCATTCAATGATTTATTTTGAGCTAAATGACCCGAAAATTTAAAAGCACTACAAATGAACTCTAAAAAGGTTGATACTTGGCATGGTACAATAATTTCACCCACATAGCATGTGCTAAAAATTTGAGAGGATTGCGGCAAAAACTGGATGCACTTCGTGTACAAATTGGACAATCCCTTTTGAAGTATCAAGGTTTGGGACGAAAACTCATCTTTTACAAAGGGATTACAATTTTTAATACATTTTAACTCCAGGCTTTTTGTGAGTTCAAAATGCACCATTCAAAAGCACATCATGAATTTTCAACCCTCTCCTGACTTCATTTGATATTTTTCATAAATTTAATGATTTATTTAAGCAAAATGACCCTGAAATTGAAAAGCACTACAAATGAACTCTGAAAAGGTTGAAACTTGGCATGGTATCATAATTTCTCCCACATTGCATGTGCTAAAAAGTTGAGAGCGTTGCGGCAAAACTGGATGCACTTCATGTACAAACTGGACAATCCCTTTTGAAGTATCAGGGTTTGGGACGAAAACTCATCTTTTACAAAGGGATTTGAATTTTTAATACATTTTAACTCCAGGCTTTTTGTGAGTTCAATATGCACCATCCAAAGCCACATCATGATATTTCACCCCTTTCCTGACTCCATTTGATATTTTTCATGCATTTAATGATTTATTTTGAGCTAAATGACCCTGAAATCAAAAAGCACTACAAATGAACTCTGAAAAGGTTGAAACTTGGCATGGTATCATAATTTCACCCACATAGCATGTGCTAAAGAGTTGAGAGGCTTGCGGCAAAAATTGGATGCACTTCGTGTACAAACTGGACAATCCCTTTCGAAGTATCAGGGTTTCAGAGAAAACTCATCTGTTACAAAGGGATTTCAATTTTTAAAAACTCATTTTAACTCCAGCCTTTTTGTGAGTTCAATATGCACCATTCAAAGGCACATCAGGAATTTTCAACCCTCTCCTGACTTCATTTGATATTTTTCATGCATTTAATGATTTATTTTGAGCTAAATGACCCTGAAATTGAAAAGCACTACAAATGAACTCTGAAAAGGTTGAAACTTGGCATGGTATCATAATTGCACCCACATAGCATGTGCTAAAAACTTGAGAGGGTTGCGGCAAAAACCGGATGCACTTCATGGACAAACTGGACAATCCCTTTCAAAGTATCAGGGTTTCAGACGAAAACTCATCTGTTACAAAGGGATTTCAATTTTTAATAACTCATTTTAACTCCCGCCTTTTTGTGAGTTCAATATGCACCATTCAAAGGCACATCAGGAATTTTCAACCCTCTCCTGACTTCATTTGATATTTTTCATGCATTTAATGATTTATTTTGAGCTAAATGACCCAGAAATTGAAAAGCACTACAAATGAACTCTGAAAAGGTTGAAACTTGGCATGGTATCATAATTTCACCCACATAGCATGTGCTAAAAAGTTGAGAGGCTTACGGCAAAAACTGGATGCACTTCGTGTACAAACTGGACAATCCCTTTCGAAGTATCAGGGTTTCGGACGAAAACTCATCTGTTACAAAGGGATTTCAATTTTTAATAACTAATTTTAACTCCAGCCTTTTGTGAGTTCAATATGCACCATTCAAAGGCACATCAGGAATTTTCAACCCTCTCCTCACTTCATTTGATATTTTTCATGTATTTAATGATTTATTTTGAGCTAAATGACCCTGAAATTGAAAAGCACTACAAATGAACTTTGAAAAGGTTGAAACTTGGCATGGTATCATAATTTCAGCCACATAGCATGTGCTAAAAAGTTGAGAGGGTTGCGGCAAAAACTGGATGCACTTCGTGTACAAACTGGACAATTCCTTTCGAAGTATCAGGGTTTCGGACGAACACTCATCTGTTACTAAGGGATTTCAATTTTCAATAACTCATTTTTACTCCAGCTTTTTGGGTGTTCAATATGCACCATTCAAAGGCACATCATGATTTTTCACCCCTCTCCTGACTTCATTTGATATTTTTCATGCATTTAATAATTTATTTTGAGCTAAATGACCCTGAAATTGAAAAGCACTACAAATGAACTCCGGAAAGGTTGAAACTTGGCATGGTATCATAATTTCACCCACATAGCATGTGCTAAAAAGTTGAGAGGGTTGCGGCAAAAACCCGATGCACTTCATGTACAAACTGGACAATCCCTTTCAAAGTATCAGGGTTCCGGACGAAAACTCATCTGTTACAAAGGGATTTCAATTTTTAATAACTCATTTTAACTCCAGGCTTTTTGTGAGTTCAATATGCACCATTCAAAGGCACATCATGAATTTTCAACCCTCTCCTGACTTCATTTGATATTTTTCATGCATTTAATGATTTATTTTGAGCTAAATGACCCTGAAATTGAAAAACACTACCAATGAACTCTGAAAAGCTTGAAACTTGGCATGGTATCATAATTTCACCCACATAGCATGTGCAAAAATTGAGAGGCTTACGACAAAAACTGGATGCACTTCGTGTACAAACTGGACAATCCCTTTCGAAGTATCAGGGTTTCGGACGAAAACTCATCTGTTACAAAGGGATTTCAATTTTTAATAACTAATTTTAATTCCAGCCTTTTGTGAGTTCAATATGCACCATTCAAAGGAACATCAGGAATTTTCAACCCTCTCCTGACTTCATTTGATATTTTTCATGCATTTAATGATTTATTTTGAGCTAAATGACCCTGAAAATGAAAAGCACTACAAATGAACTTTGAAAAGGTTGAAACTTGGCATGGTATCATAATTTCAGCCACATATCATGTGCTAAAAAGTTGAGAGGGTTGCGGCAAAAACTGGATGCACTTCGTGTACAAACTGGACAATCACTTTTGAAGTATCAGGGTTTGGGATTTAAACTCATCTTTTACAAAGGGATTACAATTTTTAATACACTTTAACTCCAGGCTTTTGTGAGTTCAATATGCACCATTCAAAGGCACATCATGATTTTTCACCCCTTTCCGGACTTCATTTGATTTTTTCATGCATTTAATGATTGATCTTGAGCTAAATGACCCAGAAATTGAAAAGCACTACAAATGAACTCTGATAAGGTTGAAACTTCGCATGGTATCATAATTTCAACCACATAGCATGTGCTAAAAAGTTGAGAGGCTTACGGCAAAAACTGGATGCACTTCGTGTAAAAACTCGACAATCCCTTTCGAAGTATCAGGGTTTCGGACGAAAACTCATCTGTTTCATAGGGATTTCAATTTTTAATAACTCATTTTAACTCCAGGCTTTTTGTGAGTTCAATATGCACCATTCAAAGTCACATCAGGAATTTTCAACCCTCTCCTGACTTCATTTGATATTTTTCATAAATTTAATGATTTATCTTGAGCTAAATGACCCTGAAATTGAAAAGCACTACAAATGAATTCTGAAAAGGTTGATACTTGGCATGGTATCATAATTTCACCCACATAGCATGTGCTAAAAAGTTGAGAGGCTTACGGCAAAAACTGGATGCACTTCGTGTACAAACTGGACAATCCCTTTCGAGGTAATATGGCTTCGGACGAAAACTCATCTGTTACAAAGGGATTTCAATTTTTAAAAACTCATTTTAACTCCAGCCTTTTTGTGAGTTCAATATGCACCATTCAAAGGCACATCAGGAATTTTCAACCCTCTCCTGACTTCATTTGATATTTTTCATGCATTTAATAATTTATTTTGAGCTAACTGACCCTGAAATTGAAAAGCACTACAAATGAACTCCGGAAAGGTTGAAACTTGGCATGGTATCATAATTTCACCCACATAGCATGTGCTAAAAAGTTGAGAGGGTTGCGGCAAAAACCGGATGCACTTCATGTACAAACTGGACAATCCCTTTCAAAGTATCAGGGTTTCGGACGAAAACTCATGTGTTACAAAGGGATTACAATTTTTAATAACTCATTTTAACTCCAGGATTTTTCTGAGTTCAATATGCACCATTCAAAGGCACATCAGGAATTTCAACCCTCTCCTGACTTCATTTGATATTTTTCATGCATTTAATGATTTATTTTGAGCTAAATGACCCTGAAATTGAAACGCACTACAAATGAACTCCGAAAAGGTTGAAACTTGGCATGGTATCATAATTTAACCCACATAGCATGTGCTAAAAAGTTGAGAGGGTTGCGGCAAAAACTGGATGCACTTCGTGTACAAACTGGACAATCCCTTTCGAAGTATCAGGGTTTGGGACGAAAACTCATTTGTTACAAAGGGATTTCAATTTTTAATAACTCATTTCAACTCCAGGCTTTTTGTGAGTTCAATATGCACCATTCAAACGCACATCATGATTTTTCACCCCTTTCCTGACTCCATTTGATATTTTTCATGCATTTAATGATTTATTTTGAGCTAAATGACCCAGAAATCGAAAAGCACTACAAATGAACTCTGAAAAGCTTGAAACTTGGCATGGTATCATAATTTCACCCACATAGAATGTGCTAAAAAGTTGAGAGGCTTACGGCCAAAACTGGATGCACTTCGTGTACAAACTGGACAATCCCTTTCGAAGTATCAGGGTTTCGGACGAAAACTCATCTGTTACAAAGGGATTTCAATTTTTAGTAACTCATTTTAACTCCAGGCTTTTTGTGAGTTCAATATGCACCATTCAAAGGAACATCATGAATTTTCAACCCTTTCCTGACTTCATTTGATATTTTTCATGCATTTAATGACTTATTTTGAGCTAAATGACCATGAAGTTGAAAAGCACTACAAATGAACTCTGAAAAGCTTAAAACTTGGCATGGTATCATAATTTCACCCATATAGCATCTGCTAAAAAGATGAGAGGGTTGCGGAAAAAACTGCATGCACTTCGTGTACAAACTGGACAATCCCTTTTGAAGTATCACGGTTTCGGACGAAAACTCATCTTTTACAAAGGGATTTCAATTTTTAATACACTTTAACTCCAGGCTTTTGTGAGTTCAATATGCACCATTCAAAGGCACATCATGATTTTTCACCCCTTTCCAGACTTCATTTGATTTTTTCATACATTTAATGATTGATTTTGAGCTAAAGGACCCAGAAATTGAAAAGCACTACAAATGAACTCTGAAAAGGTTGAAACTTCGCATGGTATCATAATTTCAACCACATAGCATGTGCTAAAGAGTTGATAGGCTTACGGCAAAAACTGGATGCACTTCGTGTACAAACTGGACAATCCCTTTCGAAGTATCAGGGTTTCGGACGAAAACTCATCTGTTACAAAGGGATTTCAATTTTTAATAACTCATTTTAACTCCAGCCATTTTGTGAGTTCAATATGCACCATTCAAATTCACATCAGGAATTTCAACCCTCTCCTGACTTCATTTGATGTTTTTCATAAATTTAATGATTTATCTTGAGCTAAATGACCCTGTAATTGAAAAGCACTACAAATGAATTCTGAAAAGGTTGAAACTTCGCATGGTATCATAATTTCTCCCACATAGCATGTGCTACAAAGTTGAGAGGGTTGCGGCAAAAACTGGATGCACTTCGTGTACAAACTGGACAATCCCTTTTGAGGTGTCAGGGTTTGGGACGAAAACTCATCTTTTACAAAGGGATTACAATTTTTAATACATTTTAACTCCAGGATTTTTTGAGTTCAATATGCACCATTCAAAGGCACATCATGATTTTTCACCCCTTTCCTGACTCCATTTGATATTTTTCATGCATTTAATGATTTATTTTGAGCTAAATGACCCAGAAATCAAAAAGCACTACAACTGAACTCTGAAAAGGTTGAAACTTGGCATGGTATCATAATTTCACCCACATAACATGTGCTAAAAAGTTGAGAGGCTTACGGCAAAAACTGGATGGACTTCGTGTACAAACTGGACAATCCCTTTCGAAGTATCAGGGTTTCGCACGAAAATTCAACTGTTACAAAGGGATTTCAATTTTTAATAACTCATTTTAACTCCAGGCTTTTTGTGAGTTCAATATGCACCATTCAAAGGCACATCAGGAATTTCAACCCTCTCCTGACTTCATTTGATATTTTTCATGCATTTAATGATTTATTTTGAGCTAAATGACCCTGAAATTGAAACGCACTACAAATGAACTCCGAAAAGGTTGAAACTTGGCATGGTATCATAATTTAACCCACATAGCATGTGCTAAAAAGTTGAGAGGGTTGCGGCAAAAACTGGATGAACTTCGTGTACAAATTGGACAATCCCTTTCAAAGTATCAGGGTTTGGGACGAAAACTCATTTGTTACAAAGGGATTTCAATTTTTAATAACTCATTTTAACTCCAGGCTTTTTGTGAGTTCAATATGCACCATTCAAACGCACATCATGATTTTTCACCCCTTTCCTGACTCCATTTGATATTTTTCATGCATTTAATGATTTATTTTGAGCTAAATGACCCAGAAATCGAAAAGCACTACAAATGAACTCTGAAAAGCTTGAAACTTGGCATGGTATCATAATTTCACCCACATAGAATGTGCTAAAAAGTTGAGAGGCTTACGGCCAAAACTGGATGCACTTCGTGTACAAACTGGACAATCCCTTTCGAAGTATCTGGGTTTCGGACGAAAACTCATCTGTTACAAAGGGATTTCAATTTTTAATAACTCATTTTAACTCCAGCCTTTTTCTGAGTTCAATATGCACCATTCAAAGGCACATCAGGAATTCTCAACCCTCTCCTGACGTCATTTGATATTTTTCATGCATTTAATGATTTATTTTGAGCTAAATGACCCTGAAATTGAAAAGCACTACAAATGAACTCCGAAAAGGTTGAAACTTGGCATGGTATCATAATTTCAGCCACATAGCATGTGCTAAAAAGTTGAGAGGGTTGCAGCAAAAACTGGATGCACTTCGTGTACAAACTGGACAATCCCTTTCGAAGATTCAGGGTTTCGGACGAAAAATCATCTGTTACAAAGGGATTTCAATTTTTAATAACTCATTTTAACTCCAGGCTTTTTGTGAGTTCAATATGCACCATTCAAAGGCACATCATGATTTTTCACCCCTCTCCTGACTCCATTTGATATTTTTCATGCAAATGATTTATTTTGAGCTAAATGACCCAGAAATCGAAAAGCACTACAAATGAACTCTGAAAAGGTTGAAACTTGGCATGGTATCATAATTTCACCCACATAGCATGTGCTAAGAAGTTCAGAGGCTTACGGCAAAAACTGGATGCACTTCGTGTACAAACTGGACAATCCCTTTCGAAGTATCAGGGTTTCGGACGAAAACTCATCTGTTACAAAGGGATTTCAATTTTTAGTAACTCATTTTAACTCCAGCCTTTTTGTGAGTTCAATATGCACCATTCAAAGGCACATCAGGAATTTTCAACCCTCTCCTGACTTCATTTGATATTTTTCATGCATTTAATGATTTATTTTGAGCTAAATGACCCTGAACATGAAAAGCACTACAAATGAACTCCGAAAAGGTTGAAACTTGGCATGGTATCATAATTTCAGCCACATAGCATGTGCTAAAAAGTTGAGAGGGTTGCGGCAAAAACTGGATGCACTTCGTGTACAAACTCGACAATCCCTTTCGAAGATTCAGGGTTTCGGACGAAAAATCATCTGTTACAAAGGGATTTCAATTTTTAATAACTCATTTTAACTCCAGGCTTTTTGTGAGTTCAATATGCACCAATCAAAGGAACATCATGATTTTTCACCCCTTTCCTGACTCCATTTGATATTTTTCATGCATTTAATGATTTATTTTGAGCTAATTGACCCAGAAATCGAAAAGCACTACAAATGAACTCTGAAAAGGTTGAAACTTGGCATGGTATCACAATTTCACCCACATAGCATGTGCTAAAAAGTTGAGAGGCTTACGGCCAAAACTGGATGCACTTCGTGTACAAACTGGACAATTCCTTTCGAAGTATCTGGGTTTCGGACGAAAACTCATCTGTTACAAAGGGATTTCAATTTTTAATAACTCATTTTAACTCCAGCCTTTTTCTGAGTTCAATATGCACCATTCAAAGGCACATCAGGAATTCTCAACCCTCTCCTGACGTCATTTGATATTTTTCATGCATTTAATGATTTATTTTGAGCTAAATGACCCTGAAATTGAAAAGCACTACAAATGAACTCCGAAAAGGTTGAAACTTGGCATGGTATCATAATTTCACCCACATAGCATGTGCTAAAAAGTTGAGAGGGTTGCGGCAAAAACTGGATGCCCTTTGTGTACAAACTGGACAATCCCTTTCGAAGTTTCAGGGTTTCGGACGAAAACTCATCTGTTACAAAGGGATTTCAATTTTTAATAACTCATTTTAACTCCAGGCTTGTTGTGAGTTCAATATCCACCATTCAAAGGCACATCATGAATTTGCAACCCTCTCCTGACTTCATTTGATATTTTTCATGCATTTAACAATTTATTTTGAGCTAAATGACCCTGAAATTGAAAAGCACTACAAATGAACTCTGAAAAGGTTAAAACTTGGCATGGTATCATAATCTCACCCACATAGCATGTGCTAAAAAGTTGAGAGGGTTGCGGCAAAAACTGGATGCACTTCGTGTACAAACTGGACAATCCCTTTTGAAGTGTCAGGGTTTGGGACGAAAACTCATCTTTTACAAAGGGATTACAATTTTTAATACATTTTAACTCCAGGATTTTTGTGAGTTCAATATGCACCATTCAAGCACATCATGATTTTTCACCCCTTTCCTGACTCCACTTGATATTTTTCATGCATTTAATGATTTATTTTGAGCTAAATGACCCAGAAATCGAAAAGCACTACAAATGAACTCTGAAAAGGTTGAAACTTCGCATGGTATCATAATTTCAACCACATAGCATGTGCTAAAAAGTTGAGAGGCTTACGGCAAAAACTGGATGCACTTCGTGTACAAACTGGACAATCCCTTTCGAAGTATCTGGGTTTCGGACGAAAACTCATCTGTTACAAAGGGATTTCAATTTTTAATAACTCATTTTAACTCCAGCCTTTTTCTGAGTCCAATATGCACCATTCAATGGCACATCAGGAATTCTCAACCCTCTCCTGATGTCATTTGATATTTTTCATGCATTTAATGATTTATTTTGAGCTAAATGACCCTGAAATTGAAAAGCACTACAAATGAACTCCGAAAAGGTTGAAACTTGGCATGGTACCATAATTACACCCACATAGCATGTGCTAAAAAGTTGAGAGGGTTGCGGCAAAAACTGGATGCCCTTCATGTACAAACTGGACAATCCCTCTCGAAGTTTCAGGGTTCCGGACGAAAACTCATCTGTTACAAAGGGATTTCAATTTTTAATAATTCATTTTAACTCCAGGCTTTTTGTGAGTTCAATATGCACCATTCAAAGGCACATCATGAATTTTCAACCCTCTCCTGACTTCATTTGATATTTTTCATGCATTTAATGATTTATTTTGAGCTAAATGACCCTGAAATTGAAAAGCACTACAAATGAACTATGAAAAGGTTGAAACTTGGCATGGTATCATAATTTCACCCACATAGCATGTGCTAAGAAGTTGAGAGGGTTGCGGCAAAAACTGGATGCACTTCGTGTACAAACTGGACAATCCCTTTTGAAGTGTCAGGGTTTGGGACAAAAACTCATCTTTCACAAAGGGATTACAATTTTTAATACATTTTAACTCCAGGCTTTTTGTGAGTTAAATATGCACCATTCAAAGGCACATCATGATTTTTCACCCCTTTCCTGACTCCATTTGATATTTTTCATGCATTCAATGATTTATTTTGAGCTAAATGACCCAGAAATCGAAAAGCACTACAAATGAACTCTGAAAAGGTTGAAACTTGGCATGGTATCATAATTTCACCCACATAGCATGTGCTAAAAAGTTGAGAGGCTTACGACAAAAACTAGATGCACTTCGTGTACAAACTGGACAATCACTTTCGAAGTATCAGGGTTTCGGACAAAAACTCATCTGTTACAAAGGGATTTGAATTTTTAATAACTCATTTTAACTCCAGCCTTTTTGTGAGTTCAATATGCACCATTCAAAGGAACATCAGGAAGTTTCAACCCTCTCCTGACGTCATTTGATATTTTTCATGCATTTAATGATTTATTTTGAGCTAAATGACCCTGAAATTTAAAAGCACTACAAATGAACTCCGAAAAGGTTGAAACTTGGCATGGTATCATAATTTCACCGACATAGCATGTGCTAAAAAGTTGAGAGGGTTGAGGCAAAAACTCGATGCCCTTCGTGTACAAACTAGACAATCCCTTTCGAAGTTTCAGGGTTTCGGATGAAAACTCATCTGTTACAAAGGGATTTCAATTTTTAATAACTCATTTTAACTCCAGGCTTTTTGTGAGTTCAATATGCACCATTGAAAGGCACATCATGAATTTTCAACCCTCTCCTGACTTCATTTGATATTTTTCGTGCATTTAATGATTTATTTTGAGCTAAATGACCCTCAAATTGAAAAACACTAACAATGAACTCTGAAAAGCATGAAACTTGGCATGGTATCATAATTTCACCCACATAGCATGTGCAAAAAAGTTGAGAGCCTTACGGCAAAAATTGGATGCACTTCGTGTACAAGCTGGACAATCCCTTTTGAAGTTTCAGGGTTTCAGACGAAAACTCATCTGTTACAAAGGGATTTCAATTTTTAATAACTCATTTTTACTCTAGCCTTTTTGTGACTTCAATATGCACCATTCAAAGGCACGTCAGGAATTTTCAACCCTCTCCTGACTTCATTTGATATTTTTCATGCATTCAATGATTTATTTTGAGCTAAATGACCCGAAAATTTAAAAGCACTACAAATGAACTCTAAAAAGGTTGATACTTGGCATGGTACAATAATTTCACCCACATAGCATGTGCTAAAAATTTGAGAGGATTGCGGCAAAAACTGGATGCACTTCGTGTACAAATTGGACAATCCCTTTTGAAGTATCAAGGTTTGGGACGAAAACTCATCTTTTACAAAGGGATTACAATTTTTAATACATTTTAACTCCAGGATTTTTTGAGTTCAATATGCACCATTCAAAGGCACATCATGATTTTTCACCCCTTTCCTGACTCCATTTGATATTTTTCATGCATTTAATGATTTATTTTGAGCTAAATGACCTAGAAATCGAAAAGCACTACAACTGAACTCTGAAAAGGTTGAAACTTGGCATGGTATCATAATTTCACCCACATAACATGTGCTAAAAAGTTGAGAGGCTTACGGCAAAAACTGGATGGACTTCGTGTACAAACTGGACAATCCCTTTCGAAGTATCAGGGTTTCGCACGAAAATTCAACTGTTACAAAGGGATTTCAATTTTTAATAACTCATTTTAACTCCAGGCTTTTTGTGAGTTCAATATGCACCATTCAAAGGCACATCAGGAATTTCAACCCTCTCCTGACTTCATTTGATATTTTTCATGCATTTAATGATTTATTTTGAGCTAAATGACCCTGAAATTGAAACGCACTACAAATGAACTCCGAAAAGGTTGAAACTTGGCATGGTATCATAATTTAACCCACATAGCATGTGCTAAAAAGTTGAGAGGGTTGCGGCAAAAACTGGATGAACTTCGTGTACAAACTGGACAATCCCTTTCAAAGTATCAGGGTTTGGGACGAAAACTCATTTGTTACAAAGGGATTTCAATTTTTAATAACTCATTTTAACTCCAGGCTTTTTGTGAGTTCAATATGCACCATTCAAACGCACATCATGATTTTTCACCCCTTTCCTGACTCCATTTGATATTTTTCATGCATTTAATGATTTATTTTGAGCTAAATGACCCAGAAATCGAAAAGCACTACAAATGAACTCTGAAAAGCTTGAAACTTGGCATGGTATCATAATTTCACCCACATAGAATGTGCTAAAAAGTTGAGAGGCTTACGGCAAAAGCTGGATGCACTTCGTGTACAAACTGGACAATCCCTTTCGAAGTATCAGGGTTTAGGACGAATACTCATCTGTTACAAAGGGATTTCAATTTTTAATAACTCATTTTAACTCCAGCCTTTTTGTGAGTTCAATATTCTGCATTCAAAGGCACATCAGGAATTTTCAACCCTCTCCTGACTTCATTTGATATTTTTCATGCATTTAATGATTTATTTTGAGCTAAATGACCCTGAACATGAAAAGCACTACAAATGAACTCCGAAAAGGTTGAAACTTGGCATGGTATCATAATTTCAGCCACATAGCATGTGCTAAAAAGTTGAGAGGGTTGCAGCAAAAACGGGATGCACTTCGTGTACAAACTGGACAATCCCTTTCGAAGATTCAGGGTTTCGGACGAAAAATCATCTGTTACAAAGGGATTTCAATTTTTAATAACTCATTTTAACTCCAGGCTTTTTGTGAGTTCAATATGCACCATTCAAAGGCACATCATGATTTTTCACCCCTTTCCTGACTCCATTTGATATTTTTCATGCATTTAATGATTTATTTTGAGCTAAATGACCCAGAAATCGAAAAGCACTACAAATGAACTCTGAAAAGGTTGAAACTTGGCATGGTATCATAATTTCACCCACATAGCATGTGCTAAGAAGTTGAGAGGCTTACGGCAAAAACTGGATGCACTTCGTGTACAAACTGGACAATCCCTTTCGAAGTATCAGGGTTTCGGACGAAAACTCATCTGTTACAAAGGGATTTCAATTTTTAGTAACTCATTTTAACTCCAGCCTTTTTGTGAGTTCAATATGCACCATTCAAAGGCACATCAGGAATTTTCAACCCTCTCCTGACTTCATTTGATATTTTTCATGCATTTAATGATTTATTTTGAGCTAAATGACCCTGAACATGAAAAGCACTACAAATGAACTCCGAAAAGGTTGAAACTTGGCATGGTATCATAATTTCAGCCACATAGCATGTGCTAAAAAGTTGAGAGGGTTGCGGCAAAAACTGGATGCACTTCGTGTACAAACTCGACAATCCCTTTCGAAGATTCAGGGTTTCGGACGAAAAATCATCTGTTACAAAGGGATTTCAATTTTTAATAACTCATTTTAACTCCAGGCTTTTTGTGAGTTCAATATGCACCAATCAAAGGAACATCATGATTTTTCACCCCTTTCCTGACTCCATTTGATATTTTTCATGCATTTAATGATTTATTTTGAGCTAATTGACCCAGAAATCGAAAAGCACTACAAATGAACTCTGAAAAGGTTGAAACTTGGCATGGTATCACAATTTCACCCACATAGCATGTGCTAAAAAGTTGAGAGGCTTACGGCCAAAACTGGATGCACTTCGTGTACAAACTGGACAATTCCTTTCGAAGTATCTGGGTTTCGGACGAAAACTCATCTGTTACAAAGGGATTTCAATTTTTAATAACTCATTTTAACTCCAGCCTTTTTCTGAGTTCAATATGCACCATTCAAAGGCACATCAGGAATTCTCAACCCTCTCCTGACGTCATTTGATATTTTTCATGCATTTATTGATTTATTTTGAGCTAAATGACCCTGAAATTGAAAAGCACTACAAATGAACTCCGAAAAGGTTGAAACTTGGCATGGTATCATAATTTCACCCACATAGCATGTGCTAAAAAGTTGAGAGGGTTGAGGCAAAAACTGGATGCCCTTCGTGTAGAAACTGGACAATCCCTTTCGAAGTTTCAGGGTTTCGGACGAAAACTCATCTGTTACAAAGGGATTTCAATTTTTAATAACTCATTTTAACTCCAGGCTTGTTGTGAGTTCAATATGCACCATTCAAAGGCACATCATGAATTTGCAACCCTCTCCTGACTTCATTTGATATTTTTCATGCATTTAACAATTTATTTTGAGCTAAATGACCCTGAAATTGAAAAGCACTACAAATGAACTCTGAAAAGGTTAAAACTTGGCATGGTATCATAATCTCACCCACATAGCATGTGCTAAAAAGTTGAGAGGGTTGCGGCAAAAACTGGATGCACTTCGTGTACAAACTGGACAATCCCTTCTGAAGTGTCAGGGTTTGGGACGAAAACTCATCTTTTACAAAGGGATTACAATTTTTAATACATTTTAACTCCAGGATTTTTGTGAGTTCAATATGCACCATTCAAGCACATCATGATTTTTCACCCCTTTCCTGACTCCATTTGATATTTTTCATGCATTTAATGATTTATTTTGAGCTAAATGACCCAGAAATCGAAAAGCTCTACAAATGAACTCTGAAAAGGTTGAAACTTCGCATGGTATCATAATTTTAACCACATAGCATGTGCTAAAAAGTTGAGAGGCTTACGGCAAAAACTGGATGCACTTCGTGTACAAACTGGACAATCCCTTTCGAAGTATCTGGGTTTCGGACGAAAACTCATCTGTTACAAAGGGATTTCAATTTTTAATAACTCATTTTAACTCCAGCCTTTTTCTGAGTCCAATATGCACCATTCAATGGCACATCAGGAATTCTCAACCCTCTCCTGATGTCATTTGATATTTTTCATGCATTTAATGATTTATTTTGAGCTAAATGACCCTGAAATTGAAAAGCACTACAAATGAACTCCGAAAAGGTTGAAACTTGGCATGGTACCATAATTACACCCACATAGCATGTGCTAAAAAGTTGAGAGGGTTGCGGCAAAAACTGGATGCCCTTCATGTACAAACTGGACAATCCCTCTCGAAGTTTCAGGGTTTCGGACGAAAACTCATCTGTTACAAAGGGATTTCAATTTTTAATAATTCATTTTAACTCCAGGCTTTTTGTGAGTTCAATATGCACCATTCAAAGGCACATCATGAATTTTCAACCCTCTCCTGACTTCATTTGATATTTTTGATGCATTTAATGATTTATTTTGAGCTAAATGACCCTGAAATTGAAAAGCACTACAAATGAACTATGAAAAGGTTGAAACTTGGCATGGTATCATAATTTCACCCACATAGCATGTGCTAAGAAGTTGAGAGGGTTGCGGCAAAAACTGGATGCACTTCGTGTACAAACTGGACAATCCCTTTTGAAGTGTCAGGGTTTGGGACAAAAACTCATCTTTTACAAAGGGATTACAATTTTTAATACATTTTAACTCCAGGCTTTTTGTGAGTTAAATATGCACCATTCAAAGGCACATCATGATTTTTCACCCCTTTCCTGACTCCATTTGATATTTTTCATGCATTCAATGATTTATTTTGAGCTAAATGACCCAGAAATCGAAAAGCACTACAAATGAACTCTGAAAAGGTTGAAACTTGGCATGGTATCATAATTTCACCCACATAGTATGTGCTAAAAAGTTGAGAGGCTTACGGCAAAAGCTGGATGCACTTCGTGTACAAACTGGACAATCCCTTTCGAAGTATCAGGGTTTCGGACGAATACTCATCTGTTACAAAGGGATTTCAATTTTTAATAACTCATTTTAACTCCAGGCTTTTTGTGAGTTCAATATGCACCAATCAAAGGAACATCATGATTTTTCACCCCTTTCCTGACTCCATTTGATATTTTTCATGCATTTAATGATTTATTTTGAGCTAATTGACCCAGAAATCGAAAAGCACTACAAATGAACTCTGAAAAGGTTGAAACTTGGCATGGTATCACAATTTCACCCACATAGCATGTGCTAAAAAGTTGAGAGGCTTACGGCCAAAACTGGATGCACTTCGTGTACAAACTGGACAATTCCTTTCGAAGTATCTGGGTTTCGGACGAAAACTCATCTGTTACAAAGGGATTTCAATTTTTAATAACTCATTTTAACTCCAGCCTTTTTCTGAGTTCAATATGCACCATTCAAAGGCACATCAGGAATTCTCAACCCTCTCCTGACGTCATTTGATATTTTTCATGCATTTATTGATTTATTTTGAGCTAAATGACCCTGAAATTGAAAAGCACTACAAATGAACTCCGAAAAGGTTGAAACTTGGCATGGTATCATAATTTCACCCACATAGCATGTGCTAAAAAGTTGAGAGGGTTGAGGCAAAAACTGGATGCCCTTCGTGTAGAAACTGGACAATCCCTTTCGAAGTTTCAGGGTTTCGGACGAAAACTCATCTGTTACAAAGGGATTTCAATTTTTAATAACTCATTTTAACTCCAGGCTTGTTGTGAGTTCAATATGCACCATTCAAAGGCACATCATGAATTTGCAACCCTCTCCTGACTTCATTTGATATTTTTCATGCATTTAACAATTTATTTTGAGCTAAATGACCCTGAAATTGAAAAGCACTACAAATGAACTCTGAAAAGGTTAAAACTTGGCATGGTATCATAATCTCACCCACATAGCATGTGCTAAAAAGTTGAGAGGGTTGCGGCAAAAACTGGATGCACTTCGTGTACAAACTGGACAATCCCTTCTGAAGTGTCAGGGTTTGGGACGAAAACTCATCTTTTACAAAGGGATTACAATTTTTAATACATTTTAACTCCAGGATTTTTGTGAGTTCAATATGCACCATTCAAGCACATCATGATTTTTCACCCCTTTCCTGACTCCATTTGATATTTTTCATGCATTTAATGATTTATTTTGAGCTAAATGACCCAGAAATCGAAAAGCTCTACAAATGAACTCTGAAAAGGTTGAAACTTCGCATGGTATCATAATTTTAACCACATAGCATGTGCTAAAAAGTTGAGAGGCTTACGGCAAAAACTGGATGCACTTCGTGTACAAACTGGACAATCCCTTTCGAAGTATCTGGGTTTCGGACGAAAACTCATCTGTTACAAAGGGATTTCAATTTTTAATAACTCATTTTAACTCCAGCCTTTTTCTGAGTCCAATATGCACCATTCAATGGCACATCAGGAATTCTCAACCCTCTCCTGATGTCATTTGATATTTTTCATGCATTTAATGATTTATTTTGAGCTAAATGACCCTGAAATTGAAAAGCACTACAAATGAACTCCGAAAAGGTTGAAACTTGGCATGGTACCATAATTACACCCACATAGCATGTGCTAAAAAGTTGAGAGGGTTGCGGCAAAAACTGGATGCCCTTCATGTACAAACTGGACAATCCCTCTCGAAGTTTCAGGGTTTCGGACGAAAACTCATCTGTTACAAAGGGATTTCAATTTTTAATAATTCATTTTAACTCCAGGCTTTTTGTGAGTTCAATATGCACCATTCAAAGGCACATCATGAATTTTCAACCCTCTCCTGACTTCATTTGATATTTTTGATGCATTTAATGATTTATTTTGAGCTAAATGACCCTGAAATTGAAAAGCACTACAAATGAACTATGAAAAGGTTGAAACTTGGCATGGTATCATAATTTCACCCACATAGCATGTGCTAAGAAGTTGAGAGGGTTGCGGCAAAAACTGGATGCACTTCGTGTACAAACTGGACAATCCCTTTTGAAGTGTCAGGGTTTGGGACAAAAACTCATCTTTTACAAAGGGATTACAATTTTTAATACATTTTAACTCCAGGCTTTTTGTGAGTTAAATATGCACCATTCAAAGGCACATCATGATTTTTCACCCCTTTCCTGACTCCATTTGATATTTTTCATGCATTCAATGATTTATTTTGAGCTAAATGACCCAGAAATCGAAAAGCACTACAAATGAACTCTGAAAAGGTTGAAACTTGGCATGGTATCATAATTTCACCCACATAGTATGTGCTAAAAAGTTGAGAGGCTTACGACAAAAACTAGATGCACTTCGTGTACAAACTGGACAATCACTTTCGAAGTATCAGGGTTTCGGACAAAAACTCATCTGTTACAAAGGGATTTGAATTTTTAATAACTCATTTTAACTCCAGCCTTTTTGTGAGTTCAATATGCACCATTCAAAGGAACATCAGGAAGTTTCAACCCTCTCCTGACGTCATTTGATATTTTTCATGCATTTAATGATTTATTTTGAGCTAAATGACCCTGAAATTTAAAAGCACTACAAATGAACTCCGAAAAGGTTGAAACTTGGCATGGTATCATAATTTCACCGACATAGCATGTGCTAAAAAGTTGAGAGGGTTGAGGCAAAAACTCGATGCCCTTCGTGTACAAACTAGACAATCCCTTTCGAAGTTTCAGGGTTTCGGATGAAAACTCATCTGTTACAAAGGGATTTCAATTTTTAATAACTCATTTTAACTCCAGGCTTTTTGTGAGTTCAATATGCACCATTGAAAGGCACATCATGAATTTTCAACCCTCTCCTGACTTCATTTGATATTTTTCGTGCATTTAATGATTTATTTTGAGCTAAATGACCCTCAAATTGAAAAACACTAACAATGAACTCTGAAAAGCATGAAACTTGGCATGGTATCATAATTTCACCCACATAGCATGTGCAAAAAAGTTGAGAGCCTTACGGCAAAAATTGGATGCACTTCGTGTACAAGCTGGACAATCCCTTTCGAAGTTTCAGGGTTTCAGACGAAAACTCATCTGTTACAAAGGGATTTCAATTTTTAATAACTCATTTTTACTCTAGCCTTTTTGTGACTTCAATATGCACCATTCAAAGGCACGTCAGGAATTTTCAACCCTCTCCTGACTTCATTTGATATTTTTCATGCATTTAATGATTTATTTTGAGCTAAATGACCCTAAAATTTAAAAGCACTACAAATGAACTCTGAAAAGGTTGATACTTGGCATGGTATCATAATTTCACCCACATAGTATGTGCTAAAAAGTTGAGAGGATTGGGCAAAAACTGGATGCACTTCGTGTACAAATTGGACAATACCTTTTGAAGTATCAGGGTTTGGGACGAAAACTCATCTTTTACAAAGGGATTATATTTTTTAATACATTTTAACTCCAGGCTTTTTGCGAGTTCAATATGCACCATTCAAAGGCACATCATGATTTTTCACCCCTTTCCTGACTTCATTTGATATTTTTCATGCATTTAATGATTTATTTTGAGTTAAATGACCCTGAAATAGAAAAGCACTACAAATGAACTCTGAAAAGGTTGAAACTTGGCATGGTATCATAATTTCACCCACATAGCATGTTCTAAAAAGTTGAGAGGGTTGTGGCAAAAACTGGATGCACTTCGTGTACAAACAGAACAATCCCTTTCGAAGTATCACGGTTTCGGACGATAACTCATCTGTTACAAAGGGATTTCAATTTTTAATAACTCATTTTAACTCCAGGCTTTTTGTGAGATCAATATGAACCATTCAAAGGCACATCATGAATTTTCAACCCTCTCCTGACTTCATTTGATATTTTTCATGCATTTAATGATTTATTTTGAGCTAAATGACCCTGAAATTGAAAAGCACTACCAATGAACTCTGAAAAGCTTGAAACTTGGCATGGTATCATAATTTCACCCCTATAGCATGTGCACAAAAGTTGAGAGGCTTACGGCAAAAACTGGATGCACTTCGTGTACAAACTGGACAATCCCTATCGAAGTATCAGGGTTTCGGACGAAAACTCATCTGTTACAAAGGGATTTCAATTTTTAATAACTCATTTTAACTCTTGCCTTTTTGTGAGTTCAATATGCACCATTCAAACCTACATTAGGAATTTTCAACCCTCTCCTGACTTCATTTGGAATTTTTCATGCATTTAATGATTTATTTTGAGCTGAATGACCCTGAAATTTAAAAGCACTACAAATGAACTCTGAAAAGGTTGATACTTGGCATGGTATCATAATTTCACCCACATAGCATGTGCTAAAAAGTTGAGAGGATTGTGGCAAAAACTGGATGCACTTCGTGTACAAACTGGACAATCCCTTTTGAAGTATCACGGTTTCGGACGAAAACTCATCTGTTACAAAGGGATTTCAATTCTTAATAACTCATTTTAACTCCTGCCTTTTTGTGAGTTCAATATGCACCATTCAAAGGCGCATCATGAATTTTCGACCTTCTCCTGACTTCATTTGATATTTTTCATGCATTTAATGACTTATTTTGAGCTAAATGACCCTGAAATTGAAAAGCACTACAAATGAACTCTGAAAAGCTTGAAACTTGGCATGGTATCATAATTTCACCCATATAGCATGTGCTAAAAATTTGAGAGGGTTGCAGCAAAAACTGGATGCACTTCGTGTACAAACTGGACAATCTCTTTTGAAGTATCAGGGTTTCGGACGAAAACTCATCTTTTACAAAGGGATTTCAATTTTTAATACATTTTAACTCCAGGCTTTTTGTGAGTTCAGTATGCACCATTCAAAGGCACATCATGATTTTTCACCCCTTTCCTGACTTCATTTGATATTTTTCATGCATTTAATGATTTATTTTGAGCTAAATGACCCTGAAATTGAAAAGCACTACAAATGAACTCTGAAAAGGTTGAAACTTGGCATGGTATCATAATTTCACCCACATAGCATGTGCTAAAAAGTTGAGAGGGTTGCGGCAAAAACTGGATGCACTTCGTGTACAAACAGAACAATCCCTTTCGGAGTATCACGGTTTCGGACGAAAACTCATCTGTTACAAAGGGATTTCAATTTTTAATAACTCATTTTAACTCCTGCCTTTTTGTGAGATCAATATGCACCATTCAAAGGCACATCATGAATTTTCAACCCTCTCCTGACTTCATTTGATATTTTTCATGCATTTAATGACTTATTTTGAGCTAAATGACCCTGAAATTGAAAAGTACTACAAATAAACTCTAGAAAGCTTGAAACTTGGCATCGTATCATAATTTCACCCATATAGCATGTGCTAAAAAGTTGAGAGGGTTGCGGAAAAAACTGGATGCACTTCATGTACAAACTGGACAATCCCTTTTGAAGTATCACGGTTTCGGACGAAAACTCATCTGTTACAAAGGGATTTCAATTCTTAATAACTCATTTTAACTCCAGCCTTTTTGTGAGTTCAATATGCACCATTGAAAGGCACATCATGAATTTTCGACCTTCTCCTGACTTCATTTGATATTTTTCATGCATTTAATGACTTATTTTGAGCTAAATGACCCTGAAATTGAAAAGCACTACAAATGAACTCTGAAAAGGTTGAAACTTGGCATGGTATCATAATTTCACCCATATAGCATGTGCTAAAAATTTGAGAGGGTTGCCGCAAAAACTGGATGCACTTCGTGTACAAACTGGACAATCTCTTTTGAAGTATCAGGGTTTCGGACGAAAACTCATCTTTTACAAAGGGATTTCAATTTTTAATACACTTTAACTCCAGGCTTTTTGTGAGTTCAATATGCACCATTCAAAGGCACATCATGATTTTTCACCCCTTTCCTGACTTCATTTGATTTTTTTCATGCATTTAATGATTTATTTTGAGCTAAATGACCCAGAAATTGAAAAGCACTACAAATGAACTCTGAAAAGGTTGAAACTTTGCATGGTATCATAATTTCAACCACATAGCATGTGCTAAAAAGTTGATAGGGTTGCGGCAAAAACTGGATGCACTTCGTGTACAAACTGGACAATCCCTTTCGAAGTATCAGTGTTTCGGACGAAAACTCATCTGTTTCATAGGGATTTCAATTTTTAAGGGTCATCTCTCTGCTGAATACTAGACAGGGAGTCTGAGAGAAAATCACCGAAAAAGTTTCGGACAGCGGAAAAGTTCCGCAGAGAGAGGTCACCGAATGAGTTCCGGTGATACTGAAAAGTTGTTTCAGAGGATACCATAAAGTCAAATTGGTTTTGGCACATGCCTGATAATTCTTTGAGGGTGCCAGAATCATTCTGGAAACTTCTGGGAATTTTCTGGAAGAAAAACCGGAAATGTTTCGGAGCTGCCGGAACCACTTCAGATGCTTTTCGCAGATGAAAATCACTAATCCAGAATTGTTTCGGATCGCATTGAAAATTATTTTAGTGGGTACTGGAAATGTTCTAAGCCCACATAAATATTTTCAGTTCGAACAGATGCTGAAAAATGTCCTCGTGAATAGTGAAAGTGCTTTTTGGGGTATTTATGGAAAGCCACTTTTTAGGGCTTTTGGGAAAGGCTTCTAGAAGGACTTGGGGGGGCCATGAGAGCACCTCATGGGGGACCCCCAAGGGTGTGGCCGGCCAAGCATGGTGGAGCTCCTTGGTGCTCCACATGGCACCCCTTTTATCTTTATTCTTTTATGAAAAGGCATAAAGTAGGGGTACTTTGGGGTTTTTTTGTATGACATCTTTACCCCTTGGCTATCCTATAAATAGAGGTGGAGGGGCAGCCCTCCACACTCACTCCCTCTCACATACATGCCATGCAATGATCTGGCTTCTTCTCTCCCTCCCAGCGAAATAGTTTCGTAGAGCCGAAAGGCTGTCTGGGTTCCGGCAGGAACTAATTCTGGACGGCGAAGCCCTGCCGGATAGGTGACACCGTATGTGTGCAACTCTGTAGAGAGGTCATAGTTTCGATCTTAGTGCCCTGAGGGGCTGTTCGAGAGTGCCTCCTGAAGGGCTGTCCAAGTGACGGTCTGAGTTCTGTGAGTCCTCCCGAAGGGTTGTCCGAGTGACCGTTCGAGCTTCGAAAGTCCTCCCGAAGGGCTGTCCGCGACACCGTCCGGGGGACTGTACGACCGCCTCCCGGAGGGCTGTCCGAGTGGCGGATGATGGTATACATCCTCGCGGTTGGGAGGTTGTAAATCCTAGCTGCGGGGATCTGCACCGCCAATCGTCATCGACTCTACTTCCGCTGCGCTACGAGTCGGTAACGAAAAAGATCAAACCTTGTATGCAGTCTTCATAGTGGTCCTGGGCTGGTGCGTAGGTCAAAATTTTTTTGTTTTCTGCTGCGTTCCCCTACCCTCCCCTCCTCCACTCCTTTATATACGGGGGAGGGGGGCACCCCATAGAAACACAAGTTGACAGTTGTCTTAGCCGTGTGCGGTGCCCCCCTCCACAGATTTCCACCTCGATCATATCATTGTAGTGCTTAGGCGAAGCCCTGCGTCGGTAACTTCATCATCACCATCATCACGCCGTCGTGCTGGCGAAACTCTCCCTCGGCCTTAGCTGGATCAAGAGTACGAGGGACGTCACCGAGCTGAACGGGTGCAGATCGTGGAGGTGCCGTGCGTTCAGTACTTGATCGGTTGGATCACGAAGACGTTCGACTACATCAACTGCGTTACTTAACGCTTCCGCTTTTGGTCTATGAGGGTACGTGGACACACTCTCCCGCTCGTTGCTATTCATCACATATATAGATCTTGCGTGATCGTAGGTAAATTTTTTGAAATACTGCGTTCCCAACAGTGGCATCAGAGCCAGGTCTATGCGTAGATGTTATATGCATGAGTAGAACACAAAGAGTTGTGGGCGATAATAGTCATACTGCTTACCAGCATGTCATACTTTGATTCGGCGGTATTGTTGGATGAAGCAGCTCAGACCGACATTACGTGTACGCTTATGCGAGACTGGTTCTACTGACGTGCTTCGCACATAGGTGGCTAGTGGGTGTCAGTTTCTCCAAATTTAGTTGAATCAAGTGTGACTACGCCCGGTAGTTGTTGAAGGTTAAAACATCACACTTGATGAAAAATCGTTGTGGTTTTGATGCGTAGGTAAGAACGGTTCTTATTCAGCCCGTAGCAGCCACGTAAAACTTGCAACAACAAAGTAGAGGACGTCTAACTTGTTTTTCCAGTGCATGTTGTGATGTGATATGGTCAAGACATGATGCTATATTTTATTGTATGAGATGATCATGTTTTGTAACAGAGTTATCGGCAACTGGCAGGAGCCATATGGTTGTCGCTTTATTGTATGCAATGCAATCGCCATGTAATTATTTTTACTTTATCACTAAGCGGTAGCGATAGTCGTAGAAGCAATAGTTGGCGAGATGACAACGATGCTACGATGGAGATCAAGGTGTCGCGCCGGTGACGATGGTGATCATGACGGTGCTTTGGAGATGGAGATCAAAGGTACAAGATGATGATGGCCATATCATATCACTTATATTGATTGCATGTGATGTTTATCCTTTATGCATCTTAATGGACAAACAACAGAATATTTCCATGTATATGCATTCATATATGGTTTCATGAACAAAGACCACAAATATCCCATTTACAGCTAATTAATGCACAAACAACACAACTTTTAGAGGAATTAAATGAAAATAGAACAAAATTTTCCATTTTAGAAGAATTTAATGGAAAAACAACATAATATTTCCATTTATATGCATTCATATATGGTTTCATGAACAAAGACTACAAATATCCCATTTAGAGCTAATTAATGAACAAGCAACACAACTTTATGTTATTAATGAATAAACAACACAAAAATCCAATTTAGAGTCATTCATATAGGGCTTTATCAACAAACAACATCTCATAAAAATTAATGAACAGACAAAAAATCAAGTTGGGGCTACCTCATAGACGTCGTCGTCGTCATAGTCAGACTCATATGGGTCCTTGAACCCAGTCATGGCTAGCTTCCTCTTGCTGCCAGCAGCTTCCTCTTCCTGCAATATAAGTAATTCAATTACTACTAACTACATAACACAGTATGCAAAGGTCAAGCATTCAGCAATGTGCTTCTAATTACCTAAAATTATACTTTGACCTAAAAATATACAGTATCCAAAGGTGAAGCATTCTACAATTCTAGATTGGCAAACTAAAATTTTAGATCATGCTGACTCTGGTCCTTGAAACTATAATGCCAGAGTGGGCACCAATACCACTGGCATGAAGTGCTTGCAACATGTTTTTTTTCATTTAGAAGTTTGCACCAACCCATACTCTTCCTCTATCCGATGACCCCATTATGCAATGATTATTTGCTATTCTTGTGAGTGCTCAGGACTGCCAATGCAGATAGTAAATTCTGGGTGAATGTGTCTTTGTTGTACCCTGCAACAATATCAGTGAACCATTGTGGTTGACAAGAAGTAATGGCATTGAGTTCATCTGGCTCATGTAATCTAGATAGTGGTGCATCAGCTGCCCTATTCTCTGAGCCTTTTATTGGATGGTATATTGTAATGCCATGAGCTTTAGGAAAGGAAAGCTTTGTGCAATTTTTGGTGCTAGGTGTGAAACTATTTCATATGACATTCATGCATGGAGTTATGCAACAACAATTTAACATGAGTTGCTCATGTGGCATAGTTGCATGTCTACCAAACCTACTTATGGTTAACTTTATAAGTAGAGGAAACCTACAGATAAAAAATAAAGCTACCTACAAATTTAGTTTCTAGATAATGAAGGGAAGCTCCAAACTATTTTGAAATTGTGCACTAGTTAGACGTAATGTATTCATTTCAACAACTAATTGATAGATTGTAAATGAAGGAAGTAAGATTTTAACCTAATTTGTACAATATCAACTTTAATAGGTAGACTGGGGGGCTACTCACCCTGCCGTGGCCCGCTGAGGGAATATCCACAACAAATCTAACAATATATCCAGCACGGAACAAAATCTAAGCACATGCAGCAATCAAGATTCTAATAAAAAAAACTAACTCTCATTATGATCTCTGTAGCATTCAAGCATGAATCAACTACAAAAAACCCTAACTCTCATTATGATTTACCAACAAGCAGAAGTGGGTGCCGCATTCAATCACAAATCTACTAAAAAACTATCTACTACATCTTCTGCTTATCAACACTAACTATGAAAGAAGGGGAACGAGAAGCATTACCACATCTACTACTTCTTGAGCTTGCATTGGTTTTTGCCTTGAAGAGGAAAGGGTGATGCAGCAAAGTAGAGATAAGTATTTCCCTCAGTTAGAGAACCAAGGTATCAATCCAGTAGGATGTACAAGCAAGTCCCCAATCTATGCACCTGCACAAACAATCAAACACTTGCACCCAACGCGATAAAGGGGTTGTCAATCCCTTCACGGTCAATTGCAAATGTGAGATCTGATAGAGATAGATAAAACAAAAAGGTAACTAAATATTTTTGGGTTTTTTGGTCTATAGATCTGAAAATAAAAGATTGCAAAATAGTAGATCAGAAAGCAAATATGATGGAAAATAGACCCGAGGGCCATAGGTTTCACTAGAGGCTCCTCTCATGAAGGCAAATGATACGGTGGGTGAACAAATTACTGTCGAGCAATTGATAGAAAAGCGCAAAATTATGACGATATTCAAGGCAATGATTATGCATATAGGCATCACTTCCGTGTCAAGTAGAGTGACTCCTGCCTGCATCTACTACTATTACTCCATACATCGACCGCTATCCAGCATACATCTAGAGTATTAAGTTAATAAAGAACGGAGTAACGCCTTGAGTAAGATGACATGATGTAGAGGAATAAACTCAAGCAATATGATGAAAACCCCATCTTTTTATCCTCGATGGCAACAATTCAATACGTGTCTCGCTACCCCTACTTTGTCACTGGGTGAAATCACGCAAGATTGAACCCAAAGCTAAGCACCTCTCCCATTGCAAGAAAAACCAATCTAGTTGGCCAAACCAAACCGGTAATTCAAAGAGAAATACAAAGATATCAAATCATGCATATAAGAATTCAGAGAAGATTCAAATAATATTCATAGATAAGCTGATCATAAATCCACAATTCATCGGATCTCGACAAACACACCGCACAAGAAGATTACATCGGATAGATCTCCAAGAACATCGAGGAGAACATGGTATTGATAATCAAAGAGAGAGAAGAAGCCATCTAGCTACTAGCTATGGACCCGTAGGTCTGAGTTAAACTACTCACGCTTCATCGGAAGGGCAATAGGATTGATGTACATGCTCTCCATGATCGAATCCCCCTCTGGCAGGATGCCGGAAAAGGCCCCAAGATGGGATCTCATGGGAACAGAAGGTTGCGGCGGCAAAAAAGTATTTTCGTGGCTCTCTCTGGGGGTTCTAGAATATATGTGAATATATAGGACGAAGAAGTAGGTCGGGGACTCTCGAGGGGGCCACAAGGCTGGGGGGCACCCCCCCTAGGGCGCGCCCTCCACCCTTGCCGCCGCTTCGTGGGTCTTCTGACTTGGACTCCAAGTCCTCTGGGTGTCATCTGGTCCAAGAAAAATCATCGTAAAGTTTTATTCTGTTTGGACTCCGTTTGATATTCCTTTTCTGCGAAACTCAAAAACAAGGAAAAAACATAAACTGGCATTGGGCTCTAGGTTAATAGGTTAGTCCCAAAAATAATATAAAATAGCATAATAATGCATATAAAACATCCAAAACAGATAATATAATAGCATGAAACAATAAAAAATTATAGATACATTGGAGACGTATCAAGCATCCCCAAGCTTAATTCCTGCTCATCCTCGAGTAGATAAATAATAAAAACAGATTTTTTCATGTGGAATGCTACCTAACATATTTATCCATGTAATTTTTCTTTATTGTGGCATGAATATTCAGATCCATAAGATTCAAAACAAAAGTTTAATATTGACATAAAAACAATAATAATTCAAGCATACTAATAAAGCAATCATGTCTTCTCAGAATAATGTGGCTAAAGAAAGTTATCCCTACAAAATCATATAGTCTGGCTATGCTCCATCTTCGTCACACAAAGTATTACATCATGCACAACCCCGATGACAAATAATATAATAGCACGGAATAATAAAAAAAATTAGATACGTTGGAGACGTATCAACATCCACCACCTGCTTGTCGCCCGCCTCCGCACGTATATCCTGTGTGTCGCCAGACGCCGTCACCACCAGGCCCGACACGGTGGAGTTGGAGCCCGCCACCCCCTTCTTCTCCAGATCCGCCGCCGCAGCGGCCGATCCAGCGACTGCGGGTGCAGCATCTCCCGCACCGCCGACGGCAGCCACTTCTTGGACGGCATCTGCTGCGGTCTTCGCGCCCTCGACCACATCTCCGTGCGCAGCGGCGGCAGTGCCACGACCTTGCTCCATCGAAGCCTGAGAGAACCGGCCGGAGAGAGGGAGGCGGTGGGGCTGAGCGAGTACGTGCGGTGGCGGGGCGAGGGAGACGAGGGGGAGACGATGTGGCAAGGAGGATGGGAGGGAGGCGATTTGGGGTAAAGTGGTGGGGGCGATGCGCCCGGTGGTCGTCCCCCCCCCCCTCTTATAGGATGGGACGTTTTTGGAAGTTTTCGTCCACACGTGCTAGCCCACGACCGCCGCACGGTACATGGGAAAACAAAACGCCCACGTACAATACCTGTATACCCTCAGCGTACAAAAGTTAACGGGCCGGTGCGAGCTCGTACAGGGCTCTACGCGCGCTCTACGCCGGCATAAAAAGGATGATCGTGCCCCTCTTCCCGAATCGTTTTTGAGAGATCTCAGCCGTCCATGTGTTTTACGCGCCGAGCGTTCAGTGCAGGGTGGAGCACCGGAGCAGAAACGGTGTTTGTTGCCTCGGTCGACGCTCAGCACCATGCTCGGTTTCAAAGCTAGTAGAAAATCACTCCTTCACGAGGCCAAAGCCCAGGCCCACAACACCCTACCTGGCGGCATATATATTGGAGGTGTCGGCCAGTGCAGCCCTAGACGTCATCTACTGTTCCAAGTTTTGTGCTGCTTCAGGCGATTCCATCCTGTCGACCGTGTGCACGGCTGAATGGGAGAGCAGGCCTCCAGAATCCCGTCCTTCGAGATCCTACACAGGGAGATGGGCGACAAGGTTTTTTTTGTTGAGGGAGGGGGGTCTCGGCGCGACTGCTCCAGATCAGTTGCCGTCTTCGTCCTCTACTTTGACTACTTACCCTGCACCGATGCCATGGCCGACAATGCCATCAAGAAGAAGGCCACGGACGAAGCTTAGGCTACTGTTGCCGCCATGGCCCTTTTGTGGCCTACTGGAGTGTATGATTTGTTTATCCCCTACCTGCTCGTTCATGTGCTAGCCGTATATGCTCTGTTAATAGATGTTTCGGTTCTATGCTTTGTACATGCTCACATTTTTAGGTATCGGTATGAGTCGCATATTGTGAATGTCATATTTACTGTTTGCTCGTGGGTTAGATTAATCAAAAAGGTTAAAAAATATCTTGCAGTTTAGGCTATGTTTGATAGCAAAGTAGCAGAAAAATCAAAGTACCAAAAACTACAGTAATTTAGTCAGTAGGTACACAAAACAATGGTTTTTTTACTTAACAGTTTTTTGGCTACAGCACAGAATTTTGTAGAATTTGCTGGCTAGCCCTTAGGCAATCGCATCTAGCTAGCCATCGTGTTGTGTGTTGTTTCTGTTGCGCTAATCTAGCTAGGTAGATTAATTAGCTAGCCCTTGGCATTCGCGTACATATGAACTGAAGCATGCACAAATGAACGGAACAGTATGTTGTATATTTTGTGAAAGTCCACCTGCAGCCCGGCGTCGCTGGTGACTCACATCGAGCGACTTGTTAGCACAGCGGGGAAGCTGCTCTGTTTTTTTTTTTTAGGGAAAAGCTGCTCTGTTTTTTAAAAAGAGGTAAGGAGTTCTTTTTTTATATACAGAGAGAAAAACCACGGTTTGCTCAATAGTCAATACTGCAGTTTTAAAACCACTGTTGTTAGGGGCAGCTAAACACCTCGTTGTAATTAAAACCATGGTAATCTGAAAAACTGCAGTATTCTGCAAAAGTACTGAGCTATCAAAATAGATAAATTTATTGAAATTTACTATCACTGAATCAAATATTTGCATATCCTATATACTGATTAGTGTTAATGTTCACAGTATTATTGTTTTTTATAAACTTGATCAAATTCTATACACCAAGTGAAGGGTGTGTTCAAAATCAAAAGGAGATGATGTGGTTGCTCGTGTTTACAGAGCTGCTCGCCATTGCCATCCGCAGGTTGGCCATCTCCATGAGGTACTGGAATGGGTTGGGCGGCGGGGCAATCTCCGTCTCGCCCTCCAGCATCTTCACCACCGCGCTCATGGACGGCCTCGCCGATGGCCGCTGCTGCGCACACCAGAATGCCACCTTGCACATCCTCTCCGCCAGCTCTCTGCAACGCGGATCATCATCATGGTGGACGGTTGACACCACGAGCTCCATCAGCTCGCCTGCCTCGTACCTGGTCCACGCGGCCATTGGGAACCACTGCCGGCTGCTCTCGGGCGCGGCATCAGCGTCGTGGTTACTAGCATGCTCGAGGATCTTGAGGAGGAGCATGCCGAAGCTGTATACGTCGCACTTCTCCGTCATGCGTAGCTCCAACCACACCTCCGGGGCGGCGTAGCCCGGGGTGCCGCGCCCGCAGGACAGGGAGACGTGCGTGTCGGCGCGGCTGACGAGGCGCGCGAGGCCGAAGTCGGCCACCTTGGGCGTGAGGGCGGCGTCGAGGAGGACGTTGCCGGGCTTGATGTCATAGTGCACGATCTTG
This sequence comes from Triticum urartu, assembly GCF_056163025.1. Lineage (NCBI taxonomy): Eukaryota > Viridiplantae > Streptophyta > Magnoliopsida > Poales > Poaceae > Triticum > Triticum urartu. Next base: position 605,793,760 of record NC_141878.1, read on the forward strand.
TGCTGGCACTCCTCGTGGAGGTACCTGAGGCCCCTGGCGACGCCGGTGGCGACGGCGGCCACCGTGGGCATGCTGACGCCGCCGGCCCTGCGGGCGGAGGACAGGTAGTCGTCGAGCGAGCCGTGCTCCATGAACTCGTAGACAAGCGCGCGCGTGGCGTCGGCGTCGAAGCAGAAGCCGTAGAGCCTGACGAGGTTGATGTGGTGCGTCCGGCCGATGGTGCCCATCTCCGCCATGAACTGCTCCCCGGACGACCTCGTGTCGAGGCCAGGGTGGAGCACCTTGACGGCCACGGCGAGGCCATTCGGGAGCGCGCCTCGGTAGACGGTGCCGAAGCCGCCGGCGCCGAGGCGCACGGAGTAGTTGCGCGTGTACCCTGCGAGCTGCTCCGCCGTGAACCGAATGGGCTTCTCCTCGGCCATCTCCAGCACGAACCTCTCGACCGTCGCGTTCCTCGTCACGTGATCCTTGGCCGATTTAATGGCAATAAGCCACTTGGCGCATCTGTCCAAGACCGTCAGGGCGATGAGCACGACGATTACGGCGGCTATAACCACTGCGCCAAAAAAAAAACAGAAGAAACCAGAATTATCATCCAATCAAGAGTAGAGTAGATCGAGCAGGAAACCAAAATACCATGGTAGGCATCCTCTGATGTCGGCGTGCACCTACCATCCACACAGAAGAAACCAAGAGCGGTGCACTCCATCTTGTCCGAACAGAAGGGCGGAAAAGCCCAGCCAGAAGTGATGCTATTGAACTGAACTGAAGCACGAAAAGCAAGGGAGGAGGAGGAGGAGGAGAAGAAGAAGAAGAAGAAGAAGAAGAAGAAGAAGAAGATGATGATGATGATGATGATGATGATGATGATGATGATGATGGGAGACGGACGGACGGACGGAGCTAAAACGGAAAAGAAAGAAAGAATGCGGCTGCAATGCTTCACTTGTTGAGCACCACAAAAAGTTCCACGGTACCAACAATGTGTACGTAATATAATGCTCGCTGCTTGCTTCTCAGTTGACCCACGGCGGCCACTAGATCTAGGCTTTATTTATGCTTTTAATTAATGTTTCTTATGCTGAATTAACGGGCGAATGGACTTCTGTCGGTGTTCGTGTATGTTTTCATTTCTATAAATTTTGGTCAAAATATGAAATGCGTCCATGTTATTGGCCGCACCTATTGACCCGTGTATAAAGTGGGCCGTCTGTCCGTCTGGGTCGGCCAGTTGGAGTTGCTCTAAAGACACTTGCACTAAATAAATGGACATGGAGATTTGAAAATGCAGATAATTTCAAACGTGTCACCCAATGAGGAGCTAACAAATGACCGCAACAATTAGTACGTAAAGCAAAGCAGGGAGAATAAGTACCAAACTCTCAAGAACAGCAAGGTCTCAAAGAAAAAACTTGCAGACCTTCTCCTTCCACTATTTATACGGCAAGGTCCAATACCCCAACTCTCAAGTACCAACCAACAGTACATAGCTACAAACTAAATTTTTCGACACAATCTGAATCACATCAATCTTTGAACAATCTGAATCACATCAATCTTTGAACAATCCGAACCACTTGCTAAATGTATATCCACACAATCTAAGTCACACGCTGCACAGTCTGAATCTTTTGAACAAGCTGGACAAAATAGAGAAATGAAGGATGGAGGGGTAGAGGGAGACAAAAGCCATGAGAGACAGATGACGTTAGAGGGGAGGCCATACCTGGAGTGGTGGACCTCAGGTCGGCAGGGGTGGCATGAATAGGTCCGGCGAGCTGCCTGCTACTCGGGGGCGACGCATGGATTCGTGCGGGATGCGTGCTAAACCCGGGGTGGGGAAGAGCAGAGGAAACTAGGGGCCACCGGAGGAGCAGGGCGTCGCCGGGGGAGGGCCGGAAGGGCGGAGGCGTTCGCTTATCCCTTTTCTTTGGAGGAGAAAACTGTGTAGACGAAATTGCATCTTTATTTACCTCTTTTATTTTGTTGTTTCAGTTAACCACTATCTATCTTTTTTGCTTTTAATCTTATAATTAGCAAGACAAGGAGTTTGTCAACCCTCTTGCCACGTTGGGCACAAGTATTTTATTTTATTTGTGTCCAAGTGTTGCTTATCTTGTTAGTCTAGAAGTTCTACTGGTTCGATAAACCTTGGTTCTTAGAGCATCTACAGCCGGACTGGGCAAATCCGGCCCGCTATACGCCCGCGGACTCATCCGGACGGCCCCTCATATTTCGCTCCGTGCATCCACATACCTCAAATGCAAATCTCAAATCCATGCAATCCATGCACGTCGATCATCCGATACAAATTGTCCGAATTCAACGGTTCAAAACAAAAGCAAATAAAATCATAGTTCAACAAACCGGACATGCCAAAATAAAATCAATGTCCGACCGACAAGTGGTGCTTGTCGGATCACTGGCCGGACGAGTTCGTCCATGCGTCCTGCTCGTCCAGCTTGTCCTGCTCCGCCTGAGAAGCCATCTGCGCCTGCATCCGGGCAGCCATCTCCGCCTGCATCCGGGCTGCCTCCTCCGCATGCATCCTGGCCGCCTGCTCCGCTGCCGCAGCCGCCCTCGCCGCCTCCAATGTGAAGGAAATATGCCCTAGATGCAATAATAAAGTTATTATTTATTTCCTTATATCATGATAAATGTTTATTATTCATGCTAGAATTGTATTAACCGGAAACATGATACATGTGTGAATACCTAGACAAACAGAGTGTCACTAGTATGCCTCTACTTGACTAGCTCGTTGATCAAAGATGGTTATGTTTCCTAACCATTGACATGAGTTGTCATTTGATTAACGGGAACACATCATTAGGAGAATGATGTGATTGACTTGACCCATTCCGTTAGCTTAGCACTCGATCGTTTAGTATATTGCTATTGCTTTCTTCATGACTTATACATGTTCCTATGACTATGAGATTATGCAACTCCCGTTTACCGGAGGAACACTATGTGTGCTACCAAACGTCACAACGTAACTGGGTGATTATAAAGGTGCTCTACAGGTGTCTCCGAAGGTACTTGTTGGGTTGGCGTATTTCGAGATTAGGATTTGTCACTCCGATTGTCGGAGAGGTATCTCTGGGCCCTCTCGGTAATGCACATCACTAAAGCCTTGCAAGCATTGCAACTAATGAGTTTGTTGCGAGATGACGTATTACAGAACGAGTAAAGAGACTTGCCGGTAACGAGATTGAACTAGGTATTAAGATGCCGACGATCGAATCTCGGGCAAGTAACATACCGATGACAAAGGAAACAACGTATGTTGTTATGCGGTCTGACCGATAAAGATCTTCGTAGAATATGTGGGAGCCAATATGGGCATCTAGGTCCCGCTATTGGTTATTGACCGGAGACGTGTCTCGGTCATGTCTACATAGTTCTCGAACCCGTAGGGTCCGCACGCTTAACGTTACAATGACAGTTATATTATGAGTTTATATGTTTTGATGTACCGAAGGTTGTTCGGAGTCCCGGATGTGATCACGGACATGACGAAGAGTCTCGAAATGGTCAAGACATAAAGATTGATATATTGGAAGCCTATGTTTGGACATCGGAAGTGTTCCGGGGGAAATCGGGATTTTTCCGGAGTACCGGGAGGTTACCGGAACCCCCCGGTAACTTAATGGGCCTTAGTGGGCCTAGGTGGAAGAGAGGAGAGGAGGCTAGGGCAGGGCCGCGCTCCCCTTTTCCCCCAGTCCGAATAGGACAAGGAGAGGGGGGGCGGCGCCCCCCTTCCTTCCTCCCCTCCACCTCTTCCCCTCTTCCACTCCTAGTCCAACAAGGAAAGGGGGGAGTCCTACTCCCGGTAGGAGTAGGACTCCTCCTGGAGCGCCACACCTCCTAGGCCGGCGGCCTCCCCCTTGCTCCTTTATATACGGGGGCAGGGGGGCACCTCTAGACACACAATTGATATACGATATTTTAGCCGTGTGACGTCCCCCCCTCCACCATATTACACCTCGATAATATCGTAGCGGAGCTTAGGCGAAGCCCTGCGTCGGTAGAATATCATCATCTTCACCACGCCGTCGTGCTGACGAAACTCTCCCTCAACACTCGGCTGGATCGGAGTTCGAGGGACGTCATCGAGCTGAACGTGTGCTGAACTCGGAGGTGCCGTACGTTCGGTACTTGATCGGTCGGATCGTGAAGACGTACGACTACATCAACCGCGTTGTGTTAACGCTTCCGCTTTCGGTCTACGAGGGTACGTGGACAACACTCTCCCCTCTCGTTGCTATGCATCACCATGATCTTGCGTTTGCGTAGGAATTTTTTTTGAAATTACTACGTTCCGCAACAGTGGCATCTGAGCCTGGTTTTATGCGTTGATGTTATGCACGAGTAGAACACAAGTGAGTTGGGGGCGATATAAGTCATACTGCTTACCAGCATGTCATACTTTGGTTCGGTGGTATTGTGAGATGAAGCGGCCCGGACTGACATTACGCGTACGCTTATGCGAGACTGGTTTCACCGTTGCGAGCACTCGTTGCTTAAAGGTGACCGGCGGGTGTCTGTCTCTCTCACTTTAGTTGAACCGAGTGTGGCTACGCCTGGTCCTTGCGAAGGTTAAAACAGCACCAACTTGACAAACTATCGTTGTGGTTTTGATGCGTAGGTAAGAACGGTTCTTGCTAAGCCCGTAGCAGCCACGTAAAACTTGCAACAACAAAGTAGAGGACGTCTAACTTGTTTTTGCAGGGCATGTTGTGATGTGATATGGTCAAGACATGATACTGAATTTCATTGTATGAGATGATCATGTTTTGTAACCGAGTTATCGGCAACTGGCAGGAGCCATATGGTTGTCGCTTTATTGTATGCAATGCAATCGCCATGTAATTGTTTTACTTTATCACTAAGCGGTAGCGATAGTCGTAGAAACAATTGTTGGCGAGATGACAACGATGCTTCGATGGGGATCAAGGTGACACGCCGATGACGATGGTGATCATGACGGTGCTTCGGAGATGGAGATCACAAGCACAAGATGATGATGGCCATATCATATCACTAATATTGATTGCATGTGATGTTTATCTTTTATACATCTTATCTTGCTTTGATTGACGGTAGCATTATAAGATGATCCTTCACTAAATTATCAAAATATAAGTGTTCTCCCTGAGTATGCACCGTTGCGAAAGTTCTTCGTGCTGAGACACCACGTGATGATCGGGTGTGATAGGCTCTACGTTCAAATACAACGGGTGCAAAACAGTTGCACACGCGGAATACTCAGGTTAAACTTGACAAGCCTAGCATATAACAGATATGGCCTCGGAACACGGAGACCGAAAGGTCGAGCGTGAATCATATAGTAGATATGATCAACATAGTGATGTTCACCGTTGAAACTACTCCATCTCACGTGATGATCGGACATGGTTTAGTTGATATGGATCACGTGATCACTTAGAGGATTAGAGGGATGTCTATCTAAGTGGGAGTTCTTAAGTAATATGATTAATTGAACTTGAATTTATCATGAACTTAGTACCTGATAGTATCTTGCTTGTCTATGTTAATTGTAGATAGATGGCACGTGTTGTTGTTCCGTTGAATTTTAATGCGTTCCTTGAGAAAGCAAAGTTGAAAGATGATGGTAGCAATTACACGGACTGGGTCCGTAACTTGAGGATTATCCTCATTGCTGCACAGAAAAATTATGTCCTGGAAGCACCGCTAGGTGTACCACCTGCGCCAGCAACTGCAGACATTGTGACTGCCTGGCAGTCACGTGTTGATGACTACTCGATAGTTCAATGTGCCATGCTTTACGGTTTAGAACCGGGTCTTCAACGACGTTTTGAACGTCATGGAGCATATGAGATGTTCCAGGAGTTGAAGTTAATATTTCAAGCAAATGCCCGGATTGAGAGATATGAAGTCTCCAATAAGTTCTACAGCTGCAAGATGGAAGAGAATAGTTCTGTCAGTGAGCATATACTCAAAATGTCTGGGTATAACAATCACTTGATTCAACTGGGAGTTAATCTTCCGGATGATAGCGTCATTGACAGAATTCTTCAATCACTGCCACCAAGCTACAAGAGCTTCGTGATGAACTATAATATGCAAGGGATGAGTAAGACGATTCCCGAGCTCTTCGCAATGCTAAAGGCTGCGGAGGTAGAAATCAAAAAGGAGCATCAAGTGTTGATGGTCAATAAGACCACTAGTTTCAAGAAAAAGGCTAAAGGGAAGAAGAAGGGGAACTTCAAGAAGAACAGCAAACAAGTTGCTGCTCAGGAGAAGAAACCCAAGTTTGGACCTAAGCCTGAAACTGAGTGCTTCTACTGCAAGCAGAGTGGTCACTGGAAGCGGAACTGCCCCAAGTATTTGGCGGATAAGAAGGATGGCAAGGTGAACAAAGGTATATGTGATATACATATTATTGATGTGTACCTTACTAATGCTCGCAGTAGCACCTGGGTATTTGATACTGGTTCTGTTGCTAATATTTGCAACTCGAAACAGGGGCTACGGATTAAGCGAAGATTGGCTAAGAATGAGGTGACGATGCGCGTGGGAAATGGTTCCAAAGTCAATGTGATCGCGATCGGCACGCTACCTCTACATCTACCTTCCGGATTAGTTTTAGACCTAAATAATTGTTATTTGGTGCCAGCGTTAAGCATGAACATTATATCTGGATCTTGTTTGATGCGAGACGGTTATTCATTTAAATCAGAGAATAATGGTTGTTCTATTTATATGAGTAGTATCTTTTATGGTCATGCACCCTTGAAGAGTGGTCTATTTTTATTGAATCTCGATAGTAGTGATACACATATTCATAATGTCGAAGCCAAAAAGATGCAGAGTTGATAATGATAGTGCAACTTATTTGTGGCACTGCCGTTTAGGTCATATCGGTGTAAAGCGCATGAAGAAACTCCATACTGATGGACTTTTGGAACCACTTGATTATGAATCACTTGGTACTTGCGAACCGTGCCTCATGGGCAAGATGACTAAAACATCGTTCTCCGGAACTATGGAGAGAGCAACAGATTTGTTGGAAATCATACATACAGATGTATGTGGTCCGATGAATATTGAGGCTCGTGGCGGGTATCGTTATTTTCTCACCTTCATAGATGATTTGAGCAGATATGGGTATATCTACTTAATGAAACATAAGTCTGAAACATTTGAAAAGTTCAAAGAATTTCAGAGTGAAGTTGAAAATCATTGTAACAAGAAAATAAAGTTTCTATGATCAGATCGTGGAGGAGAATATTTGAGTTACGAGTTTGGTCTACATTTGAAACAATGCGGAATAGTTTCGCAACTCACGCCACCCGGAACACCACAATGTAATGGTGTGTCCGAACGTCGTAATCGTACTTTACTAGATATGGTGCGATCTATGATGTCTCTTACTGATTTACCGCTATCGTTTTGGGATTATGCTTTAGAGACGGCTGCATTCACGTTAAATAGGGCACCATCAAAATCCGTTGAGACGACGCCTTATGAACTGTGGTTTGTCAAGAAACCAAAGTTGTCGTTTCTTAAAGTTTGGGGCTGCGATGCTTATGTGAAAAAACTTCAACCTGATAAGCTCGAACCCAAATCGGAGAAATGTGTCTTCATAGGATACCCAAAGGAGACTATTGGGTACACCTTCTATCACAAATCCGAAGGCAAAACTTTTGTTGCTAAATTCGGAAATTTTCTGGAGAAGGAGTTTCTCTCGAAAGAAGTGAGTGGGAGGAAAGTAGAACTTGATGAGGTAACTGTACCTGCTCCCTTATTGGAAAGTAGTTCATCACAGAAACCAGTTTCTGCGACACCTACGCCAATTAGTGAGGAAGTTAATGATGATGATCATGAAACTTCAGATCAAGTTATTACTGAACCTCGTAGATCAACCAGAGTAAGATCCGCACCAGAGTGGTACGGTAATCCTATTCTGGAGGTTATGTTACTAGACCATGACGAACCTACGAACTATGAAGAAGCGATCGTGAGCCCAGATTCCGCAAAATGGCTTGAGGCCATGAAATCTGAGATGGGATCCATGTATGAGAACAAAGTATGGACTTTGGTTGACTTGCCCGATGATCGGCAAGCCATTGAAAATAAATGGATCTTCAAGAAGAAGACTGACGCTGACGGTAATGTTACTGTCTATAAAGCTCGACTTGTTGCGAAAGGTTTTCGACAAGTTCAAGGGATTGACTACGATGAGACCTTCTCACCCGTAGCAATGCTTAAGTCTGTCCGAATCATGTTAGCAATTGCCGCATTTTATGATTATGAAATTTGGCAGATGGATGTCAAAACTGCATTCCTGAATGGATTTCTGGAAGAAGAGTTGTATATGATGCAACCGGAAGGTTTTGTCGATCCAAAGGAAACTAACAAAGTGTGCAAGCTCCAGCGATCCATTTATGGACTGGTGCAAGCCTCTCGGAGTTGGAATAAACACTTTGATAGTGTGATCAAAGCATTTGGTTTTATACAGACTTTTGGCGAAGCCTGTATTTACAAGAAAGTGAGTGGGAGCTCTGTAGCATTTCTGATATTATATGTGGATGACATATTGCTGATTGGAAATGATATAGAATTTCTGGATAGCATAAAGGGATACTTGAATAAGAGTTTTTCAATGAAAGACCTCGGTGAAGCTGCATATATATTGGGCATCAAGATTTATAGAGATAGATCAAGACGCTTAATTGGACTTTCACAAAGCACATACCTTGACAAAGTTTTGAAAAAGTTCAAAATGGATCAAGCAAAGAAAGGGTTCTTGCCTGTGTTACAAGGTGTGAAATTGAGTAAGACTCAATGCCCGACCACTGCAGAAGATAGAGAGAAGATGAAAGATGTTCCCTATGCTTCAGCCATAGGCTCTATCATGTATGCAATGCTGTGTACCAGACCTGATGTATGCCTTGCTATAAGTCTAGTAGGAAGGTACCAAAGTAATCCAGGAGTGGATCACTGGACAGCGGTCAAGAACATCCTGAAATACCTGAAAAGGACTAAGGATATGTTTCTCGTTTATGGAGGTGACAAAGAGCTCATCGTAAATGGTTACGTTGATGCAAGCTTTGACACTGATACGGACGATTCTAAATCGCAAACCGGATACGTGTTTACATTGAACGGTGGAGCTGTCAGTTGGTGCAGTTCTAAACAAAGCGTCGTGGCGGGATCTACATGTGAAGCGGAGTACATAGCTGCTTCAGAAGCAGCAAATGAAGGAGTTTGGATGAAGGAGTTCATATCCGATCTAGGTGTCATACCTAGTGCATTGGGTCCAATGAAAATCTTTTGTGACAATACTGGTGCAATTGCCTTGGCAAAGGAATCCAGATTTCACAAGAGAACCAAACACATCAAAAGACGCTTCAATTCCATCCGGGATTTAGTCCAGGTGAGAGACATAGAAATTTGCAAGATACATACGGATCTGAATGTTGTAGACCCGTTGACTAAGCCTCTTCCACGAGCAAAACATGATCAGCACCAAGGCTCCATGGGTGTAAGAATCATTACTGTGTAATCTAGATTATTGACTCTAGTGCAAGTGGAAGACTGAAGGAAATATGCCCTAGAGGAAATAATAAAGTTATTATTTATTTCCTTATATCATGATAAATGTTTATTATTCATGCTAGAATTGTATTAACCGGAAACATGATACATGTGTGAATACCTAGACAAACAGAGTGTCACTAGTATGCCTCTACTTGACTAGCTCGTTGATCAAAGATGGTTATGTTTCCTAACCATTGACATGAGTTGTCATTTGATTAACGGGATCACATCATTAGGAGAATGATGTGATTGACTTGACCCATTCCGTTAGCTTAGCACTTGATCGTTTAGTATATTGCTATTGCTTTCTTTATGACTTATACATGTTCCTATGACTATGAGATTATGCAACTCCCGTTTACTAGAGGAACACTTTGTGTGCTACCAAACGTCACAACGTAACTAGGTGATTGTAAAGGTGCTCTATAGGTGTCTCCGAAGGTACTTGTTGGGTTGGCGTATTTCGAGATTAGGATTTGTCACTCTGATTGTCGGAGAGGTATCTCTGGGCCCTCTCGGTAATGCACATCACTAAAGCCTTGCAAGCATTGCAACTAATGAGTTTGTTGCGAGATGACGTATTACAGAACGAGTAAAGAGACTTGCCGGTAACGAGATTGAACTAGGTATTAAGATGCCGACCATCGAATCTCGGGCAAGTAACATACCGATGACAAAGGGAACAACGTATGTTGTTATGCGGTCTGACCGATAAAGATCTTCGTAGAATATGTGGGAGCCAATATGGGCATCCAGGTCCCGCTATTGGTTATTGACCGGAGACGTGTCTCGGTCATGTCTACATAGTTCTCGAACCCGTAGGGTCCGCACGCTTAACGTTACGATGACAGTTATATGTTTTGATGTACCGAAGGTTGTTCAGAGTCCCGGATGTGGTCACGGACATGACGAGGAGTCTCAAAATGGTCGAGACATAAAGATTGATATATTGGAAGCCTATGTTTGGACATCGGAAGTGTTCCGGGTGAAATCGGGATTTTTTCGGAGTACCGGGAGGTTACCGGACCCCCCCGGTAACTTAATGGGCCTTAGTGGGCCTAGGTGGAAGAGAGGAGAGGAGGCTAGGGCAGGGTCGCGCCCCCTTTTCCCCCAGTCCGAATAGGACAAGCAGAGGGGGGGCGGCGCCCCCCTTCCTTCCTCCCCTCCACCTCTTCCCCTCTTCCACTCCTAGTCCAACAAGGAAAGGGGGGATTCCTACTCCCGGTAGGAGTAGGACTCCTCCTGGCGTGCCACACCTCCTAGGCCGGCGGCCTCCCCCTTGCTCCTTCATATACAGGGGCAGGGGGCACCTCTAGACACACAATTGATATATGATATTTTAGCCGTGTGCGGTGCCCCCCTCCACCATATTACACCTCGATAATATCGTAGCGGAGCTTAGGCGAAGCCCTGCGTCGGTAGAACATCATCATCGTCACCACGCCGTCGTGCTGACGAAACTCTCCCTCAACACTCGGCTGGATCGGAGTTCGAGGGACGTCATCGAGCTGAACGTGTGCTGAACTCGGAGGTGCCGTACGTTCAGTACTTGATCGGTCGGATCGTGAAGACGTACGACTACATCAACCGCGTTGTGTTAACGCTTCTGCTTTCGGTCTACGAGGGCACGTGGACAACACTCTCCCCTTTCATTGCTATGCATCACCATGATCTTGCGTGTGCGTAGGAATTTTTTTTGAAATTACTACGTTCCCCAACACAATGCCCTACGATCGTTGATCTCCTTCTTCTTCTCCACAAACCATTTCTTGGCATGCTCATCCAAGAAGGTTTCATCCACCAATATGATCTTCGCATCCTCCACGTCTCGTGCGAATTGCAACCTCTCCTTCTCCAGCTCAATCTCCCCAAATGTCTTCGCCTTCTTGAGTTCTCATTTTATCGCCGCCTCTTGCTTCTCCAACTCGATCTTCTCCCTCTCAATTTCAAGCCTCCTCTCTGCCCTTATCCGACCCCACTCCATCCTCTCCTTTTGCATATCCATGATAAGCTTGTATCTCTCCTCCTTCTTGCTCTCCCTTGTTGAAAAAATGCCCGTCCATGTGGACGACATTTTTGTAGCCGCGGCGTCATGGGAGATCCTTGCCTTCTCCCACTTGTTTCACATGACTTGCCGGTTATCCTTTGGCACGGTAGCTTTTCCATTGGCGACGACAACGTCGTCGTCCTCATCGTCCAACCCAATGGATTGGTGGGAGCTTGAGCCATCATTCCTCTTCTTGCCGGCCTTCAGATCGGCCACAACTTGTTGCCACTTTGGCTTGCCATTCAATATGAGCCAACAATGGCTAAAAGCAAATGGCTTTTTCTCGAACTCGTGATACATAGTGGCCGCCACCGCCGTCTAGCACAAAACTAGTAGAAAACAGGGCTTTGGTCCAGGCCTGAATTCCCATTAATCCCGGTTCACTCACGAACCGGGACCCATGGGGGCATCGGTCCCGGTTCGTGAGGCCAGGGCGCCGGCCGGGCCTTGTGGGCCATTTGCAGGAGATATGCCCTAGAGGCAATAATAAATGTTATTGATTATCTCCCTGTTCATAATTAGGTTTATGTTCCATGCTATAACTGATGTGGTTCTCGAGTCTGCAAATAAAACGAGGCTCGGAGGAAGACTCATATGCACGTGTGGAATAATAAACGGTAAAATGTATTCCTAGTCAAGCCTCTATGACTGGCTCAATTGTTGCATGATGGTTCTGTTTTCCTGATCATGTGCATGTCTATGCCAGCAACTTTGAGGGCACAATGTTAGAAGAACATTTGTGTTGAATCGACCCGCATTGATGTTATGCTATGAGATTCATTCATCACAAGTTAATGGTTAATAACACAAAGATGGTTAACGTTTGCATGATTCCTTAGACCATGAGAGTATCGAGTTTCTTCATGCTTGCTTCATGAACTTTGGGATTTGTTAAACGTCATCCGTAAATGGGTGACTATTACGGCGGCTTATGGGTTCATGGAAAAGTATGTCAAGTAACTTGATAGCTCAAGATTGGGATTTGCTCCTCCGGCGATGGAGAGATATATCTGGGCCCTCTCGGTGTTACGGTATCCATCATCGTCTGGCCAGACACAATGTGATTTGATCACAGGGATGCCGAAACACGGTAACGAGAAAAGAGAACAATACTGGTAACGAGGTAACTAGCATAGTGGACAAGTTATCGATCCACGGGAATGCCAACATGTCTCACCTCGGGTATTTGTAACATATCACGAAGCAACAATAATAGCACACGGCAACTGGAGGTTCACTCGAATATTCATTCGTGTGGGTATAGGGGTCAGTATGGGTGTCCACGGCTCCGATGCTGATCATTGATCGGAAAGTGTTCCGGTCATGTCTATACTTCACCGAACCTATAGGGTCACACACTTAAGGGTCATCTATCTGCTGAATACTAGACAAGGAGTCCGAGAGAAAGTCACTGGAAAAGTTTCAGAGACAACGGAAAAGTTCCGGAGAGAACACCGAAAAAGTTTCGGTAAAACCGAAAAGTTGTTTCGGATAAAACCATTGATCCAAAAAGGTTTTGGCAAGCACCAGGAATGTTTTGGAGGTTGCCAGATTGGTCTGGTAATTTCTGGAATTTTTCCAGAGAAAAAACCGAAAAAAAGTTTCGGAGCTACCGGAATTGTTTACCGGGTAAACGAAGATGGTTTTAAATTAAACCACCATACCGGAAATGTTCTGGAGCACGTCCAGATAATTTGAGAGGGTGCCAAAAATGTTCTGGGACCTTCCGAAATTTTTCAGGAGTAATAGTCGCGGAAAACATCTTGTCCCAGCGTGAGGGGACAAGATCCCACGTTACGTGGGGGCTGTTTTTGGGGGGGGGGGGCGCCCCCTTTAGGGGGCAGCCCCATTGTGGCTGGACAAAGTGTTGGGGGGGGCCATGGTGGGGGGCAGCCCCCACAAATGGTGGAGAGTGTTGGGAGGTATGTGGGGCCCCATGGGGGAACACCATGGACAAGGGAACATGTTTTCTCCATGTTTGGTGGGAACATATTTTCCTTGTTTGGTGGGTGCATGTTTTGTGGGCTGAAATTTCAGCCCCCCCTCACCCCTTCCACCACTATATAAGGAGGTGGAGAGGAGCTCTCCATCCCCACTCCAACTCTCTCACACAAGCCATGCATGATCTGGCATTCTCTCTCCCTCCCACGAAATAGTTTTGTAGTGCCGAAAGGCTGTCTGGGTTCCGGTGGGAACTAGTTCTGGACGGCAAAGCCCTGCTGGATAGATGACACCGTATGTGTGCAACTCTGTAGAGAGATCGTAGTTTTGATCTTAGTGCCCATGGGGCTGTTCGTGAGTGCCTCCCGAAGGGCTGTCCAAGTGACGGTCCGAGTTCTGTGAGTCCTCCTGAAGGGCTGTCCGCGACACCGTCCGAGGGACTGTTCGACCGCCTCCCGGAGGGCTGTCCGGGTGGCGGATGAGGGTATACATCTTCGCGGTTGGGAGGTTGTAAATCCTAGCTGCGGGGATCTGCATCGACGATCGTCCTCGACTCTACTTCCGCTGCGCTGCGAGTCGGTAACGAAAATGATCAAACCTTGTATGCAGTCTCCATCGTGGTCCTGGGCTGGTGCGTAGGTCGAATTTTTTTGTTTTCTGCTGCGTTACCCTACAGTGGCATCATGAGCCGTGTTATGCGTAGATGCAGGTTGCGATCTAGAATACATAGAGATGTATGGGTGTTGCACAATATAATTAGGTAGTAGATGAGTTCTATTACTAAAAATTATTTGTGCGGGTAGCAGATGAAATCTGTTACCCGATATTCTTCTTGCTTCCCTGGAATTTGCATATTTCTGATCTTGATAACAGCATGGTGGAGTTTCAATGTTCTGGCAATCTGCGATCCTGATTGATCAACGAAGTGCTAACAGTTCATTGAATTCCACCATAGTTAAAAAGAAAGATGAAATTTCGCAGACGAAAGGGCAATGCAGATATGATCTGCACGGGGATCATGCGTATGACGAAGTTCAGTATGGGGCTCAAGATTTTGTTATCTCGTGTTTCATACACCCCGCGAAGTTAATCTAGCGACTTGAATTATCATACTTGATGATGGATGTTGGTAGCTTCGGTTTGTTTCGAAACCTTAGAAACCACGTAAAACAAGTTTTTGCATGAACCGATTAGAGACGTCTAACTTGGTTTTGCAGGAGGGTTTGCATGTGCATATGATGTGGTATAGCAGTGCTCAGAATAATTTGATTATGTATGAGATGTTTATATGATGTAAATTGATTAACATGACCTGCGTGTCATGATTTGGCATGATGGCTGGAGCCATATGATTGCACTTTAAAAGACCTACGTGTCGACCTTGTGTAATGCATTATTTTATTAGCTATAGAGATAGCAATATTGTCTGGTGCATCGACAAGGTGGTGGCAATCTTCGCGAAGGTGAACACCGACGCGAATGCCGAATACGAAGAAATACAAGACTTCTCCGTCAGAAAGGGCTATACCATATCATGCTATTATGAATTGCCTGAGATGTTTATCCCTTATGATGCACCCTTCTTGATTGCACGGTAGTCACTTTTTATGAGGGTGATCTCTCACAAAAATATCAAGTAGTTAGTGTTCTCCCAAGTGTAGCACCGTCACGGCACCTAACTTTTCGGGGTGTGCCATGTCCACATGGGTACGAACGATTAGGGAAGTGTGAGGCGGGTGAGGTCAGACCTCGCAGCGAGACGTTCTAGCTTGATCGTCCTGAGCTCGGAACACGCCCATCGAAAGATGAACAGGAGTCACATAGAGATGTGATCGGCATGTTTGCCCACCAATTGAAATTCTCGTCATCAGTGATGTCCACATCAATGGCG
Organism: Triticum urartu; assembly: GCF_056163025.1. Lineage (NCBI taxonomy): Eukaryota > Viridiplantae > Streptophyta > Magnoliopsida > Poales > Poaceae > Triticum > Triticum urartu. The sequence goes on from NC_141878.1 coordinate 605,809,230, forward strand.
TTGAATTGAAATGCGGATCTTGAATCACTCACAATCAATTATGAGAGATATTGATTTGAGAGGGAGCGCACTATAGAATTAACTTGTTTAATTCTCGGTGCAATTAATTTTGAACACTGTCCAAGTGTGATTTGGAAAATAGTTGTAGAATAATGGCTCGCGTTTCCACCTTCCCTGTTAAAATTGAATAGCTGTTAAATATCTGGTTAAAACTTTACGGTTGGTAATGTAATATGAGGATTGCCCTCAAGAGTGCCCAGAAGGACTTTGTCCGATTGCATACTTTGGTATTCTCTCGCTTATGCTATGGATCATGTGACTCTTGTCCCTCGATCCAAAAGCTAGAATTCCGTTACGGTCAAAGTGCAATATGTTTGCTTCCATGAGACCCAAACTTCGAAAGTTTGGGATAGTTATATGATATTCATGGATCTGAAAATCATTTTCATATACAAACAAAGCAATGTTTGTTTGCAAGTATTAGTAAAAGTGTTTACTATGCATTTTGACTGATAAGAGAGGGATCCAGAAGAACGCCTATCATATGATGAAAGGTGAATAAAACAACAACTTAAAGAGAAAGGAAGTGTCCGAAGGGTGTTAGTGAAACTTTCACGCCTAGGAAGTCCGGGGGTAACGCCACTCTTAAGTTGGGTGCTTCTTCTGAGAGTAGGAGAAATGCTAAAAGTTAAACTATTAGAAGTATAAAGGCAAAAGGAAAGAAGACTGGAATATCCACCTCATGTATGAATGTCATACAAGTTTTTGATGTATGGAAGGCTGGTCCAAGATATAGTTCTTGGGAATTATCATTAAACATGTTAATCACTAATTCTTGGGTATTGTGAGTTAATCACAAATATACCCGCTCGATTGCATTCTGTTGCAACTTGATGTAAGAACTACTATGGCCTAAAGGACTAGCCAGGAATGAGGTTTAGATATACATAGGGAACATAGTAAATGTTACTATACCTTCCATCGGTGTACTACCGTCTAGGTTTATTTTCATAATTCATTTAGAGTTTTCACAAACTCTAGCCCTTTGCATAAGGTATGTTGCAAGAAGGTTGTTCATAAGAGAACTTTTGATGTTCGACGTTATGAATAACATAAGGGCCATACTTTCATTATGAATGAGATGTATGTTATGAATACTGATAATAATATATTACCTCTGTGTTTACTTTCATAATTCATTTTAGCGTTTCATACACTCTAGCCCATTGCATAATGTTTGTTGCAAAAGAGTTGTTCATAACAATAACAATTGTTGTTCAGTATTATGAATAACATGAGGGGCCGTACTTCCATCCAAGGTGGGATCTATGTTATGAATATTGATAGTAATATGATACATCCATAACACTAACGCTAAATGTCGTAAGACTAAGAGAATACCACACAAGTGTGGCACTACATTTGGTCACATTGGAGAAACCCGCATGGATAAATTCCATTATGATGGATTTTTGAAGTCCTTTGATTTTGAATCATCTGACACTTGCAACTTTCCTCCGAAAAGTGAAGTGACTGAATACCGTTCATAGGCCATAAGGAACGGACAACAAACTTATTGGTGATCATACATTTGATGTGTGTAGTCCGATAAATGTTGTTAGTAGTGGATTTATCTATCTTCAGAAATGACTCAAGTAGATATGTGGATATTTACTTGATGAGAATTAAGTCTAGATCTTTTGAATTCATTCGAAAGGTTTCCAAAAATGAAGTAGAAGTTATTGTAACAAGAAAATTATGTTTCTACAATTCGATTGCAGAAAGGAAAATTTGAGTTACAAGTTTAGCGAATGTCTGATGAGTTGTGAAAGGGGTTTCATAACTTGCACCTCCCGGAACACCACTGCAAGTGGAAAGTCCGTGAAGATGTAATTGAACCATTTATGACATGGTAAGATCAAAGATGACATAAATAAATATGCCATTATCCCTTTTAAAAGGTGATGCTTTAGAGACTGCGGCTTTTACACTGAAAAGACCTCCATCGGGTCTGTTGAAATGACACCATGGTATGGTACGCCCAACCATGTTATATCTTTTCTTAACATTTGGAATATGGGGCTTGTGTAAAAGGTTACAAACCTATTCCAAATCAGACAAGTGCTACTTTGTAGGTTATCCCAAGTCATTGGGTATTCCCCCACCACTATACCGAGGCAAAGGTTTTTGCCACAAAATGGTATGCTTTTAAAGAGAATTGTTCTTGCAAAAGGTGAGTGGGAGGACAGTGCAACTCGACGAGATAACCAGTATCTTTGTCATCAGGTCAAAGGAAAGGAACCTTGGAAGTGATTCCGGAGTTTCCTACTACGACTGATACGGAAGTCTCTACAATAAAATGTATGGACTTCCGTCAAACTTGCAGCTGAACCACGTAGGCAAGGCTCGTGCAAACCTCTCAGGTGCGCAGACGAGATAATATTGTTAGACAACAGTATACCTACAATACACAAGGAAGCGTTGATGGGCCCTGACTCCGGAATTGGCTAAATGCCAATACAATCCGAGATAGTTTCCATATAAATGTTTCAAGATTAAAATCTTGATACACCTTTCGGAAGACTTAGAGTCTTAACAAATTTTATGGAACTAAAAACTGATACGGACAAAAATGTTTTATCCATAAAGCTCGACTTGTTGCAATATACAAGTTCAAGGAGTTGACTACGATGAGGTTGCTTCACCGTAACGATGCTTAAAGTTAGTTCGGGTTGAACTAGCAATTAATACATATTTCATATCATGAGATATGAAACAAGGGATGACAAAAAGATTTCCATCTGATGGAAATGAAACCAAGGACTTGCATGTGTTACATTCCAAGGTATTTTGTCAGTCCAGAGGATGCTAGTGAGTGTGCAAACTTCAGAGTTCCAGCAATGGACAGAAGAGAGCAAAATGTAGTTAGAATATTCGTGTTTTGATGAAATGGTCAAAAGGGGTTTGACTTCATCAATGGGTAACGAAGATGCTTGTGATTCAATAAAGTAAGTGGGAGCATAATAATATTTCTAAAAACATTGTGTTCTTGACACATTGTTAATTGGAAATAAATTTCTTGACATGAATGAGGACTTCATTTGAAAATAGTTTTTCGATGAAGTGCTTGGGCTAAATAGCCTTTATATTAGGCATGATGATCTATGGAGATAGATTTACCTAATGGGGCTGAGCAAAGTTACATATTGACAAAATGCTAAAACCTTTTAGCATTAAAAACGTCAAGGAGTGATTCTTGCCGAAGTCACATGGAAAGAGTTTTTGCAAGACTCGGTGTCCCAAAACACTGATGAGCAAAATACATGATGGAGATTCCAGACACTCTTGTGTTTGGATTAATCATGTATTCCATGGTATGTAAAACAACCAGATATATCCAATACTCCAAAGTTGTTGCGAGTATAGATACCAAAGTGATCAAAAGTACTGATCATGGGACAACAGTGAAAAGGGTCATTGAGTACTATAGTGGCACTGATGACATGTTTTCTCGCAAGTGGAGATCATGAAGAGTTCATTGTAAAAGGTTACATCGATACAGTCTTCATCATTTCTCCATGCGATTTTCGATTTAAATTGAGGGTTTTGTGTAACACACAATATGGTGGCACAGTTAGTTGGAATTTGTTCAAACAAGTTACTGTGGCGTATTCTATAATAGAGGTAAAGTATGTTGCCGCTTTTAAAGCGACAAAGAAGATGTTGAATCATATAGTTCATTCATGAACTTAGTATGGTTCCAAGATGGCTTTTGTCAATGGGACACTACTGCAAGTAGTTGCTCCATAACTCAGTCTGAGGAATCCAGGTTCGACCTGTGATTCGCATACATACCAACCAAGTCCACACAAAATATGAATTTTGTGAAAGCGTGAAAACGCGAGGATATGCAAAGATACACACGGAGCTAAAGTCATCAGATCGTTGGACATTCAGGCTATACCACAAGCGAAGCATATTTACACCGGTGTGCCATAGGTGTAAAGTGCATTAGCATTAACTAGATTATTGAATCTAGTGCAAGTGGGAGTCTGCAGGAGATATGCCCTAGAGGCAATAATAAATGTTATTGATTATCTCCCTGTTCATAATTTGGTTTATGTTCCATGCTATAACTGCTATGGTTCTCGAGTCTGCAAATAAAACGAGGCTCGGAGGAAGACTCATATGCACGTGTGGAATAATAAACGGTAAAATGTATTCCTAGTCAAGCCTCTATGACTGGCTCAAGTGTTGCATGATGGTTCTGTTTTCCTGATCATGGGCATGTCTATGCCAGCAACTTTGAGGGCACAATGTTAGAAGAACATTTGTGTTGAATTGACCCGCATTGATGTTATGCTATGAGATTCATACGTCACAAGTTAATGGTTAATAACACAGAGATGGTTAACGTTTGCATGGTTCCTTAGACCATGAGAGTATCGAGTTTCTTCATGCTTGCTTCATGAACTTTGGGGTTTGTTAAACGTCATCCGTAAATGGGTGGCTATTACGGCGGCTTACGGGTTCATGGAAAAGTATGTCAAGTAACTTGATAGCTCAAGATTGGGATTTGCTCCTCCGGCGATGGAGAGATATATCTGGGCCCTCTCGGTGTTACGGTATCCATCATTATCTGTCCAGACACAATGTGATTTGATCATAGGGATGCCGGAACACGGTAACAAGAAAAGAGAACAAAACCGGTAACGAGGTAACTAGCATAGTGGACAAGTTATTGATCCACGGGAATGCCAACATGTCTCACCTCGGTTATTTGTAACATATCACGAAGCAACAGGAATAGCACACGGCAACTGGAGGTTCACTCGAATATTCATTCGTGTGGGTATAGGGGTCAATATGGGTGTCCACGGCTCCTATGCTGATCATTGATCGGAAAGTGTTCCGGTCATGTCTATACTTCACCGAACCTATAGGGTCACACACTTAAGGGTCATCTATCTGCTGAATACTAGACAAGGAGTCCGAGAGAAAGTCACTGGAAAAGTTTCAGAGACAACGGAAAAGTTCTGAAGAGAACACCGAAAAAGTTTCGGTAAAACCGAAAAGTTGTTTCGCATAAAACCATTGATCCAAAAAAGTTTCGGCAAGACCGGGAATGTTTTGGAGGTTGCCAGATTGGTCTGGTAATTTCTGGAATTTCTCCGGAGAAAAAATCGAAAAAAAGTTCCGGTGCTGCCGGAATTGTTTACCGGGTAAACGAAGATGGTTTTAAATTAAACCACCATACCGGAAATGTTCCGGAGCACGTCCAGATAATTTTAGAGGGTGCCGAAAATGTTCTGGGACCTTCCAGAATTTTTCAGGAGTAATAGTCGCGGAAAACATCTTGTCCCAGCGTGAGGGGACAAGATCCCATGTTACGTGGGGGCTGTTTTTGGCTGTTTTTGGGGGCGCCCCTTTAGGGGGCAGCCCCCTTGTGGCTAGACAAAGTGTTGGGGGGGCCCCCATGGTGGGGGGAAGCCCCCACAAATGATGGAGAGTGTTGGGAGGAAGGTGGGGCCCCATGGGGGAACACCATTGACAAGGGAACATGTTTTCTCCATGTTTGGTGGGAACATGTTTTCCTTGTTTGGTGGGTGCATGTTTTGTGGGCTGAAATTTCAGCCCCCCTCACCCCTTCCACCACTATATAAGGAGGTGGAGAGGAGCTCTCCATCCCCACTCCAACTCTCTCACACAAGCCATGCATGATCTGGCATTCTCTCTCCCTCCCACGAAATAGTTTCGTAGTGCCGAAATCCTATCTGGGTTCCGGTGGGAACTAGTTCTGGACGGCGAAGCCCTGCCGGATAGATGACACCGTATGTGTGCAACTATGTAGAGAGGTCATAGTTTTGATCTTAGTGCCCGTGGGGCTGTTCGTGAGTGCCTGCCGAAGGTCTGTCCAAGTGACGGTCCGAGTTCTGTGAGTCCTCCCGAAGGGCTGTCTGCGACACCGTCCAGGGGACTGTCCGACCGCCTCCCGGAGGGCTGTCCGGGTGGCAGATGATGGTATACATCCTCGCGGTTGGGAGGTTATAAATCCTAGCTGCGGGGATCTGCACCGACGATCGTCATCGACTCTACTTCCGATGCGCTATGAGTCGGTAACGAAAATGATCAAACCTTGTATGCAGTCTCCATAGTGGTCCTGGGTTGGTGCGTAGGTCAATTTTTTTTGTTTTCTGCTGCGTTACCCTACACCATTGGTCCCGGTTCGTCTGACCCCTTTGGTCCCGGTTTCAGACACGAACCGGGACCAATGGGCCTCGCTCCTGGCCCACAACCATTAACTACAACAAAAACATCACGTATGGTCGCTTTCTTTGAGTCGCTTTTTTATTCGTCTCTACATCCATGAAGACTAGCGACCTAAAGACGCTTCTTAAGACGTTTTCAGAGCGCCACAAACTTTTAATTGTAATTAGCCTTCAAATAATAAGTATTTAATTTTAATTAAATTAGCGACAATTTGTGAGACGTTTTATTGTGCGACTCTATTCTTAGAGATGATTTGTTAGACGTTTTAATGTGCGACTCTATTCTTCGAGACGATTTGTGAGACGTTTTAATGTGCCACTCTATTGTTTTCTTAGACTAAAGAAAACAGGTAAATACATGTGGAGTCTTAGAACTTGCGCGTGACGGCCAGTTTGGTGCATAAACTTGCAAAATACGTATTTCTGATCGTTTAACTTGTCCTTCCGTTCATACATGGTGATTTCTATCGTATCAGGCTGTATCTCGTGCACGTGTGATGCGCCAACATGGCGGTGGCCCACTCTCAGTGGTCGAGGTGGTGGATAGCTCGCGTGCACTGTTTTTTTCTTCAGAATGCACTGTTGCATTTTCTTTTACGTAGAAAACCCTGAAATAAAATAAAAAATGCTGGAGGAGGGGGAGGGGATCCTGAAATAATGAAAAATGTTGGGGCGGGGGTCGAACCACGTCATTCTGCATTTTGGCTCGCGTAGATAGCCACTAGACTAGCTGACGTTTGGCATTTAACAAGCACAATTAGGTTATATAAGACAGACCATAGAAATTGAAGTAGAAATCAAAACGGGAAAAGGGTGTGCAGAAAAAGAAAACCCCAGTTCGAACCTATTGCAACATAAGCTCGTCACATGTGCGAGCACCAACCATCCGGTGACAATGACACTTCTATACTTTAATTTTAAATTATTAATAATATTATTTTTGATAAATTAAGGTGCATTTCTTCAAATTTTCATTCCGTTCACTGTATAAGATTATTTTCCTCCCTGGCCAGAAGCAACCATCCGGCCACAATGACACTTCTATACTTTAATTTTAAATTATTAATAATATTATTTTAATAAAGTAAGGTGCATTTCTTCAAATTTTCGCTAAAATCGTATGTGTAAAAAATTTGGCGCACGGTTGGGCCTGCCACACCAGCGAACAATATGAGTATAACTCAACCCATAGAAAAATAATTGCAAGACACATGATTTGAACCAGCGAGCTAGAAGATTAATGTAGATTAAAGTGACATACCAACTGAAGTAGCACATGCTTTGTATGAAACGTGGGGTTAGACCCTACTTGATCCGTTGTGCATCCTCTGTGTCAGCTTTTTTTGTTTTTGTTTGAGGGGATCCGTGTCAGCTCCTAATGCGCCCAACAAGCTGGGCCTGAACCTGCACTCCCAGATGAAAGCCTTGCTACGGCCCATTTAATTGGCCCAACAAGTATGTGGCGCAATACGATGACCAATTGATGTTCACAGACCCAAAAGAAATCTTCACTTTTCAAGTTTTGTTCAGTTTTTTGAAAAATGTTCGTGTTTTCAAATTTTGTTCAAAATTTCAAGAAACATTCCCATTTGCAAAAATTCTTCAGATATTAAAAACTATTTGAGATATTTGAGTTTTTATATTTTTTTCACAAATTTGAAAATGTTTGTGTTTTAAAATTTGTTCAAGATTTCAAAAAATGCTCCCATTTCGAAAATTAATTCAAAGATTAAAAAATATTTTATATACTAAGAAAATATTCGAATTTTTATTTTATTTTCAAAATTTGAAAATGCCCGCATTTCAAAATTTAATTCACTTTCTTAAAAAAATACGTTCACATTTTCATAAATGTCTTTTCAAATCTCGGTGATGTAGTATGTTGTTTACATATATTGCACTTCAGCAAATCAACAACAACGTTTAGTTCTAGCGGTTAACAGTGTGCACTCTGTATTATGTGGTTGCGATTCGACTACTTCCTAGCGCACTGCGTTTTTCTGATTTTTCTATCGCGCGCTAAAGTAAACATCCAGCTCGCTCGCCCCAGTTGGCCGGCCCAACCGGGGGACTCCCTATATGACGCATATGCATTCCAGCTGTTCGACCTCTTCCACCACAGCCAGCGCGCACCATCATCTTGCCAAAAAAAAGGATTCCCACCTTGTGGTATTAATGCCTATGGATATTTCGTTTTAATAGTGCCACATGGCACCCTTATGCTGATTCTCACCAATTTAAATATGTTGAACATTGTTCTCGGTGTGAACTAATTAAAAGGGACCCTTCTGGGTGTATGATGATTCCTTCGGTTTCCTTACTCTAAATATAAGAATTCTTAGAGCCATCCCTGACATCTCCCGGCCGAAAAGGAAGGCTTCAATTCACTTCTTCATTTGTTGAAAGTCCCGTCCTTCGGTTTTAGAGGAAAGAGTAGTTCCTTTTCTTCGAAACGTTACCAATTTTTTTTTGAAAAAATATTTTTTTTTCAAAATGGTATTTTGCCTCATATTTAGCTAGTTTTGGGAACTAGTGGAAACTTCCAGAATTCTCATACATTTGTTTACACTCAATATGGAGCCATCTTTCGTGTCGTCGGCTTGCTCCCTTGCTAGAGTGTGTGGGACCCACTCTTCAGGTTCTTTTAGGACCCGGCCAAGCACCCTCTCGGGTAGTGATAGGAGCGGCATCAAATAAATGGTCTTCTAATGTTTGGATATTCCACTACCTCCCATCGAAGAGTCGTCCATCTACTTACCGCCAACGACCACCTTCTTATCGCTTGCCTTTGTCTCTCCCCTCTTAGGACATGCGAGTCACGAGGTGAGTGGAGGTACTGACAGACACGATTAACAACAAAGGAGCATTGGCCACCACTGGTTCAACGACATCACCGAGGGCAAGGGCAGTCGGGAGTCCTTCCCGATTAGGGAGGTAGAGAGGAACCCCCCCCCCCCCCTCCCCCATTGGTGAAGAAGGCACGCCACCGCGAGCATGCCAATTGTGAAGGATGGCATGTACCTATATATTTATAAGATGAAATCCTGTAGAAATACAAGGTTTACATGGCATATAGCTGAAACCACAAACTAATACAAATACAAAATCTTAACAATCAAGACTGGCGAGGAGGATTCAGTGTTTGTCCTCGCCCGGTTTATGTAAATATATCATAATTTTAACTGGTTTGCATGAAACTTGTTTGCTTTGCATAATTTTTTTCCGTTTGGTTCAATTTATGTTTGAAATGCACGCACCCGGCTCCCATATGTGTGTCTACGAACGCGTCCATGGATTATAGTGTCATCCTTGTTTTTTGAGTCACACTCCGCCCCTTGGATCCACCACTGGCTTTATACTTTTTTATTAAAACTATGTGGATATTTCTTCATACGTATATTACCCAATAAAGTTTGATCCTTTTTGGAAAAAAGAACAAAGAATATAGATTTATCCGATGCGAACCAACCTGTGGTTGGATGGTTAGAGGGAAAGTGGTTTTCCCGGCCCATCAGGTTTCAAGTCCTGGTGCTTGCATTATTCCTAGATTTATTTCAGGATTTTCGGCGATGCGCTTTCAGTGGGAGAAGACGTTCCCGTCGACGACGAGGCGCCTACGGTGACTTCGTAAATCTCAAGATTATATGCCGGCTCAGTCTCTCGGAGGTGGTCATAGGGGTAGGGTGTGCGTGTGTGCGTTCATAGGGGTGAATGTATGCGCGTATGTATGAGCTCTTGCGTCTGTATTATGTTAAAAAAATATAGATTTATCCGATGAAAATACACCTAACAAAATATTTATCCATATCTGTGGTTATTTGGGGCTCCCAAACTATTTGCACTTTTCACGCAAAAAAAACTATTTGCACTTAACCAAATCTGACGTTCCCAGATTATTTGCACTTAATCATTTTTTTATCTCCGTATGTGTCGCCTGATAAGTTTCCTCGCCACCATCTCCCCCACCTCCCCATTCATCCAACCGCCCGACTCCGATCTACACTGGCACCACCACTGCGCACACTGCCCATTCCCGCACCCCGCGCAGTGGAAGCCTCACCCTGAAGGGATGCCCTCCGGCCCTTAGTCCGCCCGCCGCCGCTTGCTCCGCCCGGCACCGGCTCCAGTTTTCCTCCGTCGGCAGGCTCGCTAGTTGGAGCCCCGTCAACGCCGTCGTCCTTACTGTCACGAAGCCGTTCTCCTCCGGACGTCGTGCTCGCCCTCACGAAGCTGCGTCCATGCCGGTATCATCCTTCACCCGAAGTTCCGCTGTGCGTTCCATCGGTACATTGATCGCCCCTTAAGCACCTCTCGTCTCCGTCCAGCATCTTCAGCCTCCACCACGCCAAGCAGGTGATCATTGATTCCCATAGCCTTTGTGCAGGTTCAAGAAGAGAGTCTCCCGAAAGCTTGGGGGAGGCTTCTCCAGCTACTTAATGCTTTGCCAGATCATCCTCTGAAGAAAAATGTAATACTTGATATCTTCTATAATGGTATAAATGATGCTTTTGGGGACTACCTATGAATTGTGCTGGTTGTGTTTTCAGAGAAACAACTGTTAATCCAGCTGAGGAATTATTGATGAATATATTGAAGAATGATAATGACTGGACACTTCCTGAACCACCGCCTGAAACTACTCCGAAGAAGAGGGGTATTCTATTTCTCAGTCCTGAAGACATGTAAGAGGCAAAGAAATGTATGAAGAAAAAATGTATTAAAGCTGAAGATGTTAAGAATTTACCACCTATTAAAGAAATATATGGGCTCAATGCACCACCACCACACGTGGTAGAGGTAAACTCTTTGTTGAAGTTTAATGAAAATGACATCCCTTATGATAAAACTCCTCATCAATGCTATTATGAGTTTTATAATTATATAGGTAAGCAAAATTATTTCATTGCTCATGTTATGAAACAGTTGGAACATAATGCTAATGTTATTGATCGTTTGAGTGATTTGTTGTTTAGAATTATTAATGATGTTAAGGGAGTTAGTAAGCATGCTTCTATGGTTCAAACTCAGTTAGAACAAGTTTCTAAGTCTCAGAGTCAATTGCTTGATGAAATGAATAGAAATATGCATGATCATGCTGTTAGAGTTATGACTAGGGGCGTTAGAATGACTCATGAGCCACTTTACCCTGAGGGACACCCCAAGAGAGTTGAGAAAGACTCTCAAAGAGCTACTGTAGAGGCTCCTAGTTCTTCTAAAAAGAAGAAGAAAAAGAAAAATGATAGGACTTTGCATGCTTCCAGTGAACTGGAGGTAGAAAAACCTCCTGATGTTAATCTTGATGTTTCTATTTCTGATGCTGAAACACAATCAGGTGATGAACATACACCTGACGTTACTAATGAGATTCTTGCAGATGCTTAGCCAGAAAATGTTGGAGAACCAGGAAATGATATTGATATAGAACTTGCTGAGGATCTTAATAACCCACCGCCTAAAAAAAGGTATGAGAAAAAGGACTTTGTTGCTAGGAAGCACGGTAAGGAAAGAGAACCTTGGATTCATAAGCCCATGCCTTTTCCTCCTAAACCCTCCAAGAGTAAGGATGAGGAAGACTTTGATCGCTTTGTTGAAATTCTTAGACCTATTGTTTTACGTACTCGCTTGATTGATATGTTAAAAATGCCTCCTTATGCTAAGTATATGAAAGATATTGTTACTAATAAGAGAAAGATTCCTGAGGCTGAAATTTCTGTTGGGTTTCGTAGTAATTTCAAAAAAATTCCTACGCACACGCAAGATCATGTGATGCATAGCAACGAGAGGGGAGAGTGTTGTCTACGTACTCAACGCAGACCGACTGCGGAAGCACTGACACGACGTAGAGGAAGTAGTCGTACGTCTTCACGATCCAACCGATCAAGCACCGAAACTACGGCACCTCCGAGTTCGAGCACACGTTCAGCTCGATGACGATCCCCGGACTCCGATCCAGCAAAGTGTCGGGGAAGAGTTCCGTCAGCACGACGACGTGGTGACGATCTTGATGAACTACAGCAGCAGGGCTTCGCCTAGACTCCGCTATAGTATTATTGAGGAATATGGTGGCAGGGGGCACCGCACACGGCTAAGGAATAGATCACGTGGATCAACTTGTGTGTTTCTGGGGTGCCTCTGCCTCAGTATATAAAGGAGCCAAGGGGGACGGGGGCGCCGGCCAGGAGGAGGGCGCAGGAGGAGTCCTACTCCTTCCGGGAGTAGGACTCCCCCCCCCCCAATCCTATTCCAACTAGGATTCCCAAGGGGGAAAGAGGGAGAGGGGTGGCCGGCCACCTCTCCTAGTCCTAATAGGACTAGGGGAAGGGGGGAGGCACGCAGCCCTTATGGGCAGCCCTTTCACCTTTCCACTAAGGCCCAATAAGGCCCATATGGCTCCCGGGGGGTTCCGGTAACCTCCCAGTAATCCGGTAAAATCCTGATTTCACCCGGAACACTTCCGATATCCAAATATAGGCTTCCAATATATCAATCTTTACGTCTCGACCATTTCGAGACTCCTCGTCATGTCCGTGATCACATCCGGGACTCCGAACAACATTCGGTACATCAAAATGCATAAACTCATAATATAACTGTCATCGTAACCTTAAGCGTGCGGACCCTACGGGTTCGAGAACAATGTAGACATGACCGAGACACGTCTCCGGTCAATAACCAATAGCGGGACCTGGATGCCCATATTGGCTCCTACATATTCTACGAAGATCTTTATCGGTCAGACCGCATAACAACATACGTTGTTCCCTTTGTCATCGGTATGTTACTTGCCCGAGATTCGATCGTCGATATCCAATACCTAGTTCAATCTCGTTACCGGCAAGTCTCTTTACTTGTTCCGTAATACATCATCTCACAACTAACATATTAGTTGTAATGCTTGCAAGGCTTATGTGATGTGTATTACCGAGAGGGCCCAGAGATACCTCTCCGACAATCGGAGTGACAAATCCTAATCTCGAAATACGCCAACCCAACATTTACCTTTGGAGACACCTGTAGAGCTCCTTTATAATCACCCAGTTACGTTGTGACGTTTGGTAGCACACAAAGTGTTCCTCCGGCAAACGGGAGTTGCATAATCTCATAGTCATAGGAACATGTATAAGTCATGAAGGAAGCAATAGCAACATACTAAATGATCGGGTGCTAAGCTAATGGAATGGGTCATGTCAATCAGATCATTCAACTAATGATGTGACCTCATTAATCAAATAACAACACTTTGTTCATGGTTAGGAAACATAACCATCTTTGATTAACAAGCTAGTCAAGTAGAGGCATACTAGTGACACTCTGTTTGTCTATGTATTCACACATGTATTATGTTTCCGATTAATACAATTCTAGGATGAATAATAAACATTTATCATGAAATAAGGAAATAAATAATAACTTTATTATTGCCTCTAGGGCATATTTCCTTCAGTCTCCCACTTGCACTAGAGTCAATAATCTAGATCACATCACCATGTGATTAACATCGATAGTTCACATGATCATGTGATTAACACCCATAGTTCACATCGCTATGTGACCAACACCCAAAGGGTTTACTAGATTCAGTAATCTAGTTCACATCGCTATGTGATTAACACCCAAGGAGTACTAAGGTGTGATCATGTTTTGCTTGTGAGAAAATCTTAGTCAACGGGTCTGCCACATTCAGATCCGCATGTATTTTGCAAATTTCTATGTCAACAATGCTCTGCATGGAGCTACTCTAGCTAATTGCTCCCACTTTCAATATGTATCTAGATCGAGACTTAGAGTCATCTAGATTAGTGTCAAACTTGCATCGGCGTAACCCTTTACGACGAACCTTTTTTCACTTCCATAATCGAGAAACATATCCTTATTCCACTAAGGACAATTTTGACTGCTGTCCACTGATCTACTCCTAGATCACTATTGTACTCCCTTGCCAAACTCAGTGGTAGGGCATACAATAGATCTGGTATACAACATGGCATACTTTATAGAACCTATGACTGAGGCATAGGGAATGACTTTCATTCTCTTTCTATTTTCTGCCGTGGTCGGGCTTTGAGTCTTACTCAACTTCACACCTTGTAACACAGGCAAGAACTCTTTCTTTGACTATTCCATTTTGAACTACTTCAAAATCTTGTCAAGGTATGTACTCATTGAAAAAACTTATCAAGCGTCTTGATCTATCTCTATAGATCTTGAAGCTCAATATGTAAACAGCTTCACCGAAGTCTTTCTTTGAAAAACTCCTTTCAAACACTCCTTTTATGCTTTACAGAATAATTCTACATTATTTCCGATCAACAATATGTCATTCACATATACTTATCAGAAATGCTGTAGTGCTCCCACTCACTTTCTCGTAAATACAGGCTTCACCGCAAGTCTGTATAAAACTATATGCTTTGATCAACTCATCAAAGAGTATATTCCAACTCCGAGATGCTTGCACCAGTCCACAGATGGATCGCTGGAGTTTGCACATTTTGTTAGCACCTTTCGGATTGATAAAACCTTCTGGTTGCACCGTATACAACTCTTCTTTAGTAAATCCATTAAGGAATGCAGTTTTGTTTATCCATTTGCCAGATTTCATAAAACGCGGCAATTGCTAACATGATTCGGACAGACTTAAGCATAGATACGAGTGAGAAACTCTCATCGTAGTCAACACCTTGAACTTGTCGAAAACCTTTTGCGACAATTCTAGCTTTGTAGATAGTAACACTACTATCAGCGTCAGTATTCCTCTTGAAGATCCATTTATTCTCAATTGCTTGCCGATCATCGGGCAAGTCAACCAAAGTCCATACTTTGTTCTCATACATGGATCCCATCTCAGATTTCATGGCTTCAAGCCACTTTGCGAAATCTGGGCTCACCATCGCTTCTTCATAGTTCGTAGGTTCATCATGATCTAGTAGCATGACTTCCAGAACAGGATTACCGTACCACTCTGGTGCGGATCTTACTCTGGTTGATCTACGAGGTTCAGTAGTATCTTGATCTGAAGTTTCATGATCATTATCATTAGCTTCCTCACTAACTGATGTAGGTGTCACTGAAACAGTTTTCTGTGATGTACTACTTTCCAGTAAGGGAGCAGGTACAGTTACCTCGTCAAGTTCTACTTTCCTCCCACTCACTTCTTTCGAGAGAAACTCCTTTTCTAGAAAAACTCCGAATTTAGCAACAAAAGTCTTGCCTTCGGATTTGTGATAGAAGGTGTACCCAACAGTCTCCTTTGGGTATCCTATGAAGACATATTTCTCCGATTTGGGTTCGAGCTTATCATGTTGAAACTTTTTCACATAAGCATCGCAGTCCCAAACTTTAAGAAACGACAGCTTAGGTTTCTTGCCAAACCATAGTTCATATGGTGTCGTCTCAACGGATTTAGATGGTGCCCTATTTAACGTGAATGCAGCTGTCTCTAATGCATAACTCCAAAACGATAGTGGTAGATCGGTAAGAGACATCATAGATCGCACTATATCCAATAAAGTACGGTTATGACGTTTGGACACACCATTATGCTGTGGTGTTCCATGTGGCATGAGTTTGTGAAACTATTCCACATTGTTTTAATTGAAGACCAAACTCGTAACTCAAATATTTTACCTCTGCGATCATATCGTAGAAACTTTTATTTTCTTGTCACGATGATTTTCCACTTCACTCTGAAATTCTTTGAACTGTTCAAATGTTTCAGACTTATGTTTCATCAAGTAGATATCCCCATATCTGCTCAAATCATCTGTGAAAGTCAGAAAATAATGATACCTGCTGCAAGCCTTAATATTCATCGGACCACATACATTAGTATGTATGATCTCCAACAAATCTGTTGCTTGCTTCATTGTTCCGGAGAACGGCGTTTTAGTCATCTTGCCCAAAAGGCATGGTTCGCAAGCATCAAGTGATTCATAATCAAGTGATTCCAAAATCCCATCAGCATGGAGTTTCTTCATGCGCTTTACACCAATATGACCTAAACGGCAGTGCTACAAATAAGTTGTACTATCATTATTAACTTTGCATCTTTTTGGTTTCAATATTATGATTATGTGTATCACCACGATCGAGATCCAACGAACTATTTTCATTGGGTGTGTAACCATATAAGGTTTTATTCATGTAAACAGAACAACAATTTATTCTCTTACTTAAATGAATAACCGTATTACAATAAACATGATCAAATCATATTCATGCTCAACGCAAACACCAAATAACACTTATTCAGGTTCAACACTAATCCCGAAAGTATAGGGAGTGTGCGATGATGATCATATCAATCTTGGAACCATTTCCAACACACATCGTCACTTCACCCTTAACTAGTCTCTGTTTATTCTGCAACTCCCGTTTCGAGTTACTAATCTTAGCAACTGAACTAGTATCAAATACTGAGGGGTTTCTATAAACACCAGTAAAGTACACTTCAATAACATGTATATCAAATATACTTATGTTCACTTTGCCATCCTTCTTATCTGCCAATCACTTGGGGTAGTTCCGCTTCCAGTGACCAGTCCCTTTGCAGTAGAAACACTTAGTCTCAGGCTTAGGACCAGACTTGGGCTTCTTCACTTGAGCAGCAACTTGCTTGCTGTTCTTCTTGAAGTTCCCCTTCTTCCCTCTGCCCTTTTCTTGAAACTAGTGGTCTTGTCTACCATCAACACTTGATGTTTTTCTCGATTTCTACCTTCGTCAATTTCCGCATTACGAAGAGCTTGGGAATCGTTTCCGTTATCCCTTGCATGTCATAGTTCATCACGAAGTTCTACTAACTTGGTGATGGTGACTAGAGAATTCTGTCAATCACTATCTTATCTGGAAGATTAACTCCCACTTGATTCAAGCGATTGTAGTACTCAGACAATCTGGGCACATGCTCACTAGTTGAGCGTTTCTCCTCCATCTTTTAGCTATAGAACTTGTTGGAGACTTCATATCTCTCAACTCGGGTATTTGAAATATTAACTTCAACTCCTGGAACATCTCATATGCTCCATGACGTTCAAAACGTCTTTGAAGGCCCGATTCTAAGCCATTAAGCATGGTGCACTAAACTATCAAGTAGTCATCATATTGAGCTAGCCAAACGTTCATAACGTCTGTATCTGCTGCTGCAATAGGTCCGTCACCTAGTGGTGCATCAAGGACATAATTCTTCTGTGCAGCAATGAGGATAAACCTCAGATCATGGATCCAATCCGCATCATTGCTACTAACATCTTTCAACACAATTTTCTCTAGGAACATATCAAAATAAACATATGAAAGCAACAACGCAAGCTATTGATCTACAACATAATTTGCAAAATACTACCAGGACTAAGTTCATGATAAATTTAAGTTCAATTAATCATATTACTTAAGAACTCCCACTTAGATAGACATCCCTCTAATCTTCTAAGTGATTACGTGATCCATATCAACTAAACCATAACCGATCATCACGTGAGATGGAGTAGTTTTCAATGGTGAACATCACTATGTTGGTCATATCTACTATATGATTCACGCTCGACCTTTCGGTCTCCGTGTTCCGAGGCCATATCTGCATATGCTAGGCTCGTCAAGTTTAACCTGAGTATTCTGCGTGTGCAAAACTGGCTTGCACCCGTTGTAGATGGACGTAGAGCTTATCACACCCGATCATCACGTGGTGTCTGGGCACGACAAACTTTGGCAACGGTGCATACTCAGGGAGAACACTTCTTGATAATTTAGTGAGAGAACATCTTATAATGCTACCGTCAATCAAAGCAAGATAAGATGCATAAAAAGATAAACATCACATGCAATCAATTTAAGTGATATGATATGGCCATCATCATCTTGTGCTTGTGATCTCCATCTCCGAAGCACCGTCATGATCACCATCGTCACCGGCGCGACACCTTGATCTCCATCGTAGCATCGTTGTCGTCTCGCCAATCTTATGCTTCCACGACTATCACTACCGCTTAGTAATAAAGTAAAGCATTACATCGCGATTGCATTGTATACAATAAAATGACAACCATATGGCTCCTGCCAGTTGCCGATAACTCGGTTACAAAACATGATCATCTCATACAATAAAATTCAGCATCATGCCTTGACCATATCACATCACAACATGCCCTACAAAAACAAGTTAGACGTCCTCTACTTTGTTGTTGCAAGTTTTACGTGGCTGCTACGGGCTTTAAGTAAGAACCAATCTCACCTACGCATCAAAACCACAACGATGGTTTGTCAAATAGAGTCTGTTTTAACCTTCGCAAGGATCGGGCGTAGCCATACTTGGTTCAACTAAAGTTGGAGAGACAGTCGCCCGCAAGTCATCTATGTGCAAAGCACGTCGAGGGAACGGTCTCGCGTAAGCGTACGCGTAAGGTTGGTCCGGGTCGTCTCGTCCAACAATACCGCCGAACCAAAGTATGACATGCTGGTAGGCAGTATGACTTGTATCGTCCACAACTCACTTGTGTTCTACTCGTGCATATAACATCAACATAAATAACCTAGGCTCGGATGCCACTGTTGGGTTTCGTAGAATTTCAAAAAATTTCCTACGCACACACAAGATCATGTGATGCATAGCAACGAGAGGGGAGAGTGTTGTCTACGTACCCAACGCAGACCCACTGCGGAAGCGCTGACACGACGTAGAGGAAGTAGTCGTACGTCTTCACGATCCAACCGATCAAGCACCGAAACTACGGCACCTCCGAGTTCGAGCACACGTTCAGCTCGATGACGATCCCCGGACTCCGATCCAGAAAAGTGTAGGGGAAGAGTTCCGTCAACACGACAACGTGGTGACGATCTTGATGAACTACAGCAGCAGGGCTTCGCCTAAACTCTGCTATAGTATTATTGAGGAATATGGTGACAGGGGGCACCGCACACGGCTAAGGAATAGATCACGTGGATCAACTTGTGTGTTTCTGGGGTGCCTCTGCCTCAGTATATAAAGGAGCCAAGGGGGAGGGGGGGCGCCGGCCAGGAGGAGGGCGCAGGAGGAGTCCTACTCCTTCCGGGAGTAGGACTCCCCCCCAATCCTATTCCAACTAGGATTCCCAAGGGGGAAAGAGGGAGAGGGGTGGCCGGCCACCTCTCCTAGTCCTAATAGGACTAGGGGAAGGGGGGGAGGCGCGCAGCCCTTATGGGCAGCCCTTTCACCTTTCCACTAAGGCCCAATAAGGCCCATATGGCTCCCGGGGGGTTCCGGTAACCTCCCGGTAATCCGGTAAAATCCCGATTTCACCCGGAACACTTCCGATATCCAAATATAGGCTTCCAATATATCAATCTTTACTTCTCGACCATTTCGAGACTCCTCGTCATGTACGTGATCACATCCGGGACTCTGAACAACCTTCGGTACATCAAAATGCATAAACTCATAATATAACTGTCATCGTAACCTTAAGCGTGCGGACCCTACGGGTTCGAGAACAATGTAGACATGATCGAGACACGTCTCCGGTCAATAACCAATAGCGGGACCTGGATGCCCATATTGGCTCCTACATATTCTACGAAGATCTTTATCGGTCAGACCGCATAACAACATACGTTGTTCCCTTTGTCATCGGTATGTTACTTGCCCGAGATTCGATCGTCGGTATCCAATACCTAGTTCAATCTCGTTACCGGCAAGTCTCTTTACTCGTTCCGTAATACATCATCTCACAACTAACATATTAGTTGTAATGCTTGCAAGGCTTATGTGATGTGTATTACCGAGAGGGCCCAGAGATACCTCTCCGACAATCGGAGTGACAAATCCTAATCTTGAAATACGCCAACCCAGCATTTACCTTTGGAGACACCTGTAGAGCTCCTTTATAATCACCCAGTTACGTTGTGACGTTTGGTAGCACACAAAGTGTTCCTCCGGCAAACGGGAGTTGCATAATCTCATAGTCATAGGAACATGTATAAGTCATGAAGGAAGCAATAGCAACATACTAAACGATCGGGTGCTAAGCTAATGGAATGGGTCATGTCAATCAGATCATTCAACTAATGATGTGACCTCGTTAATCAAATAACAACACTTTGTTCATGGTTAGGAAACATAACCATCTTTGATTAACGAGCTAGTCAAGTAGAGGCATACTAGTGACACTCTGTTTGTCTATGTATTCACACATGTATTATGTTTCCGATTAATACAATTCTAGCATGAATAATAAACATTTATCATGAAATAAGGAAATAAATAATAACTTTATTATTGCCTCTAGGGCATATTTCCTTCAATTTCTACTATGCTTGCTAATTATTCTTTTAAGGATGGTGTTCCTAAGAAATTGGGAGACCCAGGTATACCAACTATACCTTGTCCCATTAAGAGAAACTATGTTAGAACTGCTTTGTGTGACCTGGGAGCTGGTGTTAGTGTTATGCCTTTCTCTTTATATAAAAGACTTGATTCGAACAAACTCGCTCCTACTGAGATTTCTTTGTAGATGGCTGACAAGTCAACAGCCATTCCTATCGGTATTTGTGAGGATGTGCCCATTGTGGTTGCAAACGTTACTATCTTAATGGACTTTGTTACACTTGATATGCCCAAGGATGACAACATGTAGATTATCCTTGGTAGACCTTTCTTGAATACTTCATGGGCTATTATTGATTGCAACAAAAGCAAGGTCACTTTTCATATTAATGGTAATGAGCATACGGTGCATTTTTCGAAGAAACAATTTCAAGTGAGTGGTATTAATGTTATTGAAAAAACTCCAACTATAACTATTGGAATCTTTCAACTGCCTATTCCTACTGTCAAAAAGAAATATGAAATAATTATGGTAGGGAATATGCCTATCCCCATTGAGGTAACATAGTGTTTTCGCGAAAAAAAATTCGGTTTCATGTTAATTGAAAGGGGTTATTAATAAGACTTGATCAACCTTATTAATGGATTCTTTTTGAGAAACATGAGATTGATGAATTTAGCAAGCACACCTTTCTGTACCCATCTTTTATTCTCTATTTTTATTAGTCAAATACAAAAAATGCCATGTTTTTCCTGTTTTCTGATTTTTTTCGTGCAATAAAAAAGTGCCCAGAAATGAAAGTCCTCAGAATGTCCTGAATTTTTTACATGATTTTTTATAGAATATATTAGAATTTTTGGCACAAAAATCACTACAGATGAACACCCCTGGTGGCCACATGGCACCAGGGCGCCCCCCCATGGGCGCGCCCATGTGCCATGTGGGCCACCCAGGGCCCCACTCACTTATCCCTTCCTCCCACACCCTTCTTCTTCCTTTGAAAAAAATTCCTAGTTCAGTTCTTGCTCCCTTTGCCATGATTTTCGATCTCCTTGCTCGGAACCCCATTTCCGAAACTGTTTTGAGGAACTGCTCCTTGGTATGTGACTCCTCCATTGCTCCAATTAGTTTTTTGTTTTTGTGGTTTATATTTTGCATATTTAGCTACACTTGGTGCTGTAGAAAATGAGCTTTCATGTTGAATTCTTTGAGTGCTAAGTAGTTTGAATGCTTGATATGGCCTCTAGAAACTTGTATGAGTAGTTGCTATCAATTTTGTGAAGTTTTGTTAACATCTTTTTTATGGACCAAATTTTTTTAGAAATTTGTTTCTAGGAAGATGAACTTTCTTCGAAGGAGTTCCTCTAGGAGGAAGTCTATGGAGGCATCCTCGAGCTCGAGCTCTGCACGCCAATCTTATGAAGAGCCCCGAGCGAGCTCAGTGAGAGGTGCAGAAACACAAGCATGCCGATGGCCGTGTACGGACTTTATGTTGAGGACGAGAATCAAGGAGGGGTTTGACCAATATATTCGTAATGCTGACCTCACCTCCTTCATGGCAGATAATCCTAACCAGCACCTTCACCTTACCCATACATTTACTCAGCATTTTTCGTACAATCCCTGCACTTCTAGATTTTCGCTTCATCTTTATGATAGTTCCTACAGTTTGTCTCTAGAAGAGTTCTGTGTTGCCTGCAAACTTCCATACTAGGGGTCATTAGACGAACCACCGGCAGCTGAGTACTCCTTTGTCTTAGGCATCCTTTGCCATGGTGAGGATAGGGGGTACACAGGTTAGAATTCTCAGTATTCAGTTTCTCGCTATTCGCTATTTTGCACTTTTCAATGGAAAATGCATTGCTGGCAAACAGGATTGTAGTGCACTTTGTGCCCCTGATCTGAGCATTATTCATACTACTTTGACTGGTGAGAGGCATTATAATTTGGGTGTCATTGTAGCATGTAGGTTGCAACGCAACGCGAACAATGGTGATTTGTATGGAGGGATCTATGCTTCACGTGTAGCTGCACACTTAGAGATCCCTCCGAAGTTCAGTGACCCCATTGTACCTTACAAATATCTGAACTTCGGTGCTATGCGTGAGCATAAGTTCTTGAAGCAAGTCACACGCACGTATGAGTACAATTTAATTTTTAACAAATATGACCGTGTGTATGTGGTTTCGCCTGCACCTACTCTCTTTGATTTTCAGAACAAGGGAAGGTATTCTTTAACAATGAGCAAGGCGCTTGAGTACAACGCAACAGTTAAGGCAGCCCGCCAGGCTAAGGAGGTTGCTCAACATGCTTCTTCGAGCTACCACTTTGACTATTATCCAGGACAGGGATGGTGATGGACCAAGCTGGGCCAAAAGCCCAAGCTTGGGGGAGTACGTATTTCCCACCGACAGTTTATTCATGCTTACACATTTCACTCTAGTTGTCGGTGCTCATACTCTTTCATTGTATTATCCATGTTAGTTTTATTTTCTCGCTTTCTTCTTGTGTGTTTGAAAAACTTTCAGAAAATCCAAAAACATAGTTAGCTTCTTTTTTTTTGCTTTCCAGTTTAATTAGCTGTAGCCTTTAAAAATCAAAAACCCAAAAGGATTTCTCACTTCTTCTTTTGCTTGTTGGGAGCTTTCCCGTGTAAATAGTTTTTCTCGTTTTTGATTTTTCTTTTCTTCGTTTTGCCTTCTTCGAGAAAAACCACAAAATCCAAAAATATTTCGGTGTGTTTCTCTGAATTTATTTTCTTTTCTCTTTGCTGAGTTCTTATAAGGAGGATACCACGATGAAAATGTTGAGTGGCTCTCATATGCATTATTGATTATCTACCAGAGAGCCCATTTTACCTTGTCTTCTCCTTTGAATAAATTTTTGTAGATTCCAGCTTAGTCCATGGCACCCTTGGACTATTATTATTTTCATACCATTCGACCGTGCAAGTGAAAGGCAATAATGACGATGATTTGGTGGAGTGACCATGGCAAAGAAAAGCGGGTATGAACTCAACCTGTTCTTGTTCTTATAAATGTGTTTAGATCGGTGTCCATGATTCAGCAGATTATGATCAAACATGTTTGTGATGACAATTTGAGATTATAGTTGTTCATGTCATGCTTAAGTAGCTAGGAGTTGATAATGATTTACCTTGGATGTCAACATGCATTAAAATGATTGTGATGTGGTATGATGGTATGGTATCCTCCTCTAAATGTTTCAAGTGCCTTGACTTGGCACATGTTTATGCATGTAGTTGAATCAAAACCAACATAGCCTCTATGATATTTATGTTCATGGTTCTCATATCCTACTCATGCTAATACTCAATGTTGATTATGCATAATATATGTTCATGACCATATTCGCTCTCCAGCTAGTTGCTTCCCAATCTTATTGCTAGTCTTCACCTGTACTAAGCGGGAATGCTGCTTGTATATCAAAATCTTTAAACCCGAGTTGTTCCAGATGAGTCCACCTTATCTACCTATATGCGGTATTACCCTGCCGTTCCAAGTAAATTTGCATGTGCCACCTCTAAATTATTCAAATGAACATCTGTTTTGTGTGCCTGGACCGCTCATGGAGCGACAGGGAGCAGTCAGTATCTTCCATGCTAAGTGGGTTATTCTCAGATGAGTGTTTATTCACTTGTCATTGCACGAGAAAGGGGCGGTAATCGGGATTCCCAGTCCCAAACTTAAATTTGCAAATAATAACACAAAACTCTTCCGGACTGTAAGTGGAATGAAGCGCAATTGAATTCCGATTAGCCGCGGACTATGAAAAGGTGAAGGGGGAGTAAAACTTTACTTTATCGCTTGGGAACCACCACTAATTTGTTTAGCATGGAAGATATTGAAAAATATCGGTCGTGACGTTGGCAGGAAGGGCATGCCACCCAAAAATAAATTTTATCCCTATTTTAAAACATTGAGCTCTGGCACCTCTACAAATCCATGCTTCCCTCTGCGAAGGGTCTATCTATTTATTTTTATTGTTGATCCATCACCTTCTCAAACAAGCACCATACCTGAGAGCACTATTGTCATCCTCATGCATTGTGTGTGGTTAATCGTTGAATGCATCATGACTGGATCTTTGTTGCCATGAATTACAATGTTTAGTCACTGCTTCAACTTTGGAGGTGCTATGCATTTATATTTTGCGATCTCAGAAAGGGCCAGTGAGATACCATCAGTGTCATATTATATCATGATTGTTTTGACAAAGTGTTGGCATTTGAGATACCTTATTATTGCTCGCTAGTTGATTATGCCATTGATATAAATGAATATGATTTCTAAGAGTTATCATGAATGTGGTTAGTTATAATCTTTGCTGAAAACTTGGATGTTGTTTAAGCATATTTATAAGCACAAGAACAAAAAGAGTTTGTAAAAGTTTTTCTTTATCACTGTCAGTTTGCCAACTGAATTGCTTGAGGACAAGCAATGATTTTAGCTTGGGGGAGTTGATACATCTCTGTTGTATCTACTTTTCTAATCACTTTTGCTCTTGTTTTTTTACTCTAATTTGCATGATTTGAAGGAAACTAACCCGGACTGACGCTGTTTTCAGTAGAATTGCATGGTGTTGTTTTTGTGCAGAAATAAAAGCTCTTAGAATTGGACGAAACTTTTTGAGGAATTTTTATGGAATAGATGAGGAATTATGGAGCCAAGACCCACTGCACAGGGGGTCCCAAGTGGCCACATGGCACCTGCCCCCCCCCCCCCCGGGGCGCGCCCAGGTGCTGTGTGGGCCCCTGGTGAACCCATGACCCTATCTTCAAGCCTATAAATTCACTTTTACGAAGAAAAAATAGGAGAGGAAGAATTATCGCATTTCACGAGATGGAGTCGCCGCCAAATTCTGTTCTTCATCAGGAGGCCAGATCTGGAGCCCGTTCGGGGCTCCGGAGAGGGAAATCTTCGATCTTCGTTATCACCAACCTCTCTCCATCGCCAATTCCATGATGCTCCTCACCGGGAGTGAGTCATCTCTTCGTAGGCTCGTTGGTAGGTGATGGGATTGGATGAGATCGATCATGTAATCAAGTTAATTTTGTTAGGGCTTGATCCCTAGTATCCACTATGTTCTGAGATTGATGTTGCTATGATTTTGCTGTGCTTAATGCTTGTCACTAGGGCCCGAGTGCCATGATTTCAGATCTGAACTGTTTATGTTTTCATGAATATATTTGTGTTCTTGATCCGATCTTGCAAGTTGTATGCACCTGCTATGTGTTATGATCCGCATCCCCCAGGGTGACAATAACTGGGATTCTTTCTGGTGATTACCGTAGTTTGAAGAGTTCATGTATTCACTATGTGTTAATGCTTTGTTCCGGTTCTCTATTAAAAAGAGGCCTTAATATCCCTTAGTTTCCTTATGGACCCCGCTGCCACGGGAGGGTAGGACAAAATATGTCATGCAAGTTCTTTTCCATAAGCACGTACGACTATTTACGGAATGCATGACTACATTGTATTGATGAACTGGAGTTAGTTCTGTGTCGCCCTAGGTTACGACTGATATATGATCGATATTATCCAACACACCCATCATCACCGATCTAGTGCCTACGAGTTTCCACATACTGATACTTGCTAAGTTACTACTGTTACACTTGCTACAAATCTATTACTATTACCGTTACCGTTACTATTGCTACTTTTGTTACTTGCTATCAAACTATCTTGCTACTAATCACTTTGCTACAGATTTTTAGTCTCCAGGTGTGGTTGAATTGACAACTCAACTGCTAATACTTTCAAATATTCTTTGTCTCCCCTTGTGTCGAATCAATAAATTTGGGTTGAATACTTTACCCTCGAAAACTGTTGCGATCCCCTATACTTGTGGGTTATCAAGACCTTTTTCTAGCACCGTTGCCGGGGAACATAGCTATATTTATGAAGTCACTTGGAATTTATATCTGTTTTCCACTATGAGGAATCTTAAGGATGGTAGAATCAGGATCGTTCCCTCTACTACGAGGGAAGGTAAGGAACTGCCATCTAGCTCTTCACTTGATTCACCTTCTGTTTTGAGTAAGGTTGCAACACCACTACCTGCTATGAATTCTGATATGTCTCATGTTATTGATGATGCTATGAATGATACTACTTCTACTTTGAATGATGCTATTGATGATGCTAGTACTATGCTTGATAATACTGTGCCACATAGTGAATTTCTTGATGAACAACTTGCTAATGCTAGAGAAGGCTAGAGAAATTGAGAAAGCCAAGAGCGCTGAAACTCTTGAAAATCTCGATTCGCCTTTCTTGCTTGGTCCTGTTGTTAGAACTGAAATACCTGATGAACATGGCTTTGATAGAGAAACTGCTATAGCTATTCTTGATTGTAATGATAGGGAAGAAGCTTTAAAATTGCTTGATGTGTTGAAAGAAAAGTCTATGAGGGAGAGGATGACGTGTGATCCTAAGTTTACCACTTCTCACATCTTTATCACTTATAAAGATTATGAGTTCTCTGTTGATTCTGAGTTGATTACTTTGGTTGAGTCAGATCCTTTCCATGATTCTGAAACTGAAACTATTGTGGCACATCTTACTAAGTTGAATTATATTGCTACTCTTTTTGCTCATGAGAAAAAGAATCGTTACTACTATATTCTTAAGTTGTTCCCTTTCTCATTAAATGGTGATGCTAAGGTTTGGTACAATACTCTTACTCCTGGTTGTGTGCATAGTCCCCAGGATATGATTTACTATTTTTATAAAAAATATTTCCCTGCATATAAGAAACAAGCTGCCCTCCGAGAAATATTTAACTTTATGCAGGTTGAAGAAGAGAGTCTCCCACAAGCTTGGGGGAGGCTTCTCCAGCTACTTAATGCTTTACTAGATCATCCTCTGAAAAAAAGAAATAGTTGATATTTTCTATAATGGTATAAATGATGTTTCAGGGACTACCTATACAGTTGTGCTGATTGTGTTTTCAGGAAAAGAACGGTTAATTAAGCTGAGGAATTATTGATGAATATATTGAAGAATGATAATGATTGGACACTTCCTGAACCACTGCCTGAATCTACTCCGAAGAAGAGGGGTATTCTATTTCTCACTCCTGAAGACATGCAAGAGACAAAGAAATGTATGAAGAAAAAATGTAATAAAGCTGAAGATGTTAAGAATTTACCACCTATTGAAGAAATATATGGGCTCAATGCACCACCACCACAGGTGGTAGAGGTAAAAATCAACGACAAAACCAGGAACACAACACACAGATCATTGTTCAGTATGGGTTGTCTTTCGGTCTGTCGACTCTTCCTTGAAAAACTTTCATCTCATAGGGTGTATATGGTGGGCACTCCCTTTCTGATATTGCGACTGTTGGTAATGATGGCTCCTCCTTTAATTTCAAAGTGCATTACACCGAAATGTTCTAGAAACCTGAAAAGAAAAGAGAAGCGACCACACGACAACCTAGAAACGTGTGAGAAAATTTACCTAATAATTTAATTTCGGCAGCCAAATTTGCTCGAAAGAAGCTGAAGAGTAAAGCTGGAATTTCATGTGGTCGTCTCATTCTCCATCCCAAACGAAACTCGGTCCCCATTCCGCAGCGTGTGCCATCGATAGCGCGCGGCGCCAGGCTTTTCGGTGGCCGCAACCACCGGCGTCGGTCCTGTCCTGCCGTAGCAGAAGTGCACCACAACCACTGCTTGTATGCCAGGTGGTCTATAGACCTGGTTATAGCTTTTATTACCTAAATAATAGTGTTCTTCGTACTGCTGCGAATATTGAAAGCTTCTCTCAAAGAAAAAATGCACACCATGGTGATGTCTCGTTGGAGCAGTAGCGCTACCAGTAGCACCAGTGAACCACTCTACAGTATTGGGCCACAGTCTGTTATCACAAGTCTTGTGGAGTCCTGGTGATGGAACAAGCGCGAGATGCGGCACGAGAGACCTGTATACGGTTTCTATGATGTCTGGCTCGGTATGTGTGAGTCCAATAGAGACAAGGGAAACAGAGCAAGCATGATGGCACTGTGGAAAACAACAACTGTATCAAGTGCTACGCTAATTGAAGCCAAAAGTCTCTAAACCATCGGTATTTCCTTTTTCCACATATAAAAACCATGAGTCTGTGTAACATGTTTTCAAATAACATCGAGCCACCTAGCTAGTAGGAGCAACTACTTAACATTGTTTTCGATCAGAGCAACTTTAGTAGATACGCTATATAGTTGTCGGCCCGTATATTTCCAGCCATTTTACAGTTTTTGGCCTTTTTAGGGTCCGAACTGATGCGTCAAAATTCTCCCCGTCCGTAAAAAAATATACAGGCGGCCCGCAAGCTGCCCTGTTCGCTGCTATATCTACGGGCTGGTAGCGTTCTAGGGTTCCCGTCTTGGATAAGCTCCGTCCCCAGTCACTATCCTCTCCGCTCCACCGTCTCTTTCCGTTTCTCCGACGAGCGATTTGCGTCGTTTCTTGCCCTTTCTCGCAGATCCATGGCAGGAGGTGATTGTGGACGTGGGGCCCGCGGTAGGTCTCTGCTGCGCAAGCGCGGCAGGCACGACGGGGAGCCGGCAGGTCTAGTCGGCCCGCTGTCGAGCCGTGGCGCTTGAGGCAGGTGTGCTCTCCTGCAGCGGAGGTCGGGACTCATGGGCTCGCTTCCGCGAGCCCGGGGACGCTCTTTGGCCAACCACCAAGGGCCTCCGAGATGCGGAGATCGAGCTCGCCGCCGCGATGGACGTGGGGACGACAGGTGAAGATGGCGCCGCCGAAGGGCTTTTTTATTCGGCGAAGGAGGCGTTTGAGCTCGCCAACGTTCTCTACCGGTTCACGACCGAGTTCTACCTCAGCGTCAAGCTGTGAACCACCGCCCCCCGACGTCAAGCAAGTTTTAGTATATCTATGTTTTAGTTTATGTAGATGACGTACGGTGTGTTCACTAGTAGAAAACAGGTGTTTCATCCATAGCATTAGTCCCGGCCTGGTTTTGAACCCAGACTAATGGTACCATTAGTCCCGGTTTGGATTTAGTCCCGGTACGTTTGTGACCTTAAGTCCCGGTTGGTGATACCAACCGGGACTAAAGGGGCGGTGGCAGGCTGGGGCCCCCGCGAGACCCTTTAGTCCCGGTTGGTATCGCCAATCGAGACTAGAGAGGGACCTTTAGTCCCAATTGGTATCACCAACCGGGACTAAAGATATCACTATATAAACCATTCGTCCAGCCCGAGTCCAAGCATTCTCCTTTCTCTCTAGCTCACTCCTCTCTGTTTTCTTCAAATAGCTCGAGCTCATCCTCCATTTTTGCCAAAATTTGTCAAGATTTGAGGCACCCTCCATCTATCCAAGTGTTTAAAAGGTTAGATACTTTATCCTTTCATCTCTCATTGTAGTTTAACTCGTTTCATGCTCTATAGTATAGTCATTTGTGGGTTATTGTTTGGGAGTAATCATGTGGGAGTTTATTTGATTTATATGCAATTTGAGCTCAAATTAACATCTTAGTTCGCATATGTGTAGGTGTGGTTTACCTGATCTAGTGCCTTCCCGTCCTCACTGCCGTCGATCGCCCGCGTCGTCCCGTCGCCGGCACCACCTCTAGCTTGGTGAGGCTCTTATCCTTTTTGTGAAAAAAAATGTTATTTGTATGATTAAGATAGTTGAGATAGTTGCTTGTATAATTTTCGTACTTGTATGATTGTTTGTTATTCGTAGTGTCATGGTTTTGATATCCGTCCCCGCCGGCCCTCATCCGGTTTATGATTCAGATGTGGTATATTCTCTTTTGTAACTATTTGTTGCATTTCGTGTTTATGACAAGTATGCCCATCAAGTTGACATAGATATTTTTATATAGGAGATATGTGAACCGGAAATTGCAAAAGACCCTCTTGTCGCGAAGTTAAATTTAGTTGAAAAAGAAAATGAGTATTTGAAAGAAAAATTGAAAAGAATTGAAGAAGAGAAGATGAAATTGGAGTTGTATGTTGCCGATGTCGTTGATGATCATAAGATCAAGATGGATGTAATGCGCTTGAAGATTATAAAGATTAGAAAATATGCCGTTAATAAAGAGGCTTGGTATCATTATGCTATTGGATCAATTGTTACCTTAGTTGCGATCTTGATCGCATTTGTTGTTGCATTTAAATGCTTTAGCTAGATAGTTGTATGTTGTTTTATGAGAATAAGCGTGTATGAACTTTATGTATGAACTTGTATTAATTTGGTATTTTCGGTGTTGTGTAATGAAGATGAGCCGGCAATGGATGTACGATGACCGACACTCTCCCTAGTTCATTGATGGCAAGCAAAGTTTTCTGCGTGCGGCTGAGGCAAACAAGCTGAATGGTTTTATGTGTTGTTCATGTGGTGTCTGTAAGAATGATTGGAATTACTCTAACTCAAAAGTCATTGACGTCCACCTGTTTACGTCTGGTTTCATGTCTGGCTATAACTGTTGGACCAAGCACGGAGAAAGAAGGGTTGTAATGGAAGAGAATAAAGAATAAGAGGATGATGACAACTATCCTGGGTTCCCTGAATACGATGGCACTACAATGGGGGAAGAGAATAAAGAAGAAGAACCTGAAGAAGAGGCATCAGATGAGCCCGTTGATGATCTTGGTCGGGCCATTGCTGATGTAAAGAGAAACTGCGAAAGTCAAAATGATAAGTCGAAGTTGCAGCAATGGAAGGCAGAGGATCACAAAAAATTGTTGTACCCAAATTGCAAAGATGACAAGAAAAAGCTGGGTATCACACTGGAATTGCTGCAATGGTAGGCAGAGAATGGTGTATCTGACATTGGATTTGAAAAGTTGCTGAAAATATTAAAGAAGATGCTTTCAAAGGAAAACGAATTGCTCGACAGTATGTACAAAGCAAAGAAGGTTGTCTGCCCTCTAGGATTAGAGGTGTAGAAGATACATCCATGCCCTAATGACTGCATCCTCTACCGCGGTGAAGAGTATGAGAATTTGAATGCATGCCTGCTATGCAGTGCATTGCACTATAAGATCAGCCGCGATGACCGTGGTGATGATGTTGAGGGCGTGCGCCCCAGGAAGAGGATTCCTGCCAAGGTGATGTGGTCTGCTCCTATAATACCACGGTTGAAACGTTTGTTCCAAAACAAAGAGCATGCCAAGTTATTGCGATGGCACAAAGAAGACCATAAGAAAGACGGGAAGTTGAGAGTACCCGCTGATGGGTTGCAGTGGAGAAAAATCGAGAGAAAGTGGCCGGGGTTTGCAGGTGACGCAAGGAAATTGTGGTTTGGTATAAGTGCAGATGGCATCAATCCTTTTGGGGACCAGAGCAGCAATCATAGCACCTGGCCTGTGACTCTATATATCTACAATCTTCCTCCTTGGTTGTGCATGAAGCGGAAGTTTATTATGATGCCAGTGCTCATCTAAGGCCCTAAGCAACCCGGTAATGACATTGATGTGTACCTAAGGTCATTAGTTGAAGAACTTTTATAGCTGTGGGACATAAAAGGTGTACGTGTGTGGGATGAGCACAAACAGCAGGAATTTGACCTACGAGCGTTGCTATTTGTAACCATCAATGATTGGCCTGCTCTTAGTAAACCTTTCAGGACAGATAAACAAGGGATACCACGCATGCACGCACTGTTTAGATGAGACCGAAAGTATATTTGGCTAAATATAAGAAGAATGTATACCTGGGACATCATCGATTTCTTCCGATCAAGCATATCTTAAGAAAGAAATACAAGCATTTCAAAGGTGAGGCAGATCACCGGAAGAAGCCTGACCACCGTACTGGTGATCATATACTTGATATGGTCAAGGATTTAAAAGTAATCTTTAGAAAGGGTCCTGGTGGACAATCTGTTCCGAATGACTCTGACGGACACGCACCCATGTGGAAGAAGAAATCTATATTTTTGGAGCTACCCTATTGGAAAGTCCTAGAGGTCCGCTCTGCAATCGACGTGATGGACGTGACGAAGAATCTTTGCGTGAACCTGCTAGGCTTCTTGGGCGTGTATGGGAAGACAAAATATACACAGAAGGCACGGGAGGACCAGCAACGTATGCACAAAAAAGACGGCATGCATCCAAAACAGTATCAAGATCCTGGCAACTACGCTCTTACTAAAGAAGAGAAGAAAATCTTCTTTAAATGTCTGCTCAGTATGAAGGTCCCATCTGGCTACTCGTCGAATATAAAGGGAATAATAAATATGGCAGAGAAAAATTCCAAAACCTAAAGTCTCATGACTGCCACGTGATTATGACGCAATTGCTTCCGGTTGCATTGAGGGGGCTTCTACCGGAAATTGTTCGATTAGCCATTGTGAAGCTATGTGCATTCCTCAATGCAATCTCTCAGAAGGTAATCGATCCAGAAATCCTACCAAGGTTACAGAATGATTTGGTGCAATGTCTTGACAGTTTTGAGTTGGTGTTCCCACCATCCTTCTTCAATATCATGACGCACGTCCTAGTTCACATAGTCGAAGAGATTGCCATTCTGGGTCCTGTATTTATACACAATATGTTCCTCTATGGAGGTTCATGGGAGTCTTAAAGAAATATGTTCATAATCGTACTAGGCCAGAAGGAAGCATCTCCAAGGGCCATGAAACAGAGGAGGTCATTGAGTTTGTGTTGACTTTATTCCTCACCTTAAGCCGATTGGTGTTCCTGAATCGCGGCATGACATTGTGTTGACTTTATTCCTCACCTTAAGCCAATTGGTGTTCCTGGATCGCGGCATGAGAGCAAACTGGGTGGAAAAGGCACGCTAGGACTAAAAGCAATAATATGCCAGGACGGGCATTCTTGGGCGCAAGCACACTACACAGTTTTACAAAATTCCACATTGGTGGCTCCGTATATCGAGGAATACATGGATAATGTACGCTCCAAGAACCCGGAGCAGTCTGTGCCCTGGATTAAACATACACACATGGCGACTTTTGGCGGTTGGTTGCAAACACATGAGTTTTTGTTTGAAACCCTCATACTTCTAAGGAGATGGTACAGTTTGTACACGAAGTGCGTCTATTTTTGCCGTAACCCTCTCAACTTTTTAGCACATGCTATATGTGTGAAACGATGATACCATGCCAAGTTTTAACCTTTTCAGAGTTCATTTGTACTGCTTTTCAATTTCAGGGTCATTTAGCTCAAAAAAAATCATTAAATGGATGAAAAATAGCAAATGAAGTTAGAAAGGGTTGAAATTTGAGGATGTGGCTTTGAATGGTGCATATTGAATGCACAAAAAGTCTGGACTTGAAATAAGTATTGAAATGTCTTTGTAACAGATGAGTTTTTGTCCAAAACCCTCGTACTTTGAAGGAGATGGTGCAGTTTATACACGAAGTGCGTCTAGTTTTTGCTGTAACCCTTTCAACTTTTTAGCACATGCTATGTGTGTGAAATGATGATACCATGCCAAGTTTCAACCTCTTCAGAGTTTATTTGTAGTGCTTTTTAATTTCAGGGTCATTTAGCTCAAAAAAATCATTAAATGCATGAAGAATAGCAAATAAAGTTAGAAAGGGTTAAAATTTGAGGATGTTGCTTTGAATGGTGCATGTTCAATGCGCAAAAATTCTGGAGTTGAAATAAGTTTAAAAAAATGAAATACCTTTGTAAAAGATGAGTTTTCGTCCGATACCCTCATACTTCGAAGGAGATGGTACAGTTTGTACACGAAGTGCGTCCAGTTTTTGCCGTAACCCTCTCAAGTTTTTAGCGTATGCTATGTGTGTGAAATGATGATACCATGCCAAGCTTCAACCTTTTCAGAGTTCATTTGTAGTGTTTTTTTAATTTCAGGGTTATTTAGCTCAAAAAATCATTAAATGGATATAAAAT
Organism: Triticum urartu; assembly: GCF_056163025.1. Taxonomy (NCBI): domain Eukaryota; kingdom Viridiplantae; phylum Streptophyta; class Magnoliopsida; order Poales; family Poaceae; genus Triticum; species Triticum urartu. Next base: position 605,843,656 of record NC_141878.1, read on the forward strand.
AGGAAATGAAGTTAGAAAGGGTTGAAATTTGAGGATGTGGCTTTCAATGGTGCATATTGAATGCACAAAAAGTCTGGAGTTGAAATAAGTTTAAAAAAAATGAAATGCCTTTGTAACCGATGAGTTTCCGATTAAAATAGAATCTGTTTTTAATTAAAACACCCATTTAAAATAACCTAAAATAACCAAATTGAACATACTGATAAACACACTAATACTAAACAGCAAGAAAAAGAATCACTCAAAAATCTCTTTTTGAACTAAATGTATTCACAACTAGTGATTCACACAAATTTCAAAGAATTCAAATTTAAACTATTCAAATTTGAAAACTACTAGCACTAGCAAAAAGTTAATAATTTTTGTGACCTAAAGCAAAAAGATTCACTCAAAAGCTCTAAATATTGCGTGTTAATTAGTAGAAACAAAAGTAAAAAATAAAACAAAAAACAAAAACAGAAAACGTGATAAACACCTTTAGTCCCGGTTGGTGGTTCCTGCGCTGAAAACGGACCTTTAGTCCCGGTTGGTGGTGGCAACCGGGACTAAAGTGCCGGTTGATGCCACCAACCGGGACTAAAGGCCTCTTTGTATTTAAACTGCCGCCTTCTCCCTCCCCCAAATCCCACTCTCCCTCGCCCGACCCCAAGTCCTTTTCGTCCTCTCCATCGTCCGCTCCGCCGCCGGCCTCGACGCGACGCCATTAGGCTGCCCAACTGCACCGTCGACGTTAGCTCCCGCCGCCGCTGCCGGCGGCCTCCACGCTCCGCCTGAGCCCGCCGGCGCCGCTCTCCTCCACGCGCCCCGTCGATGCCTCACACCTCGCCGACGCCTCCCACGCCGCCGCCGTCGTCATCCGAGCCCGCGTCGGTGCCCCAAGTCCTCCCCCGCCCCGACGAGCTCGCGTTGCTCCTCCACGCCGCCCACCCCGACGACCGAGCCGATCCCCTCCCCGCGGTGAGCTCTCCGGCCATCTTTTTTTTCATTTTTGTTCATCTTTTTTTTGTTTGTAGATGAGTAGGAATTTTTGTATGTATGTATATGTAGATGAATGTTAGATGTATATGTAGAATGAGTAGGAATTTGTGTGTAGAGTTTATTATGTATGTATGTTTATGATGAATGTTATGTATGTATGTATATGATAAACACATAACTAATTTTTGTATGTAGATGAACACATAACTAATTTTTGCATGTATGTATGTGATGAATGTTAGATGTGTAGGTAGAATGTTAGATGTATATGTTAGATGTATTGATGTATATGTAGAATGATGTATGTGTGTGATGTCTCTGCGTCATAGAGAGTTTTTCAAATTTTCCCATCTACTATAAAGTTGTAAAAGTTTATGAAATATGAGTATCATAATAAAATGATAATTACTGCATAGGAATTTTTTTTATAAGAATTTGTTCTCGACGTCGACGATGCCCGGCCCGCATCCTCGTCGTCGACTCGGCGGCGACAACCTGCTTGAGAGGCGCCATGTCCGGGACTAGGCTCCGCCGGGCTGGCACTGGGAGGTGCTACCTTCTGGGGTGCGCAGCTTGGTGAGGAATCGGGCTCCCGTCGTCGACCTGGAGCTTCTTTGGTGGCGGTCGTGTGGGCCACAATCGGTGCGGAGGCAGCCGGCCCGCGAGGAGGTGATACGTCGACGTGTCAAGGAGGAGGATGAGCACGTCCGTCGCTACATGGATGCGTTGGACGTCAGGTTCTCCAATACATGGCAGGTTCTTTAGCGATCTCACCCGAGCTATAATTCTGTGATGGTTCCTTCTCTTTGGGTGTCCACCGCCCGGGCCTCAGGAACAACGAGTCAACTGGATTATTCGATAATATTCAAGCTGTATTAGTGATGTTATATGATATTATTCGAGATGTATTAGTGATAATATTCGAGATGTATGCGATGATGCACTAACTAGATTATTCGAGATGTATTAGTGAATGCATTCTAATTTGAATACTAAATTGTTTTATCTTTCTTCTGGATTAGTTAAGCTATGGACGGTAGCGGCAGAGACGACCATGATGGTGAGGATATCTTGTTCGACATGATACACTCCCAAAACCCAGAGATTGAACTAGCTGATGATGGCTCACAATATCTGAACGATTCCGGTGAGGGCATTGAGGAAGAACCAAGAGACGAAGGGCACACAAACATTGATGACGAAGGAAATGTTCTTCAATTAACAAAGTCCGGCAAGGTATATATATAAATATATATAAGGCCTCTAGTGATCATTACATGTATTAATTGATTTGTGTGTGTGTGTGTGTATATATATAATGAATCTTTCTTCTTTTAGCCTTCCGGATCGAGCGAATCTTCTACAAGGTTAGTATGAGGCCCGGCCAAAAAGTTGCCCGATTGCATAAAGTAGAACATCGATGCAATCAAAGCAGATGGCGAACCGTTTGCTCCTCAAAAGAATGCGGACAAATTTATACGTCAATGCAGAGTTATTGTTAGGGACCAAATCTCGATCACCGTTCAAGAATGGAATAAGCCAAAGGAAGATCGAGGAGTTAGTTTTGTCTATGAAATAGCAAAAAATCTGCTTTGGGATACGGTCATGTCACATTTCACCCTACCTGAGGGTTTCACAGATCGCGAATGGGAGAAAGTCAGGAGTTTTGCTCTTAAGAATATGGCCACACAATTCCAGACTTGGAAGAAAAGATTATGGGCCGACTACCTCAAGGCAGAAAAGAAGACTCCAGAATTCATTGGACCACTAGAGAAGGTAAAAAATCACTGGGACTTTTTTGTGGAGTTCAAGGAATCAGAATCACCTAAGGAACGGTCGAGGAAAAACAAGATAAATGCTAAGAAAAATAAGTTTCACCATGTTCTGGGGCCAGGTGGCTACAAGACTGTGTTGCATAAGCGGGAAGAATCTGAGGAAAAGATGATTGCTACAGGGTCACTCCAAAAACAGTGAGTTGGCCCGATAGGTGCAGGACTTGGTTTTATGCGCATGGGGGAAAGTTGGACCCAAAGACAGGGGAGATTATTGAACAAGCAAGTCTTAAAGAAGCCTCAGACGCTTTACTTGAAGCAATAGAAGAGGCTCGAACGGGGGCGTTCCATCCCGAGAGAGAGAACGATGAGCTTACAGGCACCCTCAAGAATCCTGAACACCCGGGACGAACATGAGGCAAAGGCATTGTTCCGTGGGTTGAGGGGTTTGCGGACTGGAACGACACTTACAGAAGCCGTGCGAGAAAGAAGAAGCAAGATGCAGACAGGCTTCAAAGGGTAGAATCAAAGAACGCGGAGTTGGAACGCGCTTTCATGTGGCAACAGGAGCAGATCGACACACTTAGCCAGCAAAGGGCGTCTCAGCGACAGGAGGAACCAGATCCAGCATTGGATAGTACCATCCCATCTATGTCGAAAAGCAGCGTGGGTTCCATGGGGGTCCCGGCCGATGATGCACTGCTGGCTCTCTACCCCATGGATGATATCCAAGAGACGACAACTTGTGAGCTGCACATGAAAATGAAGAACATATCCATGAAGTAGGCGGACGCTTGGGCTTTACCGAATGCACCTCGAGAAACCTTCTGTGGCAATCTAATTCCACCTGGCTATGCTCGTATCAGGGTGGATGAAATTCTGCCGGGATATGACTCACTAGAGCTTGACTTTCCTGGAGGTGAAGGGGAGCAGACACTGCGAGAAGTCATACATGGTCTCATTGTTTGGAGAAAGGAATGCATCGTGTTTCCAAACTCGGTGCAAGGCCATCGACTCCTCCTCGAAGTTCGTCACGTCAACGGACTCCAACCCACCCTGAGATGGAGCGCATCGCGAGTCTGCCATATCGATCTCCGCCGCGTCAGCCGAATCCACCCAACCCCGAGGCGGAGACCAGCGCGAGTCCACGATATCGATCTCTGCCACGTGAGCCGACTCCAAAGTGGAAGAGAGCACCAAAGAAGAAACTAGAGCCTCCTGCCAAATAGAGTTAGCTTACAATCTGACGGAGGAGGAAAACAAAGGGACCGTGGATGCCAAAGTGAAGGCCCATTTTGCACCGAAACTGCCCCCACCACCGAAGGAGAAAATACCTGAGAAAGTCGTACAACACTTCATGAATCTTGCTAAACCGGCTATGAAGAAAAGGCGATTAGACTATGAATGCTCTATTAGCAAGTCATATCATCAACAAAAAAATTAGTAGTCGAGCGGTTCAAGTAGTAATAATAAATGCGGGAAATACTAGTAGAAAACGGCCCATTTATCCCGGTTCTAGAGGCCCTTTAGCCCCGGTTCTGGAACTGGGACTAAACGGTCGGGACTAAAGCCCAAAACCTTTAGTCCTGGTTCGCTTACGAACCGGGAAAAACAGGGCTCCACGTGGCCGCTGCGGGGCACCCAGGCAGGAGTACCTTTGGTCCCGGTTGGTAACACAAACCGGGACCAAAAGGCATCCACACGTCAGCAGCTGGCAGGAGCAGGGTTTTTTTTTGAAAGGGGGGTTTAGGGGGTTTTGGAGGGTTAATTTAGGGGTTTCATAATTGTGTTAGCTAGCTAATAGAGAGAAGTGACCTCTCTTATCTCCATGCTTGGTCGATGCTAGCTACTATACGTATAGAGAGAACTTGACATGCTAGGTAGTAAGCAAAATGAAGGAACCATTAATTACACAAGATCGTCATGAACATATACAGATAGAAGTGATCGACCTCTCTTTCTCCTAGAGATTGGTCGAACAACAAGTTTTCGTATATTACAATCCCTAACATCTCATATCAATTTCCACATGGTATTCTCCAGCTTTATTGATGACGTGGTCAAGAAAGAATCCCGCCAATTCCTCTTGAATTGCTCGTATGCGATCTTGTGGTAGGAGTTCATTCTGTATCTACCAGATCTAAATTGAAGAAGAGGGTCAATACATGTATATGAATGAAACTCAACACAAATGATGGTAATAAAATAAAATTGTGAATATTTTTCTTATGCACTTCATATTGTTTTTCAGAGTACCCCCGCTTATTAGAGGTCGTCGCGTTGTAGATGAACTCGCAAACGTAGTATCCACATAAATCAGTCCCTTCTTCCTGGCACAAGCACTATATGAGAAATAGAGGTCAATCAAACTGATAAGCAAGCATGCTAAATGGTATTGATGAAACTAGCTAGAATCAATGGGAGATGCGCGGAACTAGGAAGTAGTACTTATGTTCGGGTGTGTAAATCGCAGCTCGCTGGGTAGTCCCAGAGCAATTGCAGTGAACTCTTTCCAAACCCTGCCAGACAAAGAAAATAATTACTTGATATCAGGAAATGAACAAAGTTGCTGATATGGTGCGACAATGATCGATTGAACTTACTTCTGGAGTATTTGAGTCATGTCCGCATACTCCTCGGGTTTTTCTTGTCTCGAGTCTAAGACGGTTACTACTACCCAGTCAAGCCTAATCTCTAGTAGAATAAAGTGATAGCTGCGCACACATGCATAACTCATCAATTACATTACTATAACCTCGAGTAATAAGGGAAACCAAATATGCACAAGACAGTAACACTCACTTGAAGTTGTAAGGAAAGAGTATTTTGTCTTTGTTTTGATTTTTAAGCAATGATTGTAGCAAGTTGTCCTCGGTGTCTGTGGCATAATTTTGAACCGTCACTTCATGTATGACATTTGGGTTAATGAACCCAATGTCATAGATTTGTGCTTTTCTGCATTTGACGATCTTCCATCTGCATAATATAGTGATGAGGATAATTATATATACATGCAATGAAAGAGCTGAGCTATATATAGAGACTTAATTACAGAAGTACTTACAGACAGTAGCAAGTCACGATTGATTTGTCGAGGGCCTTTTGATTGTATAACTGGAAAAGCTCGTCAAATTCAACAAAAATCAGATCCTCACCAATGAAATCATGCTCCTCTTTAATACCGATCGACAAAACATCCTTCCCAGACTCGCTGCAGGTTTTCATGTACCAATCATGCAATTTTCGCATCATCGTTGTTAGAGGAGGACTTCCATCTTTGACGAGAGGCTTCCCGTACTGGTATCTGAATACCTCCACCTCCGTTGTTTCAAATTCTACATCGAGGTAATCACCAGGATTGGTATCGGGCGCCATCCCCGGCACCATCCCCGGCAGATTAGCGACGATATCACTAGACACCTTGAGCGGGGGGCATGATTGGTTCGCCTGTTCGCCACTTCTTCATTCTGCTAACCTTGCATCACTGGAAGTAGTTCCCGACCGCCGTGCATTTTGATATGTCTGTTTAAGAGCACTGACATAGTTGGAATCCGGCGAAGGCGGTCGTGGTCACTTCAGGGCATCGATAGTGCGCTTCGATATCACCGGATCTATCATCTGCTTTGGCGGTTGACGTTTCTTAGCAAAATGGGACTTCACTTGGGCCTCCGATATTGCATCGTTTTCCTTATCAGACATATCATATGGTCTCTGTAGAAGAGGCGCGAGGTTTGGACCAAATTGAAACCTCTTCCCTCCTCCTGTTGTACTGCTAGCCGCCGGAGCGGCGGCGTCTCTCTTCTGTCGTTGCTTATGAGGCTGAGAAGGAGGCGGAGTGCTCCGACGCGCCGGAGGAGCCGGAGCGGCGGCGTCTGTCTTCCGCCGTTGCTGATGAGGCGGAGGAGGAGGCGGACTGCTCGGACGTGCCGGTGGAGGCGAAGGAGGAGGCGGAGTGCCCTCACACGCCGGAGGAGGCGAAGGAGGAGGCGGAGTGCCTTGATCACTCGCCAGAGGAGGAGGAGGAGGAGGAGGCGGAGGCGTCTAGTTCAGAGCTTGATGTACTCCTTCCGCCATAGACATGTAGTCCTCAGAGCACACCTCAGCTGAGCATCCCCTTCACCTGTAGGGTGGTCAAGCTCGAGCTCATCAAACCCCTCCATTACTTCATCCACTGACATAGCAGCATAGCCATGTGGAATCAGACAGTAGTGAAAAGTTCCGTCGAGTGGAGGAGGTGCAACAGAGCCGACAGCCGCCTTCAAGGTGAGGTTTTGCCATTTTGTCATAAGTTCGCAATGTTGAGCCTCCGTGATAGCATCCACGGGGTAGCTAGGAGCCGTGAAGTCAGGCTGCTGATCGAGCTCCGTCGAAGCCATGCTGCTTCTCCGCTGAGATGGCGGCGTAGCTTCTGTGCTAGCTTCGTGCCGCTGAGATGGTTGGCCGGCAGCTCGCTAGCTCTCAACTTCTTCCTCTAGCTTTAGTACTCTTGCATTGAGGTTCTGTATTTTGCTCAGCTCATGTTTCCTCTTCCTCTTCCGGGTCTTGTAACCGCCTGCGCTGGGAAACCCAACCTTCCACGGAACGGAGCCTAGCGTGCCTCGTGTTCGTCCAGGGTGCTCAGGATTCCCGAGGGCCTCAGTCAGCTCGTCCTTCTCTCTGCTGGGAATGAACATCCCTTGCAGTGCTACGGCGATATACTTCTGAAGCTTCTTGACGGGTATTGCAAGTTGCTCGTCCGTCCAAACGCACTTCCCTGTTTCAGGGTCAAAGTTCCCCCAACCACGAAGAACCAAGTCCTTGAACGGTCTGGCTAGTTCAATGTCTCTGGTTCGACCCCTTTAGCAATCAGGTCATTCTCAGCTATGTCCCACAGTTGTGGTGTTCCGAGTGGCGTGAGTTGCGAAACTATTCCGCATTGTTTCAAATGAAGACCAAACTCGTAACTCAAAGATTCTCCTCCACGATCAGATCGTAGAAACTTTATTTTCTTGTTACGATGATTTTCCACTTCACTCTGAAATTCTTTGAACTTTTCAAATGTTTCAGACTTATGCTTCATCAAGTAGATATACCCATATCTGCTCAAATCATCTGTGAAGGTGAGAAAATAACGATACCCGCCGCGAGCCTCAACATTCATTGGACCACATACATCAGTATGTATGATTTCCAACAAATCAGTTGCTCGCTCCATAGTTCCGGAGAATGGCGTTTTAGTCATCTTGCCCATGACGCACGGTTCGCAAGTACCAAGTGATTCATAATCAAGAGGTTCCAAAAGCCCATCAGTATGGAGTTTCTTCATGCGCTTTACACCGATATGACCCAAACGGCAGTGCCACAAATAAGTCGCATTATCATTATCAACTCTGCATCTTTTGGTTTCAATATTATGAATATGTGTATCACTACTATCGAGATTCAACAAAAATAGACCACTCTTCAAGGGTGCATGACCATAAAAGATAGTACTCATATAAATAGAACAACCATTATTCTCTGATTTAAATGAATAACCGTCTCGCATTAAACAAGATCCAGATATAATGTTCATGCTCAACGCTGGCACCAAATAACAATTATTTAGGTCTAAAACTAATCCCGAAGGTAGATGTAGAGGTAGCGTGCCGACTACGATCACATCGACTTTGGAACCATTTCCCACGCGCATCGTCACCTCGTCCTTAGCCAATCTTCACTTAATTCGTAGCCCCTGTTTCGAGTTGCAAATATTAGCAACAGAACCAGTATCAAATACCCAGGTGCTACTGCGAGCATTAGTAAGGTACACATCAATAACATGTATATCATATATACCTTTGTTCACCTTGCCATCCTTCTTATCCGCCAAATACTTGGCGCAGTTCCGCTTCCAGTGACCAGTCTGCTTGCAGTAGAAGCACTCAGTCTCAGGCTTAGGTCCAGACTTAGGTTTCTTCTCCTGAGCAGCAACTAGCTTGCAGTTCTTCTTGAAGTTCCCCTTCTTCTTCCCTTTGCCCTTTTCCTTGAAACTGGTGGTTTTGTTAACCATCAACACTTGATGCTCCTTTTTGATTTCTACCTCCGCAGCCTTTAGCATCGCGAAGAGCTCGGGAATAGTCTTTTCCATCCCTTGCATATTATAGTTCATCACGAAGCTCTTGTAGCTTGGTGGCAGTGATTGGAGAATTCTGTCAATGACGCTATCATCCGGAAGATTAACTCCCAGCTGAATCAAGTGATTATTATACCTAGACATTTTGAGTATATGCTCACTGACAGAACTATTCTCCTCCATCTTGCAGCTATAGAACTTATTGGAGACTTCATATCTCTCAATCCGGGCATTTGCTTGAAATATTAACTTCAACTCCTGGAACATCTCATATGCTCCATGACGTTCAAAACGTCGTTGAAGACCCGGTTCTAAGCCGTAAAGCATGGCACACTGAACTATCGAGTAGTCATCAGCTTTGCTCTGCCAGACGTTCATAACATCTGGTGTTGCTCCTGCAGCAGGCCTGGCACCCAGCGGTGCTTCCAGGACGTAATTCTTCTGTGTAGCCATGAGGATAATCCTCAAGTTACGGACCCAGTCCATGTAATTGCTACCATCATCTTTCAACTTTGCTTTCTCAAGGAACGCATTAAAATTTAACGGAACAACAGCACGGGCCATCTATCTACAACAACATAGACAAGCAAGATACTATCAGGTACTAAGTTCATGATAAACTTAAGTTCAATTTAATCATATTACTTAAGAACTCCCACTTAGATAGACATCTCTCTAATCCTCTAAGTGATCACGTGATCCAAATCAACTAAACCATGTCCGATCATCACGTGAGACGGAGTAGTTTCAATGGTGAACATCACTATGTTGATCATATCTACTATATGATTCACGCTCGACCTTTCGGTCTCAGTGTTCCGAGGCCATATCTGTTATATGCTAGGCTCGTCAAGTTTAACCTGAGTATTCCGCGTGTGCAACTATTTTGCACCCGTTGTATTTGAACGTAGAGCCCCCGATCATCACGTGGTGTCCCAGCACGAAGAACTTTCGCAACGGTGCATACTCAGGGAGAACACTTAAACTTTGATAATTTAGTGAGAGATCATCTTATAATGCTACCGTCGTTCTAAGCAGAATAAGATGCATAAAAGATAAACATCACATGCAATCAATATAAGTGATATGATATGGCCATCATCATCTTGTGCTTGTGATCTCCATCTCCGAAGCACCGTCATGATCACCATCTTCACCAGCGCGACACCTTGATCTCCATCGTAGCATCGTTGTCGTCTCGCCAATCTTATGCTTCCACGACTATCGCTACCGCTTAGTGATAAAGTATAGCATTACATCGCGATTGCATTGCATACAATAAAGCTACAACCATATGGCTCCTGCCAGTTGCCGATAACTCGGTTACAAAACATGATCATCTCATACAATAAAATATAGCATCACGCCTTGACCATATCACATCACATCATGCCCTGCAAAAACAAGTTAGACGTCCTCTACTTTGTTGTTGCAAGTTTTACGTGGCTGCTACGGGCTTTAGCAAGAACCGTTCTTACGTACGCATCAAAACCACAACGATAGTTTGTCAAGTTGATGTTGTTTTAACCTTCGCAAGGACCGGGCGTAGCCACACTCGATTCAACTAAAGTGAGAGAGACAGACACCCGCCAGTCACCTTTAAGCAACGAGTGCTCGCAGCGGTGAAACCAGCCTCGCGTAAGCGTACGCGTAATGTTGGTCTAGGCCGCTTCATCTCACAATACCGCTGAACCAAAGTATGACATGCTGGTAAGCAGTATGACTTATATCGCCCACAACTCACTTGTGTTCTACTCGTGCATAACATCAACGCATAAAACCAGGCTCGGATGCCACTGTTGGGGAACGTAGTAATTTCAAAAAAAATCCTACGCACACGCAAGATCATGGTGATGCATAGCAACGAGAGGGGAGAGTGTGTCCACGTACCCTCGTAGACCGAAAGCGGAAGCGTTAACACAATGCGGTTGATGTAGTCGTACGTCTTCACGATCCGACCGATCAAGTACCGAACGTACGGCACCTCCGAGTTCTGCACACGTTCAGCTCGATGACGTCCCTCGAACTCTGATCCAGCCGAGTGTTGAGGGAGAGTTTCGTCAGCACAACGGCGTGGTGACGATGTTGATGTTCTACCGACGCAGGGCTTCGCCTAAGCACCGCTACAGTATTATCGAGGTGGATTATGGTGGAGGGGGCACCGCACATGTCGGTGTACAAGAGTAGGGGTACCCTAGTATCCCGAACTTGTGCACGGGCAGTCGCAGCATCCCGCGGCAAGGCTTGCCGGGTGACCGCCAAGGTCCTCCGTGGTTCCTTTGGAGCCGTTCAAGAACAAAGTATCCAAGTCAAGACCCCGGCAAGAGGAGCTTGCCGGGAAGGCTAACAAAAGCATCCCAAGACCCCGGCAAGAGGAGCTTGCCGGGAAGGCCACCCAAGGCATTGCAAGGAATTTGCCGCGGCGCGCCACGCGTCTCGGCAAGGCCCGGTGAGCGACAAGCTCCCGGACGCGACAAGACAACGACAGCGGCAAGGCGCTTGCCGCGGCAAGCCACCTCCCTGGGCCCGCGCTCCAGCACATCCACCAACGTGTCGCTCTGGGGCCCTTCCAGGCGTACGTGGCGGGAGGCTGTGCAGCCAGCGGCGTGCGGTGGCAAGCGGCGCTGACAAGATCGCCATCGTGGCGTACGGTGGCGTCCCTGGCGGTCCCTTTTCGCACTGTTTAGGCGACACAAACGGGCATTTAAGGCCCTTGTCCCCTGCCGTTAGGGTTAGGTATGATACACTGTAGCAGGTAGCTGTGCCTACCACAGCACCTTTCCATTTTTTCCCTTTACCTCCGTTGCCACCTGTCGGTAACCCCTTGAGCATATAAAAGGAGGCCTGTGTGCAACGTAGAGGGGGGTTCGAACACTCACGCTCGGTCTTGTTAGCTGCGGGTGTGTACTGTAGCACTCCGCGCTCCCGAGCAAGAAATCAATACAAACCACAAAGCAGGAGTAGGGTTTTACGCATCCGTGCGGCCCGAACCTGGGTAAACTGCTCGCGTGCTTCGCCTCGATCCGCTCTTTGCACGACCTCCGCCCCCGCCGAACCGAAAGGGACTCGGTCCGCCGGTCCCATAGGTGTTCGTGGATTAGTCCCCCGACATCTTTGGCGCGCCAGGTAGGGGGCGTCGAAGTTGTGTGAACCAGATCCGGCGTTCTCGCGAGCTAGATCTTCATCATCTTCATCAACATGCCGCCGAAGAAGAAGGTTACGGAGGCGGCTGCTCCATCCGCGCCTTACCCACCACCGCCGGGACAAACGGCTGATGGGGCGGGCGCCGGCGGAAGAACAGGCGTAGACGAGGGAGCTCACGGTGCTGCCAGGTCCAAGGGCGAGGCTGCGCTGCCCATCGGCGGCGTAGCCGGCTCCCACAACGACCGGGCGCACTCCAAGACCTCGGCGTCCGTACATGCACCGCGCCTGTCTCAGGAGGCGCGGGACCGGTAGCGTCATGGTACTCACGGTACCATGCGTTTGCTAGACCAAGATCGGGCTGGTGGATCTCGGAGCGCTCAGGACCACCATGCACGCCAACATGCTGGCACGAGCGAGGCACGGTCGCCTGGACAGGATATTGCTCCTTCTAACGTGGTTAGAAGTCCGAGCATATCCCGCTCCTCGCACCGTTCGCCACCACCGCCCGCCACTGCAGCAGAAGCTTTGGCGCGAGCTCAGCTGCTCCTAGACTACCCTCCAACGGCAGACAAGATCGACGATTGGAGGGCAACCATCCAGAGTCTCATCGGCTTCGCCAACGGCGACACTCCACGGCAACCGAGCACGTCGCAGCCGCGGCAAGCCAGCCAGGCACGAGCCGGAGACGACAAGACTGGTGGGGGTGCAACTACTGTGCACTCTCCGCCCCGAAGGCCGAGATCGCCGACTCGCCGGATCCACCTCGACAGCGACTCCACCGCGTCGTCAGATCCGCGAGCTCATCGCGATCAGCGCCAAGTTCTTCAAGAACGACAACAAGAAGATGCTCGTACTCGCATCGAGCACCGAAGGGAAGCGCGACGTCAATCAGACCAGCGCGCTGGGCCCTCTGTTGACATGCATGCGCCAGGGGAACCAGGCGACTTGCCGTACGCGGTAGGTTGCCCTGCGTTCACTCGTGAGCTGCGGCAAGTCCAGTGGCCCAGCACGAAGAATTTCAAACTAGATGTACCAGAGAAGTACGACGGCAAGACGCATCCGTCGGAGTTCCTCAGCATCTACACCATCGCGGTGCAGGCTGCCGGGGGGCGGGACGACAAGATCCTTGCCAACTACTTCCCGCTGGTGCTCAAGCCCAACGTCAGGTCTTGGCTCATGCACTTGCCGGACAACTCCATATCCTCCTGGGCTGATCTATGCCATCAGTTTGTCGGCGCCTTTACAGGCGGCCACAAACCTCATGGCCAAGAGAGTGACCTTCATCTGCTCGCCCAGAAGGAAGGAGAGCCCCTACGCAAGTACATTCAGAGGTTCAGCCGTGTACAGTATAACATCCCAGACGTCCATCCCGCCGCGGTCATCAGCGCGTTCCATCAGAACGTGCGTAACCGCAGGATGCGGGAGGAGATGGCGATGTCCAGGATCAGAGACGTCAGTGAGCTGTATGCCCTGGCCGACAAGTGTGCACGTGCTGAGGAAGGGAGGAAACTCCCCGGAGAGAAGACCGGAGCAGAAGGATCTGACAGTGAGGATGCTGCCCCGGCAAAGAAAAACCGGCGGCGGAACAGGAAGAAGAAAGTCAAAGAGGTGCTAGTCGTTGAGCAGTCCGGCAACGAAGGTGGCGCCAAGAAGGCCAAAGTTGGTAGCTCCGGCAAGGAGGTTGCCGCGTGCACCAACTGCCAGGCTGTGGCAATCGCCGACAAGCAGGACGGCACCGACAAGCAGTACTGCAAGATTCACCGCACCAAGGGCCATGACCTCCAGAGCTGCAAGAAGGTCGAGCAGCTTGTCCAGCAGCAAAAGGCTGAGTACGAGCGACGCGACAAGGAGAGGGCCCAAGGAGGTGCTGGAGAATCCGGTAAGAAGCGCGCTGGCCGGGGAGGACGCCGCGGCAAGGCCAAGCAGCGGCAAGGAGACAGACCTCCCCGCGGCCGCGACAACGATGAAGACGACGACGACGAAGACATGGATGATGTTGAGACCAGTGAGCAGGAGTTCCAGAAAGCCACAGAGGTCTTGTGCATTGACGGTGGTGCTTCTCTGCATACTTCGCACCGCCAGCTCAAGCAGTGGGTGCGGGAAGTCAATGCAGCGGAGCCACCTATCGAGTCACGCAAGCTTCTGAAATGGTCCAGCACGCCTATCATCTTTGACATTGAGGACCACCCTGATCGCACAACTGCGGTCGGGTGCTTGCCGATGTTGGTTTCACCAACTATCCGCAACCTCAAGGTCACTAAGATGTTAGTTGACGGCGGGGCCGGCATGAACCTGATCTCCTCCGCTGTACTCCAGAAACTCCAGATCCCTGACAGCGAGCTCGAAGAGACCCGCACATTCCAAGGAATCAACCCGGGAAGGAGCAAGCCGAAGGGGAAGTCACGCTGCCCGTAACATTTGGCAGCGAGCTGAACTTCAGGACTGAGAGGGTCACATTTGACGTTGCCGATATTCCATTGCCTTACAATGGGATACTTGGCCGTCCAGCACTCGCCAAGTTTATGGCAGCCTCTCACTACGCATATAACATGATGAAGATGCCAGGCCCGATAAGCGTCATCTCTGTCCCCGGCGACAAGAAAGATGCTCTTATCTGTGCCGACAAGATCTACCGGGAAGTAGCAGCCGCAGCAGAACGCGAGTCACTTGCCGCTGAAGCTCCCGGGGGGAAGAAGACCAAGTCCGGCAAGAGTTCTGATGCCCACTCCGGCAAGCGCACCTCTTCGGAGTGCTGCGCTGCCGTCGAGGACGCACCATCGAGCTCCACCGGCAAGTGTAAGAAGACGATGGCAGCTCCGCCAAAGACGAAAAAGGTGTCCGCCAAGGAGGACAGCACTGGTGGTACCTTCACCATCAGTGCCACTCTCGACCCTAAATAGGAAAGCGCGCTCATTGCTTTCCTGCGGGCGAATGTCGACGTGTTTGCGTGGCAACCGTCTGACATCCCCGGTGTTCCCAGGAAAGTGATTGAGCACCACCTTGCCGTTTGTCCTCATGCGCGGTCCGTCAAGCAGAAGGTTAGGAAACAAGCAGTGGAGTACCAAGAATTTATTGTAGAAGAAATCAAGAAATTGGAAGCAGCAGGCCTTGTCAGAGGAGTGCTCCATCCTAAGTGGTTGGCCAATCATGTAGTCGTGCGCAAGGCAAACGGGAAATGGAGACTTTGTATCGATTTTATCGATGTTAACAAAGCTTGTCCCAAAGACCCATTTCCTTTGCCGCGCATTGACCAGATTATTGACTCCACAGCCGGATGTGATTTGCTTTCATTTCTTGACGCATATTCAGGATATCATCAGATCTTCATGGCAGAAGAGGATGAGCAGAAGACCGCATTTATTACTCCATGTGGCACGTACTGTTTCGTACGAATGCCTTTCGGATTAAAAAATGCTGGTTCAAAATTTGCAAGAGTAGTCCATGTCGCCCTTGAGCCGCAAATACACAGAAATGTGGAAGCCTACATGGATGATATAGTGGTCAAGAGCAAGGACAGGGCAACTCTGATTCAAGATTTGGACGAAACCTTTGCAAATCTGCGCAAGATCAGCCTCAAGCTCAACCCAGAGAAGTGTGTGTTTGGAGTTCCTTCCGGCAAGCTTCTCGGGTTCTTCGTGTCTCAGCGGGGAATTGAAGCCAATCCCGACAAGATCAAGGCCATTGAGCAGATTGAAGCACCAAAGCGCGTCAAGGATGTACAAAGACTTGCCGGTTGTGTGGCTGCTCTCAGCAGGTTTATCTCTCGGTCTGCTGAGCGCGCCCTGCCGTTTTTCAAATTATTGAAAAAGGCAGGCCCAATGAGATGGACTCCGGAAGCGGAGGCTGCGCTGCAAGATTTGAAGAGATACCTGTCCTCCCCTCCAATACTTGTCGCACCTAAGCCACAAGAGAAGTTGCTGCTGTATATAGCGGCAACCAATCAAGTGGTTAGTGCTGCGTTAGTAGCAGAGAGGGAGGCAGATGACGAGCCTGCAACCACGGCAAGCACATCCAGCGACAAGCAGGGGGCTTCCCCGACAAGCTCTGGTCCCGACAAAGATGGATCTGCGCAGATGCGAGAGGAGATACAGAAGAAGGTGGTGCAGCGCCCAGTTTACTTTGTCAGTTCCCTTTTGCAGGGGGCTAGGTCAAGGTACTCTGGCGTGCAGAAATTGCTTTTCGGCCTCCTCATGGCCTCGAGAAAGCTGCGCCATTACTTCCAAGCACATGAGATCACAGTTGTCACTCGCTTTCCGCTGAAGAGGATATTACAGAATCCAGAAGCGACAGGCAGGATTGTTGAGTGGGCACTGGAACTGTCAAGCTTTGGCCTCAAGTTTGAAAGTACTTCAACTATCCAGAGCAGAGCATTGGCAGAATTTATAGCAGAATGGACGCCAACACCAGATGAAGAAATTCCAGAAACAAGCATCCCCGACAAGGAAGTAAGCAAAGAGTGGCTGATGTACTTTGATGGTGCCTTTTCGCTGCAAGGCGCCGGCGCTGGCGTGCTGCTTGTCGCACCCACCGAAGAGCACCTCAAGTACGTAGTCCAGATGCACTTTCCCAAGGAGCAAGCAACAAACAATACTGCAGAGTATGAAGGCTTGCTTGCCGGTCTCAGGATCGCGGCAGACCTTGGAATCAAGAAGCTCATTGTCAGGGGTGACTCACAGCTTGTCATCCACCAAGTAAACAAGAATTATCAGAGTCCGTTGATGGAAGCTTACGTCGACGAAGTGAGAAAGCTAGAAGAGCACTTTGACGGCCTACAAATGGAGCATGTTCCAAGAGCTCAGAACGCCATTGCCGATGGCCTGTCAAAGTGCGCCGCACTTAAGCTACCTGTGGAACCAGGGATCTTTGTGCTCAAGCTGACTCAACCATCTGTAACGCCATCAACTGGACAGAGTAAGAAGAGGAAGTTGATTTCTGGTGACTACTTGCCGGCAGAGCTTCCCGAAGCCGCCGCCAAGAAGATCCCTAAGATCAACGCCGAAGGCGCTGAGGAGCGGTCTGCTCCGGCAAGCCCTAGGGTTTGTTCCATTGAAGCAGAAGCTCCCGATAAGTTTTGCTCCGGCAAGCTTGTCGGGGAACATCAAGCTCCGGCAGAGATGCAGCTTCTCGCCGTAGAAGCGGATGTTCCCGCAGCAGCTGAGACTAACACCAAGAGCGCTGAGGAGCAAGATGCTCTAGCAAGCCCTAGGGTTTGTTCCGTTGAAGCAGAAGCTCCCGACAAGTTTTGCTCTGGCAAGCTTGTCGGGGAACGTCAAGCTCCGGCAGAGCCGCAGGTTCTTGCCGTAGAAGCGGATGTTCCCATAGCAGCAGATTTGCCTTTAGTCCTTATTGTCGAGCCACAAGCTCCAGCATGGGCACAGCAGATTGTCCGTTTCCTTCAGACAGGAGAACTTCCCGAAGAACAAGAAGAAGCGGAGAGAGTAGCCCGGCAGTCAAGTATGTACCAGTTTGTCGACAAGACACTGTACAAAAGAAGACTGAACGGTGTGAAATTGAAGTGTATTCACCGGGAAGATGGACAAAAGCTGTTGGCAGAGATACATGGAGGCATATGTGGTCACCACATTGGCGCAAGAGCACTTGTCGGCAAAGCATTCCGGCAAGGTTTCTTCTGGCCAACAGCCCTCCAGGATGCAACTGCACAAGTAACCAAGTGTGAAGCGTGTCAGTTCCATTCCAAGTAGATACACCAACCTGCTCAAGCTCTCCAGACGATCCCTTTATCCTGGCCATTTTCGGTCTGGGGGTTTGACATCCTCGTCCCCTTTCCCCAAGTTGTCAGGGGCTTTGAGTACTTGTACGTTGCAATCGACAAGTTCACAAAGTGGCCGGAAGTGGAACCAGTGAGGAAGGTGACCGCACAGTCAGCCGTCAAGTTCTTTAGGTCGATTGTTTGCCGCTTCAGGATCCCTAACAGGATAATCACCGACAACGGTACACAATTCACGAGCCGCACCTTCATGCAGTACGTCCAAGATCTTGGCGCCAAGGTCTGCTTCGCTTCTGTTGCTCACCCGAGAAGCAACGGTCAAGCGGAGAGGGCAAATGCTGAAGTGCTGCGCGGGCTCAAGACCAGAACTTTCGACAGGCTGCACAAGTGCGGAAGAAACTGGATCGAGGAGCTGCCGGTGGTTCTTTGGTCGATCAGGACGACACCAAATCGAGCCACTGGCCAGACACCTTTCGCTCTAGTCTATGGAGCAGAGGCAGTTATCCCCACGGAACTCGTATACGGGTCACCTCGAGTGCTCGCTTATGATGAGCTTGAGCAAGAGCAGCTGCGACAAGATGACGCGCTGCTCCTTGAGGAAGACCGTCTTCAGGCTGCTGTGCGAGCTGCTCGCTACCAGCAAGCTTTGCGCCGCTACCATAGCCGCAAAGTTAATGCCAGAAGTTTCGAGGAAGGCGACCTTGTTCTTCGGCGTGTTCAGTCCGCCAAGAATTCCAACAAGTTGACGCCGAAGTGGGAAGGCCCTTACCGGGTGAAATGAGTCACTAGGCCTGGCGCTGTCCGCCTTGAGACCGAAGATGGCTTTCCGGTGAGCAACTCCTGGAATATTGAGCATCTTCGTAAGTTTTACCCGTAAGGCGCGGTTGCCGGAACCTGTTCTGGCAACCACCTTTTGTACAAGTCTTGCCACTGTTGCATGTAATCCTTTGTACAAAGCCGGGCGCAGACCCCGTGCATAAGTAAAGCTCATGTGCTCCGCACATTTTGTCATTTTTATGCTTTCTATTTTTTGGCATATATGATCTGACACTTTGTGCAGCACCTACTCCATGGTAAGCAATAACGAGCCGTAAAGCTCCATATCTGTATTGTCTCTTCTTTCTTTTGAAAGGAAGGTTCCCCTCGCCCACAAGTTTGCCGGGGGGGAGAGGAGAAGATGATGGTATGGACCAGGCGTCGTTCAAGAAAGTTTCGCCTTGCCGGGAAGCAAACAACAGAAAAGCTAAGTTGCCAAAGTTTGAGCAATCAATTTTTTTTAATTTTTAAGTTATCTCCCTTGAACGACCTCACTTTGTATGGAAAACCTGTGCGCGGAGGAACCAACTCGTAGCTAGTTGCGCCCTTACTTTGTTTTGAGTCCGCTCAACAACTTAAGTGAGCTGCTAGCGCCCTTACTTTGTTTCGAGTCCGCTCAACAAATTAAGTGAGCTGCTAGCGCCCTTACTTTGTTTCGAGTCCGCTCGACAACTTAAGTGAGCTGCAACTAGTCGCGACAAGGTTTCTTGCCGGTAGCGGCACCGCCAGCAGGCTGCTGATGTTCCGCACTCAGCGCTCGTGGCCAAGGTGCCTGCACCGGCAAGTTCCCTAAAAGCGTAGGGTAAAAGCATACAAAGCAAAGAGTCAAGTAAAGGGAATAACATTGCAATGGCTACCCAAAATAGAGTTATATTACAAAAATGGCTTGTCGCAGCTCTAACAGATTGTTTTCATGACAAGATAAACAGCGACAAGGAAAGAAGAAATGGGCGGCCTAATCTACGCGATCGCCTTCAACCCTCTTGATCCCGCTCACCTTCTCCACAATGGGTGCGACAAGGGCTTTGAGCTCCTCCAGATCAGCCTCTGGCGGCAAGGTCCTGAGGATGTTGGTGAGGCGGAGGCCCGGATTGCGGAAGGCCACCTTCATCAATACTTTCTGGAGGGCCCCCGCGCAGATCTTGCGCGACTCGTCAGCCAGTTGCTTGGGGATCCTCTCCCGGAGTTGCTGAAGGGCCGTCGCCACGCCCTTGAAGAACAGAACGAGCTTGGCGCTGGGTTGGAGGTTGTCGTCGGAGGGATACCCGAGATCCTCCATCCCCAGTTGCGCCAGCTCCTTGTCGATGTCCGTGGCGGCGTTCACAAGACTCTCCGTCCAGTGCGTCACGGTCTCCCTGAAGGCGTTCTGGGCGGCGGCAGCACTCTCCAGCAGCGCCTTGTCGGCCTAGATTTCCTCCTTCAAGGCCGCCTCCCGCTTCTTGGCGCTGTCCAGAGTCTTGGTCAAAGTGGTTAGCTTCAACTCAAGATCCACGTTGGAGACCTTGGCGGCGCTGAGCTCCTTGCCCTTCTCGGAGAGATCGTCCTCCAGCCGCGCCACCTTCGTCTTCAACTCCTCCTTGGCGGCCTCGGCGGCGGCGGCAGCGTCCTCCGCTTGCTTGAGGGCTCCGCCAAGTTTCTCCTCGCGCGAGGCAAGCTCCTCCTCATGGGCGTCAAGATTGACCTTCCGCTGCGCCAGCTCGCCCTCCTCCGCGGCTAGCTTCACAGCGGCAAGTCGCTGGCGCTCTTCGACTTCAGCCTTCTCGAGGAGGAAAGCCTTCTGCGCTTCAGCGAGCTGCTCCCGCTCCTCCGCCAGGGACCGAAGGGCTTCCCGATGGAAACCCCCGAGCTCTTCCGTGCGCTTCTCGATATCGGCTCCCGCCTTCGCGACTAGCGCCTCGCGGGATTCCAGCTTGGCTTGCCGCGCACGGTAGAGCGACATCAACTTTCGCAGCAGCCGCTCTTCTACGGGCTCGTTGCTGCTGCTGCTTGGCGCGTCAACCAGCGTCAGCCCGGCGGAGGCGAGCACTTCCCCGTCGAAGATCTCCCCCTCGACCGGCGCCCTGGAGCTTGACGCCCAGGGGAGGTTGATGAAGACGTCATCGCCGGCCTTCAGGTATACGCCTGGCTAGGGCTCTCCGGAGCCTGGCGCTGTGGCGGCGGCGGATGGGTCGGCGGTCGGTGTAGCGCCTGGCGCTCCTGCGGCCTCAGGGCCGTCAGTGCGATCGCCGGACCCCTCGCCAGTTGCCGCGGTGTCAGCCTTGGCGGCCTCTGCGCCGGCGGCATCGCCACCACCGGCTGCTTCGTCGGCGACGACCTCGGTCTCCATTGGCTCTGTAGCAGATGGGTCTGACAGCCGGAAAGGGGAGAAGAATCAAGCGAAAATCCAACGAAAAGAAGATCAAAAGAAGAAGAACCCAAGGGAAGTTTTGAAGCAAGAGGAGTACCTGCACCAGGTTCTGCAGTTGTGGTCTCCGTCGTCGGGGGGCCGCTGGTGCTGTCCCCTGCCGGAGAACCCTCCCTTGCCGGAGACTTCTCCCTTACTGGGAATCCCTCCCTTGCCGGAGACTTCTCCCTTACCGGGAAGCCCTCCCTTACCGGAGAATTCTCCCTTGTCGGGGGATTCTCCCTTGGCTCCTGGTGGGGCAGCTCGGCTCCTACACAAGTCAACAAGCAGATATCAGCAAAGACAAGTACCCAAGCACGCCTCGCAGTAGAAAGTAAATCATACACTTACGCTGGGGGCTGCCCTGGAGAAAAGTCGCCGGGTCCGGCAAGGTTGTCTCGGTGCGCCACCTGCTGTCGCAGTGGGCTCGTCCTCGATGACGATCACCGGGACCTTAGCTCTCTTCGCCGCTCTCTGGGCCAGAGTCCTGAAGAGGAACAGGTTCAGGGAAAAGCAAGTGAGAAACAAGACAAAACAGCAAGAATTGAAGAACTATAAGTACAGCAAGAAAGCTTACTCTTCTTCTTCTTCCTTGTCGGAGCTGAACGCGGAGAAGTCGAAGTCCGGCGCGCGCCCGGCGTGAGGAGGCGGAGGGGTAGCTTCCCTTGGCCGCTTGGCGGGAGCGGTGGCGGTGGTCTGAGACGACCCCGCTCCGGCTGTCGGCGCGGCGTGAGTAGCGGCAGGGACTGAAGCGGTGGTCCGGCTAGACTCCGCTCCAGTTGCCGTCGCAGCATGAGGCGCTCCCGCGGCAACGGTGTTTGCCGTGGTAGAGCGTGTCACGCGGCGCGGAGACTGTTGACCCGCTTGCCGCTCCGCCACGTCACCGGCCTTGCGGAGACGCCTTCTTGGTGGGGATGGAGGCTCTGCTTGCGGCAAGCTGCTCTAAGATGAGGAGGAAGAAGAGTTGATTTCCAACGAGCCGCTCGTGTCCTTGGCGGGCTCGCTCGGCTCGGCGTCACGCCCGGCAAGCTCCTTCTTGCCGGCGGGCTCCCCTCGCTCGGCACGACTTTCCGCTTCCGCTGCATCAGCCTCCTCCACAGTGAATCCGAACTCGCCCGCGGCTGCCGCTGCCGCTGCCTCTTCCAGCCTGGTGGCAATGAGCGCCATCTCCGCATCAGTGGTGTCGCGGGTGAGGCCGTCCTTCTCGTCGGGGCGGATTGGCACCTCCACCAAGTCGTCGAAGAACTGCTGAATGACCTCGTCTGCAGGCTCCTGCCAAGTTGGCACAATCCCGTGCGAGTCGCACTCCGGCATCATTGCACAGATGCGATCGAGCGCAGAATTGTTGCACAACGGAACGATGCCCCCCGGCAACCTGAACACCTCGGGATGTTGGGGGTCATATTTGAACAGCTCCTGCAGCATTGCGTTGAGCTCCAGGACTGTGAAGTTGTAGTTGAGGCCCGGCCGCAGCCTCATAATGTCTGCCGCGTTCTTGAACTCCCAAGTGGGCCTCCCCCGTTCCTGCAGGGGGGCGACGCGGCGGCGAAGGAAGTCTGCGCCAACGGCGCCTACAGTAAGCCCGGCAAGCCTGAGGCGCAGGATCCTGGTGACGGCAATCTTCAGCCTGTCATCTTCCGGGGCCACGTCACTCCAATCGCTGCCGCGTGCTACTGGGGTTTGGCGCCGGGTGGTGAATGGCTGCGGATTCTCCTCGTCAATCCAGCACCAATCTGCTCTCCACTTCTCCCACTTGCCGCGGAACTCTCCCTCCAGATAGGTTTCCTTCTTGCCGGCCCTTGAGATCCAGGCAATTCCGCCGGATAGAGGCTCTCCTCTCTCTACTCGGGGTATGAAGAAGTGGCGGAAGAGGGCTACGTTGGGATGGACTCCGACAAAGTTTTCGCAGAGATGTGCGAAAACTGCCATGGTCAGAACGGCATTGGGGGTGAAGTCAAGGAGGTGGAATCCATAGGTATTCATAATGTCACAGAAGAATTCAGAGAAAGGCGGGCAGAGCCCGCAGTAGAAGAACAGAGCGAAGAAGGGGTATCCGTTTGGGGCCTTCTTCCAAGCGGCGGCGAGGAGTACCTTTGTGCGCGGATGCGCTCGTGTCTCCGCCGACCAGAAGAGGTAGTAGTTCTCCCTCAGCTCCTTCGCGGCAAGCTTGGGGGGGAAAACTGCGCGCTCCTTCCGCAGCGCCGCGAGCCGCTGTGCCTCGGTCAACTTCACGACCTTCCCCTTGTCGGCTTTTGGAGCCATGGCGGAAGTGGTGGAGGAGATGGACGGCGTTGGTGGCGCTGGTGGCGATGGGGGGGCGGAGCGCTGCTCTCTTTCGACTTTGGGAAGACGAGGGAGCGGCGGAGATTTCTGAGATTGGAAGCAGCAACGGGCGAATGTGCGAACTGCCCCCGTTTCCCCTGCTTATAAAAAGGGAGGGGGCGGACGTTCCGCATTTCCGAATAAAGAAACCCCCACGATCTCTCCCACGATGCCGCATTCAACGCGTGCCGTTCGGGGAGGGCGCGGTGGATACGGAGAAAGATATGGCGTAACCTAGGCCGTGCGTGCCCGTGCCCTGTTTTGGGCCTGGCCCAACAGCGCTCGGCACCGTGTACGGCCCAGGCCCAGGGGCTCCTGTCGGTGTACAAGAGTAGGGGTACCCTAGTATCCCGAACTTGTGCACGGGCAGTCGCAGCATCCCACGGCAAGGCTTGCCGGGTGACCGCCAAGGTCCTCCGTGGTTCCTTTGGAGCCGTTCAAGAACAAAGTATCCAAGTCAAGACCCCGGCAAGAGGAGCTTGCCGGGAAGGCTAACAAAAGCATCCCAAGACCCCGGCAAGAGGAGCTTGCCGGGAAGGCCACCCAAGGCATTGCAAGGAATTTGCCGCGGCGCGCCACGCGTCCCGGCAAGGCCCGGTGAGCGACAAGCTCCTGGACGCGACAAGACAACGACAGCGGCAAGGCGCTTGCCGCGGCAAGCCACCTCCCTGGGCCCGCGCTCCAGCACATCCACCAACGTGTCGCTCTGGGGCCCTTCCAGGCGTACGTGGCGGGAGGCTGTGCAGCCAGCGGCGTGCGGTGGCAAGCGGCGCTGACAAGATCGCCATCGTGGCGTACGGTGGCGTCCCTGGCGGTCCCTTTTCGCACTGTTTAGGTGACACAAACGGGCATTTAAGGCCCTTGTCCCCTGCCGTCAGGGTTAGGTATGATACACTGTAGCAGGTAGCTGTGCCTACCACAGCACCTTTCCATTTTTTCCCTTTACCTCCGTTGCCACCTGTCGGTAACCCCTTGAGCATATAAAAGGAGGCCTGTGTGCAACGTAGAGGGGGGTTCGAACACTCACGCTCGGTCTTGTTAGCTGCGGGTGTGTACTGTAGCACTCCGCGCTCCCGAGCAAGAAATCAATACAAACCACAAAGCAGGAGTAGGGTTTTACGCATCCGTGCGGCCCGAACCTGGGTAAACTGCTCGCGTGCTTCGCCTCGATCCGCTCTTTGCACGACCTCCGCCCCCGCCGAACCGAAAGGGACTCGGTCCACCGGTCCCATAGGTGTTCGTGGATTAGTCCCCCGACAGCACACGGCTAAAAGATCAAACGATCAATTGTTGTATCTCTAGGGTGCCCCCTTTGCCCCCGTATATAAAGGAGCAGGGGAGGAGGAGGCGGCCGGCCAGGGAGGGCGCGCCAGGAGGAGTCCTACTCCCACCGGGAGTAGGACTCCCCCCCCCCCTTTCCTAGTTGGATTAGGACTTGGGGGGAAAGAGGTGGAGGAGAGGGGGCCGGCCCCCTTGCCCTAAACCAATTCGGTTTGGGCCTTGGGGGGGCGCGCCCTACACCTACCTTGTTGCCCTCTATTCCCACTAAGGCCCACTATGGCCCATTGACCTCCCGGGGGGGTTCCGGTAACCTCCCGGAACTCCGGTAAAATCTCGATTTCACCCGGAACACTTCCGATATCCAAACATAGGCTTCCAATATTTCAATCTTCATGTCTCGACCATTTCAAGACTCCTCGTCATGTCCGTGATCACATCCGGGACTCCGAACAACCTTCGGTACATCAAAACTCATAAACTCATAATATAACCGTCATCGAAACGTTAAGCGTGCGGACCCTACGGGTTCGAGAACTATGTAGACATGACCGAGACACGTCTCCGTTCAATAACCAATAGCGGAACCTGGATGCTCATATTGGCTCCCACATATTCTACGAAGATCTTTATCGGTCAAACCGCATAACAACATACGTTGTTCCCTTTGTCATCGGTATGTTACTTGCCCGAGATTCGATCGTCGGTATCTCAATGAAGGAAATATGCCCTAGAGGCAATAATAAAGTTATTATTTATTTCCTTATATCATGATAAATGTTTATTATTCATGCTAGAATTGTATTAACCGGAAACATAATACATGTGTGAATACATAGACAAACAGAGTGTCACTAGTATGCCTCTACTTGACTAGCTCGTTAATCAAAGATGGTTATGTTTCCTAACCATGGACAAAGAGTTGTTATTTGATTAACGGGATCACATCATTAGTTGAATGATCTGATTGACATGACCCATTCCATTAGCTTAGCACCCGATCGTTTAGTATGTTGCTATTGCTTTCTTCATGACTTATACATGTTCCTATGACTATGAGATTATGCAACTCCCGTTTGCCGGAGGAACACTTTGTGTGCTACCAAACGTCACAACGTAAATGGGTGATTATAAAGGAGCTCTACAGGTGTCTCCAATGGTAGATGTTGGGTTGGCGTATTTCGAGATTAGGATTTGTCACTCCGAATGTCGGAGAGGTATCTCTGGGCCCTCTCGGTAATGCACATCACATAAGCCTTGCAAGCATTGCAACTAATGAGTTAGTTGCGGGATGATGTATTACAGAACGAGTAAAGAGACTTGCCGGTGACGAGATTGAACTAGGTATTGGATACCGACGATCGAATCTCGGGCAAGTAACATACCGATGACAAAGGGAACAACGTATGTTGTTATGCGGTCTGACCGATAAAGATCTTCGTAGAATATGTAGGAGCCAATATGGGCATCCAGGTCCCGCTATTGGTTATTGACCGGAGACGTGTCTCGGTCATGTCTACATTGTTCTCGAACCGTAGGGTCCGCACGCTTAAGGTTTCGATGACAATTATATTATGAGTTTTGATGTACCGAAGGAGTTCGGAGTCCCAGATGAGATCGGGGACATGACGAGGAGTCTCGAAATGGTCGAGACGTAAAGATCGATATATTGGACGACTATATTCGGACTTCGGAAAGGTTCCGAGTGATTCGGGTATTTTTCGGAGTACCGGAGAGTTACGGAATTCGCTGGGAGAAGTATTGGGCCTTGATGGGCTTTAGTGGGAAGAGGAGAAAGGGCCTGCTGCGCCCCCCCTCCCCTCTAGTCCGAATTGGACTAGGGAAAAGGGGGCCGGCCACCTTTCCTACTCCTCCACTTCCTTCTCCCTTCCTCCCCTCTTGGTGGAGTCCTAGTAGGACTCCACATCCTGGCCGCGCCTAGCCTTGGCCGGCCTCCTCCTCCTCCATCCTTTATATACAGGGGCAGGGGGCACCCCATAGACACAATTGATCCCCGTGATCGTTCCATAGCCGTGTGAGGTGCCCCCTGCCACCATATTCCACCTCGATAATATCGTTGTAGTGCTTAGGCGAAGCCCTGCGTCGGTAGAACATCAAGATCGTCACCACGCCGTCGTGCTGACGGAACTCTTCCCCGAAGCTTTGCTGGATCGGAGCCCGGGGATCGTCATCGAGCTATACGTGTGCTAAGAACTCGGAGGTGCCGGAGTAACGGTGCTTGGATCGGTCGGATCGGGAAGACGTACGACAACTTCCTCTACGTTGTGTGATCGCTTCCGCAGTCGGTCTGCGTGGGTACGTAGACAATACTCTCCCCTCTCGTTGCTATACATCACCATGATCTTGCGTGTGCGTAGGAAATTTTTTGAAATTACTGCGTTCCCCAACAGTGGCATCCGAGCCTAGGTTTTATGGTTTGATGTTATATGCACGAGTAGAACACAAGTGAGTTGTGGGCGATATAAGTCATACTGCCTACCAGCATGTCATACTTTGGTTCAGCAGTATTGTTGGATGAAGCGGCCCGGACCGACATTACGCGTACGCTTACGCGAGACCGGTTTCCCCGACGTGCTTTGCACAAAGGTGACTTGCGGGTGACTGTTTCTCCAACTTTAGTTGAACCAAGTGTGGCTACGCCCGGTCCTTGCGAAGGTTAAAACGGGGTCTATTTGACAAACTATCGTTGTGGTTTTGATGCGTAGGTGAGATTGGTTCTTGCTTAAGCCCGTAGCAGCCACGTAAAACTTGCAACAACAAAGTAGAGGACGTCTAACTTGTTTTTGCAGGGCATGTTGTGATGTGATATGGTCAAGACGTGATGAGATATAAGTTGTTGTATGAGATGATCATGTTTTGTTGAAGTTATCGGCAACTGGCAAAAGCCTTATGGTTGTCTGTCTATTGCATAAGATGCAAGAGCCCAATAATTGCTTTACTTTATCGCTATGCGATAGCAATTGTTGCAAGAGCAAGTGTTGGCGAGACGACCACGTGACAACACATTGATATAGATCAAGATGATGGAGATCATGGTGTCATGCCGGTGACGATATAGATCATGACAGTACTTTGGAGATGGAGATCAAAAAGCAAGATGATGATGGCCATATCATGTCACATATTTTGATTGCATATGATGTTTATCTTTTATACATCTTATTTTTTCTTAGATTGACGGTAGCATTTTAAGATAATCTCTCACTAATTATCAAGAAGTGTTCTCCCTGAGTATGCACCGTTGCGAAAGTTCTTCGTGCTGAGACACCACGTGATGATCGGGTGTGATAGGCTCTACGTTCAAATACAATGGGTGCAAAACAGTTGCACACGCGGAATACTCAGGTTATACTTGACGAGCCAAGCATATACAGATATGGCCTCGGAACACGGAGACCGAAAGGTCGAGCGTGAATCATATAGTAGATATGATCAACATAGTGATGTTCACCAATGAAACTACTCCATCTCACGTGATGATCGGACATGGTTTAGTTGATTTGGATCACGTGATCACTTAGAGGATTAGAGGGATGTCTATCTAAGTGGGAGTTCTTAAGTAATATGATTAATTGAACTTAAATTTATCATGAACTTAGTCCTGGTAGTATTTTTGCAAATTATGTTGTAGATCAATAGCTCGCGTTGTTGCTTCCCTGTGTTTATTTTGATATGTTCCTAGAGAAAATTGTGTTGAAAGATGTTAGTAGCAATGATGCGGATTGGATCCGTGATCTGAGGTTTATCCTCATTGCTGCACAAAAGAATTATGTCCTTGATGCACCGCTAGGTGACAGACCTATTGCAGGAGCAGATGCAGACGTTATGAACGTTTGGCTAGCTCAATATGATGACTACTTGATAGTTTAGTGCACCATGCTTAATGGCTTAGAATCGGGACTTCAAAGACGTTTTGAACGTCATGGACCATATGAGATGTTCCAGGAGTTGAAGTTAATATTTCAAGCAAATACCCGAGTTGAGAGATATGAAGTCTCCAACAAGTTCTATAGCTAAAAGATGGAGGAGAATCGCTCAACTAGTGAGCATGTGCTCAGATTGTCTGGGTACTACAATCGCTTGAATCAAGTGGGAGTTAATCTTCCAGATAAGATAGTGATTGACAGAATTCTCTAGTCACCATCACCAAGTTAGTAGAACTTCGTGATGAACTATAATATGCAAGGGATAACGGAAACAACTCCCAAGCTCTTCGTGATGCTGAAATCAACGAAGGTAGAAATCAAGAAAAACATCAAGTGTTGATGGTTGACAAGACCACTAGTTTCAAGAAAAGGTCAAAGGGAAGAAGGGGAACTTCAAGAAGAACGGCAAGCAAGTTGCTGCTCAAGTGAAGAAGCCCAAGTCTGATCCTAAGCCTGAGACTAAGTGCTTCTACTGCAAAGGGACTGGTCACTGGAAGCGGAACTACCCCAAGTGATTGGCGGATAAGAAGGATGGCAAAATGAACATAAGTATATTTGATATACATGTTATTGATGTGTACTTTACTAGTGTTTATAGCAATCCCTCAGTATTTGATGCTAGTTCAGTTGCTAAGAGTAGTAACTCGAAACGGGAGTTGCAGAATGAACAGAGACTAGTTAAGGGTGAAGTGACGATGTGTGTTGGAAGTGGTTCCAAGATTGATATGATCATCATTGCACACTCCCTACACTTTCGGGATTAGTGTTGAACCTAAATAAGTGTTATTTGGTGTTTGCGTTGAGCATGAATATGATTTGATCATGTTTATTGTAATACGGTTATTCATTTAAGTGAAAGAATAAATTGTTGTTCTGTTTACATGAATAAAACCTTATATGGTTACACACCCAATGAAAATAGTTCATTGGATCTCGATCTTAATGATACACATATTCATAATATTGAAACCAAAGATGCGAAGTTAATAATGATAGTGCAACTTATTTGTGGCACTGCCGTTTAGGTCATATTGGTGTAAAGCGCATGAAGAAACTCCATGCTGATGGGATTTTGGAATCACTTGATTATGAATCACTTGATGCTTGTGAACCATGCCTTATGGGCAAGATGACTAAAACGCCGTTCTCCGGAACAATGAAGCAAGCAACAGATTTGTTGGAAATCATACATACTGATGTATGTGGTCCGATGAATATTAAGGCTTACAGCAGGTATCATTATTTTCTGACCTTCACAAGATGATTTGAGCAGATATGGGGATATCTACTTGATGAAACATAAGTCTGAAACATTTGAACAGTTCAAAGAATTTCAGAGTGAAGTGGAAAATCATCGTGACAAGAAAATAAAAGTTTCTACGATATGATCGCAGAGGTAAAATATTTGAGTTACGAGTTTGGTCTTCAGTTAAAACAATGTGAAATAGTTTCACTACTCACACCACCTGGAACACCACAGCATAATGGCGTGTCCGAACGTCATAACCGTAATTTATTGGATATAGTGCAATCTATGATGTATCTTACTGATCTACCACTATCGTTTTGGGGTTATGCATTAGAGACAGTTGCATTCACGTTAAATAGAGCACCATCAAAATCCGTTGAGATGACGCCTTATGAACTATGGTTTGGCAAGAAACCAAAGTTGTCGTTTCTTAAAGTTTGGGGTTGTGATGCTTATATGAAAAAGTTTCATCCTAATAAGCTCAAACCCAAATCGGAGAAATATGTCTTCATAGGATACCCAAAGGAAACTGTTGGGTACACCTTCTATCACAGATCCGAAGGCAAGACATTCATTGCTAAGAATGGATCCTTTCCAGAGAAGGAGTTTCTCTCGAAAGAAGTGAGTGGGAGGAAAGTAGAAAACTTGATAAGGTAATTGTACCTTCTCCCTTATTGGAAAGTAGTTCATCACAAAACCTGTTCTTGTGACTACTACACCAATTAGTGAGGAAGCTAATGATGATGATCATGTAACTTCAGATCAAGTTACTACCGAATCTCGTAGGTAATCCAGAGTTAGATCCGCACCAGAGTGGTACGGTAATCCTGTTCTGGAAGTCATGTTACTAGACCATGACGAACTTGCGAACTATGAGGAAGCGATGATGAGCCCAGATTCCGCGAAATGGTTTGAGGCCATGAAATCTGAGATATGATCCATGTATGAGAACAACGTTTGGACTTTGGTTGACTTGCCCGATGATCAGCAAGCAATTGAGAATAAATGGATCTTCAAGAGGAAGACGGACGCTGATAGTAGTGTTACTATCTACAAAGCTAGAATTGTCGCAAAAGGTTTTCGACAAGTTCAAGGTGTTGACTACGATGAGAGTTTCTCACTCGTATCTATGCTAGAGTCTGTCAGAATCATGTTAGTAATTGCCGCATTTTATGAAATCTGGCAAATGGATAAACAAAACTGCATTCCTTAATGGATTTATTAAAGAAGAGTTGTATATGATGCAATCAGAAGGTTTTGTCAATCCGAAAGGTGCTAACAAAATGTGCAAGCTCCAGCGATCCATCTGTGGACTGGTGCAAGCATCTCGGAATTGGAATATACGCTTTGATGAGTTGATCAAAGCATATAGTTTTATACAGACTTGCGGTGAAGCCTGTATTTACAAGAAAGTGAGTGGGAGCACTACAACATTTCTGATAAGTATATGTGAATGACATATTGTTGATCGGAAATAATGTAGAATTATTCTGTAAAGCATAAAGGAGTGTTTGAAAGGAGTTTTTCAAAGAAAAACTTCGGTGAAGCTGCTTACATATTGAGCTTCAAGATCTATAGAGATAGATCAAGACGCTTGATAAGTTTTTTCAATGAGTACATACCTTGACAAGATTTTGAAGTAGTTCAAAATGGAGCAGTCAAAGAAAGAGTTCTTGCCTGTATTACAAGGTGTGAAGTTGAGTAAGACTCAAAGCCCGACCACGACAGAAGATAGAAAGGGAATGAAAGTCATTCCCTATGCCTTGGCCATAGGTTCTATAAAGTATGTCATGCTGTATACCAGATCTATTGTATACCCTGCACTGATTTGGCAAGGGAGTACAATAGTGATCTAGGAGTAGATCACTGGACAGCGGTCAGAATTATCCTTAGTGAAATAAGGGTATGTTTCTCGATTATGGACGTGACAAAAAGGTTCGTCGTAAAGGGTTACGTCGATGCAAGTTTTTGACACTAATCTAGATGACTCCAAGTCTCGGTCTAGATACATATTGAAAGTGGGAGCAATTAGCTAGAGTAGCTCCATGCAGAGCATTGTTGACATAGAAATTTGCAAAATACATGTGGATCTGAATGTGGCAGACCCGTTGACTAAAATTCTCTCACAAGAAAAACATGATCACTATTTGGGTGTTAATCACATAGCAATGTGAACTAGATTACTGACTCTAGTAAACCCTTTGAGTGTTGGTCACATGATGATGTGAACTATGGGTGTTAATCACATGGTGATGTGAACTATTGCTGTTAAATCACATGGCGATGTGAACTAGATTATTGACTCTAGTGCAAGTGGGAGACTGAAGGAAATATGCCCTAGAGGCAATAATAAAGTTATTATTTATTTCCTTATATCATGATAAATGTTTATTATTCATGCTAGAATTGTATTAACCGGGAACATAATACATGTGTGAATACATAGACAAACAGAGTGTCACTAGTATGCCTCTACTTGACTAGCTCGTTAATCAAAGATGGTTATGTTTCCTAACCATGGACAAAGAGTTGTTATTTGATTAACGGGATCACATCATTAGTTGAATGATCTGATTGACATGACCCATTCCATTAGCTTAGCACCCGATCGTTTAGTATGTTGCTATTGCTTTCTTCATGACTTATACATGTTCCTATGACTATGAGATTATGCAACTCCCGTTTGCCGGAGGAACACTTTGTGTGCTACCAAACGTCACAACGTAAATGGGTGATTATAAAGGAGCTCTACAGGTGTCTCCAATGGTAGATGTTGGGTTGGCGTATTTCGAGATTAGGATTTGTCACTCCGAATGTCGGAGAGGTATCTCTGGGCCCTCTCGGTAATGCACATCACATAAGCCTTGCAAGCATTGCAACTAATGAGTTAGTTGCGGGATAATGCATTACAGAACGAGTAAAGAGACTTGCCGGTGACGAGATTGAACTAGGTATTGGATACCGACGATCGAATCTCGGGCAAGTAACATACCGATGACAAAGGGAACAACGTATGTTGTTATGCGGTCTGACCGATAAAGATCTTCGTAGAATATGTAGCAGCCAATATGGGCATCCAGGTCCCGCTATTGGTTATTGACCGGAGACGTGTCTCGGTCATGTCTACATTGTTCTCGAACCGTAGGGTCCGCACGCTTAAGGTTTCGATGACAATTATATTATGAGTTTTGATGTACCGAAGGAGTTCGGAGTCCTAGATGAGATCGGGGACATGACGAGGAGTCTCGAAATGGTCGAGACGTAAAGATCGATATATTGGACGACTATATTCGGACTTCGGAAAGGTTCCGAGTGATTCGGGTATTTTTCGGAGTACCGGAGAGTTACGGGAATTCGCTGGGAGAAGTATTGGGCCTTGATGGGCTTTAGTGGGAAGAGGAGAAAGGGCCTGCTGCGCCCCCCCTCCCCTCTAGTCCGAATTGGACTAGGGAAAAGGGGGCCGGCCACCTTTCCTACTCCTCCACTTCCTTCTCCCTTCCTCCCCTCTTGGTGGACTCCTACTAGGACTTGGAGTCCTAGTTGGACTCCACATCCTGGCCGCGCCTAGCCTTGGCCGGCCTCCTCCTCCTCCATCCTTTATATACAGGGGCAGGGGCACCCCATAGACACAATTGATCCCCGTGATCGTTCCATAGCCGTGTGCGGTGCCCCCTGCCACCATATTCCACCTCGATAATATCGTTGTAGTGCTTAGGCGAAGCCCTGCGTCGGTAGAACATCAAGATCTTCACCACGCCGTCGTGCTGACGGAACTCTTCCCCGAAGCTTTGCTGGATCGGAGCCCGGGGATCGTCATCGAGCTGTACGTGTGCTAAGAACTCGGAGGTGCCGGAGTAACGGTGCTTGGATCGGTCGGATCGGGAAGACGTACGACTACTTCCTCTACGTTGTGTGATCGCTTCCGCAGTCGGTCTGCGTGGGTACGTAGACAATACTCTCCCCTCTCGTTGCTGTACATCACCATGATCTTGCGTGTGCGTAGGAAATTTTTTGAAATTATTGCGTTCCCCAACACTCAATACCCAGTTCAATCTCGTTACCGGCAAGTCTCTTTACTCATTCTGTAATACATCATCCCGCAACTAACTCATTAGTTTCAAGGCTTGCAAGGCTTATAGTGATGTGCATTACCGAGTGGGCCCAGAGATACCTCTCCGACAATCAGAGTGACAAATCCTAATCTCGAAATACGCCAACCCAACAAGTACCTTTGGAGACACCTATAGAGCACCTTTATAATCACCCAGTTATGTTGTGACGTTTGGTAGCACACAGAGTGTTCCCCCGGTAAACGGGAGTTGCATAATCTCATAGTCATAGGAACATGTATAAGTCATGAAGAAAGCAATAGCAGAATACCAAACGATCGTGTGCTAAGCTAACGGAATGGGTCAAGTCAATCACATCATTCTCCTAATGATGTGATCCCGTTAATCAAATGACAATTCATGTCAATGGCTAGGAAACATAACCATCTTTGATCAACGAGCTAGTCAAGTAGAGGCATACTAGTGACACTCTGTTTCTCTATGTATTCACACAAGTATTATGTTTCCGGTTAATACAATTCTAGCATGAATAATAAACATTTATCATGATATAAGGAAATAAATAATAACTTTATTATTGCCTCTAGGGCATATTTCCTTCATGAAATGCTTGCCTTTCTTTCGACATTGATGGTTGGTCGGAAGAAATCGACGATGGCCCAGGTATGCATTCTTCCTGCATTTGTCCAGGTATATATTTTCGGTGTTAGCTAAACAGTGTGTGCATGTGTGGTATCCCTTGTTTGTCTGTTCTGAAAGGTTACTAAGAGCAGGTCAATCGTTGATGGTTACAAACAGCAACGCATGCAGGTCAAATTCCTCCTATTTGTGCTCATCTCACACACGTACACCTTTTCCAATACACAGCTGTAAAAGTTCTTCAACTAATGGCCTTAGGTACACATCAATGTCATTGCCGGGTTGCTTAGGGCCTTGGATGAGAACTGGCATCATAATGAACTTCCGCTTCATGCACATCCAAGGAGGAAGGTTATACATACATAGAGTCACAGGCCAGGTGCTGTGATTGCTGCTCTGCTCCCCGAAAGGATTAATGTCATTCGCGCTTAAACCAAACCATACGTTCCTTGGGTCACCTGCAAACTCAGCCCGGTACTTTCTCTCATTTTTTCTCCGCTGCGACCCGTCAGCGGGTGCTCTCAACTTCCCGTCTTTCTTATGGTCCTCTCTGTACCATCGCATCAACTTGGCATGTCTTCGTTTCTGAACAGATGTTTCAACTGTGGTATTATAGGAGCATACCACATCACCTTCGCAGGAACCCTCTTCCTGGGGGGCTCGCCGTCAACATCATCAGGGTCATCTCGTCTGATCTTATACCGCAATGCACCGCATACCTGGCATGCGTTCAAATCCTCATACGCACCGCGGTAGAGGATGCAGTCATTAGGGCATGCATGTATCTTCTGCACCTCCAATCCTAGAGGGTACACGACCTTCTTTGTTGCGTACGTACTGTCGGGAAATTCGTTATCCTTTGGAAGCTTCTTCTTCAATAGTTTCCGTAGCTTATCAAAACCTTTGTCAGGCACAGCATTCTCTGCCTTCCACTGCAGCAATTCCAGTACGGTACCGAGCTTTGTGTTGCCATCTTCACAATTGGGGTACATGATCCTCTAACATGCAATTGAACTTCAGCTTCTCCTTTTCACTTTCGCACTGACTCCTTACATCAACAATGACCCGGCGGAGATCATCATCGGGCACAATATCGTCTGGTTCCTCTTAATCTTCAGCAGCTTCCACCGTTGCAGCATCACCATATTCCGGGGGCACATAGTTGTCATCATCCTCTTCTTCTTCGCTATCTTCCATCATAACCCCTATTTCTCCGTGCTTGGTCCAAACATTATAGTGTGGCATGAAACCCTTATAAAGGAGGTGGGTGTGAAGGATTTTCCGGTCAGAGTAAGACTTCGTATTCCCACATCCAGGGCATGGACAGCACATAAAACCATTCCGCTTGTTTGCCTCAGCCACTTTGAGAAAATTATGCACGCCCTTAATGTATTTGGAGGTGTGTCTGTCACCGTACATCCATTGCCGGTTCATCTGCGTGCATTATATATAATTAAGTGTATCAAAAACCATTACAGAATATCATGGATAGATAAGTGACCAAATTAATAGAAGTTCATCATCACATTAAAACCAAAGTACATACATAGTTCTCATTGAACAACATATAGCTCTCCAGAGCATCTAATTAAACCATACATTAATTGAAACTATGTAAAATATTTCAATGCAACAACAAATGCGATCATAATCACAACCAAGGTAACAATTGATCCAACAGCATAATGACACCAAGCCTCGGTATGAATGACATATTTTCTAATCTTCCTAATATTCAAACGCATTGCGCCCATCTTGATCTTGTGATCATTGACGACATCCGCAACATGCAACTCCAATATCATCTTCTCCTCCTCAATTTTTTTTATATTTTCCTTCAAGTAATTGTTTTCTTCTTCAACTAAATTTAACCTCTCAACAATAGGGTCGGTTGGAAGTTCCGGTTCACACACCTCCTAGATAAATAAAATCTATGTCACGTTGGTCGGCATAATTGTCATAAACAATAAATGAACCAAATAGTTATAAAAGATAATATATACCACATCCGAATCACAGACAGGACGAGGGCCGACGGGGCGGATACCAAAACCATCGCACTATATAATAACAAGCAATAATAAAAGTAAGAAAATTAGAGAAGTATCTATCTAAAGTAAGAATTCTTTTCTTTCAGAAAGAAGATAAGAACAAGAGGCTCACCACGGTGGTGCCGGCGACGAGATCGGCGCGCGCGATCGACGGTGGTGAAGACGGGAACGGGACGTGACGAACCGCTAAACCTAGACAAATCTCGGGGAAAATGGAGCTTGGAGGTCGAGCTTCGAGAGGAGAAAACTTAACTAGTGTGGCTCGGGCATTTCATCGAACACCTCATGTGCATAGGAGGTGAGCTAGGGCACCACAAAGCTCTCCCCTCGCCGGCCAAAAAAAACAAAGCACTGTGGAGTGCTCTGCTGCGGCGATGGGGTATATATAGGCAACTCATTGGTGTCGGTTCATGGCTGGAACCGGGACTAAAGGCCCACCTTCTGTCCCGGTTCTAGGCACGAACCGAGACCAATGGCTGTGGGCCAGGAGCGAGGGCCATTGGTCCCGGTTCGTGCCTAGAACCGGGACAAATGGGTCCACACGAACTGGGACAAATGCCTCCCGAGGCCCGGCTGGCCCCGTGGGCGCACGAACCGGGACGTATGCCCCCCATGGGTCCCGGTTCGTGACTGAACCGGGACTAATGGGCTGGCCAGGCCCCAACCAAAGCCCTGTTTTCTAATAGTGAGTATTCGTTATTTTATTTTCGGTATTTTCTACTCACATCAAAACAACACTAATATCACTCATAAATCCATGTGCAACTACTTAATTGTCATTAATTGTATATGCCAAAAAGAAACATGTGATGTCATTAAGCATACCATTCCCCATGACCAGTTGTGGGCCTTGTTGCAAAATTATCACCACAACCACATGTGAAAATGTCGCTGATTCATGGGGGTCATCATTCAATGGCCCTATTTACAACCTAAGACTACTTGATAAGATGCATTCAAGACAACTATTTCATCGATGATCATTCAACTCTGAAGACGGCTGCCATACACACCTTGAAGAAGATTTGATCAAATATTGGAAAAGTGTTATGGCTTACCTTTGGTGATCTTAGCCATATCTAGTTTGTTGGCAGTGCAGAAAATATGATGATGATTTTGTCACTTTTGTTACTGTGATCTTCATCCTCATCTACAAACATGTCTTTTATACCTCAGTATGTTCACAAAAGGATCTACTATTAAGATGAAGGACCCCATAAGGAGTTTCATTCCTGAAGGACATTTCCGTGTAGCAGGAAAATATATAGTACATGAGTTAGGATAGAGGTGTTTTTAGTGAGCTCGTCAATAGAAGTTTGATCCAACCTATGAAGACAGACTAGTACGGTAATGTTAAAAGTTGTCAAGTTCATGATACAATCATGGAATTCATCATATCCAAGCCAATCGAAGAGAAATTTGTTACACCATACTGTTCCGGTCCAATTATTGATCAGATACGAAGCACGGTTCATCGATTCTCCCTCCAAGCTACAGAGGAAAGCAATTCTTTTCAAGAGATTCGCATTCTCATGCCCGGTCATTTCAAGTATCTAGATTGTTGCGGGGGATCCCTTCTCAGATGAGTTCAAGCATTTGTGACTTCGCTAAATTTCCTGAAGAAGGAATTGGGGAGACGCAAGTAGTATAGATGTTGAAACAGGTCCGAGCCTTTTAGCAGCTAATTTAATTTCTTCGTGATTTTGGCCAGCTAAAGAATCTAAAGAAGCTGAATATCGATCTTAGTGATGATCAAATGCCACTGAAGATACAAAGGAGTGCATGAAAGCTATTGGATGGGCATGAGGGTCAAGCATGAAGACCTCTGCATCCTCGTAGGCTTACCTGCTCTCCTCGTTTAGATACTAATATAAGAAAGAATGTCTGAAGGACACCTCATTGAGCTGAAATGGGACTCCTGTGGTTGAGGAATTTTGCTTACAGCATGTACCGTGGGTTCGGAATAGAGATGATGTTTGAAGCAGAATCCATGCTCAAGTTAGAAAAGCTTGAGATTTGTTTCAGACCAACAATGAACGAATAAATATTCTATACTAGTCTAAGTGGTACTATTCGTTTTGATTTTGGAATCGAGAATGCCCCCGCAGTCTCACGACCGTCACATGTAAGTGTCGAGTTCGTAATAAAAAAATGAGACCAACCCAAGGCTAACTGTTGGTTTTTTTTTATAGGAGAAAATTCCGTGAGCACCGCGCGCTAGAGCCGAGACTCAAACATGGGCAGGCTGGCAGCTAACTCAACTGCCCAGCCAACGGGTCGACGTCCGGTTATCTATCGAGCTTATAATGAAGACTGCACGGCACTCTTGAAGCCACAAAGGCGGACCTGGAGAGAGCAGTCAGCACACACCCTTAGCTGCCCTGCTCTGGATTTTGCAATCTGCTAGCTAAGCTAGTACTGCTGATCCGGGTACATACTAGCTAATTCTTTCTCCTCAACAAGAGCAAGCCCATTTTAATTAATTAACTCCCTATATTTACAGCTCTCCTGTCTTGTGTGCTCAAGTTTTCTTCTCCAAGTGCCGCATTTTTGGGTGACCATTATTTATCTTGTGAACTTGATCATGCACATCTTAGGAATTTCTCTTTTTCATTTTGTTGTCCTCCTTTGGTCGTTGTTGGCAGGCTAGAAACCAAGGAAGCTCTGTTATGAACAGTTTCTCAAACTAAACAGATCATATACTCTTATCAGTTATCAATATTTTTGACAGTTTGACCTACCATGCATTGATTGTGGTCGCTACTCCCTGGACTCAAGAATCAGGAACACCACCAACAAGAGAAATTCATCACCATCATAACCAAGGTAGCTCACATGATATGTACTTTCTTTCTCATATGTCGCTCAGGATGCTAGATTTATGCAGTTAAAAGATACAAATTCTTATCTCTGGATCATCCGAAAATATATTACTCCCTCCGATCCATATTAATAGCATCAGCAGGAAACCCACCCCCACACCATTTTTGTCCAACAGCTACTGGCTTCCGGGGGAAACCTGTGACACAACTATAACAGTAACATTATCACCAAATGCGCTAAGAATTTTGATGCAACCTGCAAAGTGAAAGATCACACAGCAAGCGAAAACTGAACGGCACTTTTATCCTGAGCATTCATCACCATCATAACCCGATTCAGAAGCATATCTGAACCTTGAAGAAGAGCATCCTTCGGCTGTACCTCATAACGTGTCTGCCCAGTACATTAGCAAAGAACATAGGTGAACATGGTCACACAAGGGGTAACATATTTGTAAGAGCAAGAAGTACTGTACATCCTGCCGGCCCCCTTTTCCTTTTCCTTTCCCTTGCTCTGCTTCTTGTTCTGTACCTGCCTGCTTAGGCATGTACATAACTTTGTTCCTGCCTTTCAATACAACGAGACGCAAAGCTTTTCCACTTTCTCAAAACAAAACAAAAAAACTATACAGTACTTGGAACTTACGGAACCTATGAGAAATTCATTCTCAGCGCCTACTTATTACAATCCATGGTAAGAGCAACTAGCAAGACTCCCAAGAAAGTAAATCTCCAATTTTCCTTCAGAAAACATGTAGCCAACAAAAAGGTTTGGAGTTAGAAGAACCTGTGTGTTGTTTCAGTAAAAATAGCAACTAATACTCCCTCCGTAAAGAAATATAATAGTGATCTAAACACTCTTATATTTCTTTACGGAGGGAGTACATTGGTTGGCAGTCTACTTACATGAGACGACACACCCAGTTTATCACTGACATAGAACAAGTACTATCGTTCTAAAACTCATACTAAGTGATATGAGAAAAACCACATCAAAACGAATTTTATTGGAACCACAAAATTTTCTCATCTGCAGCTGTACGATAATACAATTAGAAAAATATGAATTTCTGCAAAACATAGTAACCTTGCCTCCTGTCAATCGGAAGTATTAAACACGGACAATCCTAGTAAAAGTGCCCAAAGTTTTGAAGGAAAAAATATGGACGTACAGATGCAAAATTTGATTCTTATTCATTAAAAAGAGCCAGCCTT
Organism: Triticum urartu; assembly: GCF_056163025.1. Lineage (NCBI taxonomy): Eukaryota > Viridiplantae > Streptophyta > Magnoliopsida > Poales > Poaceae > Triticum > Triticum urartu. Next base: position 605,884,164 of record NC_141878.1, read on the forward strand.
GTTTATATATCTTTCAAGTACTCTCTATATAAAAAAAAGAAATTTTTATGACCTTTATTCATTTAATGGAACAAATAAAGTCTATAACTTACCCAGGGACTTCAATGAATACTCTTGTAAAATATGACGTTTCAATCACGGCCCTGCTCTAGAAAAGAAAAGTTCACCTAGGCAAAATCTCTAGAAAAGGTTTCAATCAGTGCCCTGTTCCAGAAAATAGTGGTATTTTTTGGGGAGTAACTCCTTATATTCCTGGCCTTTCCCCCCTGAAGCAAGTGCAGCCAACAAGCTAGCTGTGGAAGCTTCAAGGGTGAAGCTCCTCTCATCAATTTTAGACAGATAAGTCCCAGCCATGGGCACCTCCCCTTTCTGAAGTAAGCTTCTAACTATAGCATTTAGCATATGGGAGTCGGCAGCACACCCATTCTTCTCCATAGAAAGGAATAGATCATCAGACTCTTGTAGAGAACCTTCTTCTATAAGTTTTTGTATCATTAAGCTATATGTAACAACGGTGGGCACTAATCCTTTGGCCCAGATACCATCAAACAAGAGCAGTTTTAACATGGTCCCTCTTACCCCCTCTTTTCACATGAGAGGTAAGAGTATAAAATAGATCTTAGCCGTTGATCTCATCAATGAATGGCTTGATTGACTCTTACCTTCTTACCTCACATGTAAAAAAAGGAGGTAAGAGGGACCATGTTAAAATTTGCCATCAAACAAATCTTTAGCCTCTTCCTTCCTGCCACCTTTAAGCAATGCACCAATCATAATATTAAAAGTGATAACACAAGGCTTAACGTTCCCGGCCAACATTTCCCTGGAAACAACCAATGCATCATCTATCCTTCCATTCTTAGAGTAACCATCAATCAGTATGCTATATGTGATAACATCTGGTTTCAAGCCAATTGAGACCATATTGTCAAGTAACTTCCTCACTTCATCCATCTTACCATCGAACAAGTATCCACCTAACAGTGTGTTATAAGTACACACATCAGGCTTCACACCCATGTGTACCATCAGGTCGAAGAGATCTTGGGCTTCCATAACCCTTTCATTTTTGCAAAGGCGGTCCATAATTGTGTTGAAGAACACTGTGTTGGGACAGATGCCGCGATCCAACATCTCAGAAAATAGTTCATGAACCTTCTCCCATTTGCCACAAGAACAGAAACCACTAATAAGGGAGGTGAAAACTATGATATCAGGAGCTAACCCTTCAGCTATCATTTTATTGAATTGGGACATAGCATCATCCATTCGGCCAATCTTGGAAAGTAAGTTTACTACCGCTCCATAGTTCGCAACATCAGGGTTCGATCCTTGCTGCCGCATTTTTGTAAATATATGCATTACCTCACCAACCGTTTCTTCTTTAGCATATGCAGATATGAGTATGTTGTAGACATGATGATCTGGTGCAATACCATTTCGTACCATCAAATCAATGAGACAATGCATCTCAACAAACGATTTTTCCATGGCATACCCATGAAGCAGAATACTGTAGGTAGTAACATCTGGTTTTTGGCCCAAACCGATCAAAGAATCTAATAGATTCCTAGCTTCTGCGCACCTTCGGCTCTTGCAAAGATAATCCATCTGTATATTGTAAGTTACAATATCTGGTAGAACACCATTTTTACACATTTCATTGAGAATCCGATCCACCTCTTTGCACTGTCCTATTGAATAATAACCATGTATCAGACTAGTATATGTGGCAACATTTGGCAGAATTCGTCTCTCAAACATCTGTTGAAGAACCTCCTCAGCCTTATCCATCGCATGAGCCTTGCACATGCCAGTGATGATTGAACTACAGGTCACAACATTCGGCGAAAATTCCCCTCTGTAGCATTTCGCAAAATAGACTGTAAGCCTTGTTCACCTGACCGTCTTTCAACAAGCCATCAACTACGGTGCTATAAGACACCACATCAGGTTGGCAGGTACCTCCATCCTCAACCATAATTTGAATCAGCTCAAGAGCCTCTTGGCTTCTCTTCTCGTTGCAGAGACCCTTGAAAAGAATGCTGTAGGAGAAAATGTTGGGTACGCAGTTAAACAGGGGCATTATTCGGAGTACGATGTCCATTGCATAGCTGGTCTTCTTCTCCTCTGTTGTAAATCCCATCTTAATAATGTGGCCCATGGCGGCAAAACCGAGGTCCAAGCGGCCAGCACGGCAGCAGCAGTCGACGAGGATGGTGTACGTGATACTGTTGGGCGCCACCTTGGCCCTTGCGACGCGGTTGAAGTGGGAGACGCCGAGCGCAGGGAAATCATGGCCGATGACAGTGAGGAGGCAGTTGATGCGTCTGCCGACGGGGACAAGGCGGCGGCTCATAGCTCCAAGATGTGCCTGAAGAATTCCTCGCCGCCGCTCACGACCTACCAAAGCGGCGCAGCCTGGGCATGAATGAACCTGGGGTTAGAAGGAAGGAAAGCAGAGCAAGAAGGAGGAGCTTCTTGACGAGATGCCGATGAAGACGAGACGAACCTCCGCCGCCGCGCGCTGCGTAGCCGACGCCGGTGAGGACTGGCTGCTGTCCCGACGCGGAGGAAGACGGGATTCCCTCGCGCCACACCGCCGCAGGTCCAGACGCTCCTTGGCCGTTGGCTTCCTCTGTCCCGACGCGGAGGAGAGCGAACCTCGTCCTCGGCTCTCCTGTATTTCCGCCGCCGCTCGCCTGAGACCTCGGCTCTCTGAAGAAGTGGTCTTGGTTTTATTTTTTGGTGAGTCATGAGTCAGCCCGAGTAGTCTTTCTCAAGACAACGTTTCTCCTTCAATCTAGCGGTTCTGAATTTCAGTTCTTATTATGGCTAAAAAACAATATCACCAAAAAGTGAGTAAAAACTCTAGCAGCAATTCCGAACACACGTTTACTATACTTCGGTTTGCTGCTTTAATCTAGCGGTTCCACAATTTTCACGCGTAAACAAAGTAATCCACGCTAAGATCATGGCCAGGTGATACCACAACAGCTAGAAGAGGAGAATATGCTCTGGCTCTAGCTCTAGGTTATCGTTGTGGCTGGTGATGTGCTCAACCTCAAGAGTTTCGTTAGTTGTAGCATCCTCACTGATTCGATTAGTCACCTCTGACGTTTTCATGTGCACTATGGCACACATCGCCTTGCACTCGTGCTCACAAGAATAATGTTTGAGTTCGTGCCTAGAAAAGGTCTTGTAGTTCTAGCCCGGCCGACACCCAATTCGGAGAGAATTGTGCGCCTTGCTTCCTGGTTGCCTCTCAATCCTATCTACCTCCCTTAACATACATGCAAAGCTCAATAGGTGGCCATGCTACAGTTAGCTATGTTCACCATGTTTAGTTCAGTTCCATGCATATAAGCCAATGCATGACGCATCACTGCAAAGGAAAAACTCTTAGTTGCTTTCTAGCCGCTTCTTAAACTACTCTATCATATGTCACTTATAAGTTGCACTACTGTTACCCGGGTTTCATTAATATGCACGACAACCTACATTGCTCCCAGAAGTTATGAGCAATTGATGCTTGGTTGTTAGGGTACTTCTATGATAGTTGACAAGTACCTGTTATCGCACTTCTATATAGATAGATGTTGAAAAATAAGTCTAGTTGAAAAAGACGATTGATAGCATACTTTAGAAGTTCGGAGGATTCAAAAAAGGACATTGTTGTAGATCCTAGGAGAATCATGAGCTCTCATGATTGCCTACAGAAATATCATTTATCCCATATCATTTTAGGGTGATATGTAGGAGACCTAATAACGGGAAATGAAACTCATCATGGAAGTCTTTTTAGGGGAATTCATCATGCCAGTGCGTAATGAAGGCCACTGTCCAGGCCTCTACGTTGGGCTGGTCATAGACCTACGATCTCCCAAGGGGCCAAATTCGGTAGGTTTAGGATTACATTCCATGCCAGATTATGAATCGTCTTTTTCATTCAAGGTGGATTCCATCTACAAAGGAATCGATGTGACACGAGCCTCGAGGTAGACCTCTTCAAAGCTAGTCAACGCCTAGCTTCTTGGTGGTTCTTGTCCATAGGTCAGGGGGAAGGAATGAGGAAATTGTGTGTAGTAATATGAAGGTAGAAACTTAGCAAACATAGTCGTTTTTTACTACCGTAGGTTTCCCATTTTAAAACATGGGAGTTAAGTCATCTTCAATGTTAACCCTCAAACCAGACACCACATCCGTCCGTGAACCAGGGAGGCGGTCCACGAACACTGATGCGGGAGCTGACCATCCAACTGTAGGCGCATACATTTCAAGGAGGATTTCAACAAACCGAACTAAATTCATGCAAAATGGATGATTTTCATAGAAATCAAACGAAAACATTTACATTTCAGACATATTTCAACTAAACTATAGCAGACTAGGCTATGTTAGTCTAACCTAGTCTATTGCCGGCCGTTGCGGATCTGTTTCCCACGACATGTCTTCCCTATGTCCGGCAGTTGGCTCACCAGACCGTCATGAGCCCCAGAGCTAAATGCTTCAACAGGAGGGGAAGAATAGCCTCCGCCTCCACGAAGACGGTGGCAGTGGCCTTACTGGGAGCCAAGAGGCGTCTTCCCATGGTCTACTTTTCCTCGTCATTGGCAGCGGACGTGCCATCTTCATCGACGTGGCCGACGCGAAGTTGGTAACGTCGTCGCTAGTGCCACAGTCAAATTCCTCCTCTGCCGCCTCAACCTCAATGAACATGGCTTCTTTCTGGATCTGGCCAGCTATGGAGTTGGCCAACCTGAATGGGTGAGGAAGGCCTGGATGGCGGTGGCGCGAGCTCTGGCCTTGGAGAGCTTGCTGGCAAGCCAACCTGTATCCAGCTCGCTTACCAGGCCACCCAGCGGGCAGCACTGCGAGAGAGCTCCTACTTCTGTTCGCGGGAGAGTCCACCCCGCAGGGGTTCGGAGCCGTAGGATATGGCGAGTGTGGTGCGGGGAGGAGATGGAGAGCGCACATGTGGTGTTGTTTTTGGCTGGCGTTTGGCCTTGTTTAAATAGCGAGCGGATGCGAGGCGCCAATCGGAAAGGTGTTTAATGTTGTCCGGCACAGGAACGGACATGTGGCACTCGGGGTGTCGTAGTAGGTTTCTCATCACATGTGTTGGTTCAATGGAGGAGGCGGTAAGACACATGTCAGTTCAATCCAGAGAGAAGACGTGTGCAGTAGATGTGCAACGAGAGGCGCTCTCGGCGAGCCCGCCACTTCAATGTCTGCTCCAGTAAGTGGTCGTGCCTGCTCTATACCGGCATTAGTGCGGCGGTGATGCTTTGGCTAGAAAGGGCGTCGGCGAGGGAGAGGGATTTGGGTGGGCCAAGGTTGCCGAATGTGTGCGCGGTAGTGGTCCAAACTTCTGCAAAGCCCCGTCCCTCCCGATTTGCTTCCGGTTTTTAAACGTCTGGACAGGGCCTGCATTGGATGGCAACCGGACCGCGCGGTCTATATGAATGCGCAGGTTGAGGGTCCATGTTGGAGATGCCCTTACCAACTAGCCTCTGGTCGCTCGTTGTAAGCTCTACTTGGGGCAACATACCCCAGGAGCACCTTTTTTTAAGCATCAGTATAGGCACAAGTGCTCATATACACGCGCACACACACTCACCCCTATAAACACACACACGCACACCCTACCCGTATGAGCACCTCCGAGAGACTGAGCCGGCATATTACGAAGCCACCGTAGGCGCCTCATCATCGACGAGAACGTCTCCTCCCATTGAAAGCGCATGCCGGAAATCCTGAAATAAATCCAAGAATAATGCGAGTACCAGGATTTAAACCCCGGTGGGTTGAGGATACCACTGTCCGCCTAACCATCTCAACCACAGGTTGGTTCGCACACCAGGAGCTCCTATGTGGCAACCAGCATGCCGGGTATCTTCCAAACGCATACCCCCCCCCCCCTCCCCACGCAATCATGGGCTGGCCCATGTGCGGGGCGGGAAGTCCATTGTTTTTTCTTTTTGATTTCTTTTTCCGATTTTAGTTTTTTCTTTTTAAAAAATAATTCAGGATTTTGAAAAGTTGCGAATTGTGAAAATATTGTTCGTGAATTCATAAAATGTACTTGATTTTCAAAAATGTTCGGGAAATGATAAATGTTCACGGATTCAAAAACTATTCGTGATTTTAAAAAACTGTTTGTGTATTAAAAACATGTTCACAGTTGGAAAATAATGTTCATGAACTTTTAGAAAATGTTGGAAATATCCAATATATGTACACAAGTTCTAAACATGTTCATAAAATTTGATAAAATGTTCACGAATTTTATAATAATATTTGCAAATAAAAAAATGTTTACGATTTTCAAAAACATGTACTAAATTTGAAAAAAATTTATGATTTCAAAAACTTTTCTTGGATTCAAAAAATATTCAAAAATTTCTGACATTTTTGTCAGTTCAAAAAAAATCACAATTTAGAAAATGTTCATGAATTAAATTTTGCTCTACTTCAATAAGTCTGAATGTTTTTGAATTCTGTGAACAAATTTTGAATTCAAATAATGTTCACCCTTTTCTGAAAATAAATGTTTGAATTCAAACAATGTTCACCTGTTTGAAAAAAATGTCCCTTGATTTCAGAAAATGTTGTCGAAATTTGGAAAGTAAAATAAGGAAAAATAGAAAATCTGAAAACTAATACTCCCTCCGTTCCAAAATATATGACCTTTTAAGGATTCCACTATGAACTACATACGGAGCAAAATGAATGAATCTACACTCTAGAGTATGTCTATATACATCCGTATATAGTCCATAGTGGAATCTCTAAAAGGTCTTATATTTAGGAACGGAGGGAGTAGATAAAGGAAAAGAAAAGAAAAACCGGTTAGCGAAGGTTTATGAGCAAGTTGGGCTGTCCCACATGTACGCCAGCAGGGGAGCGGGGGGACACGTGTGGTCGCTTGCGCGAGCTACCACATGTACTTGCATCTGATGAGTTGCAACTTGCAAGCACACATTTGTGCAGTAATTGCTACAGTTCCCTGCTGCTTCCTACTAGCTTCTTCATCGATCTTTCGTGATTTTTAGAGCTGAACTATTGGTTGATTTTCATTCATCGTGCCAGACAATAATTTCAAAGCTATGAAGATTTAATCCTAATCTCAAACTTGACACACACATATCCGGCAGAAAAGTTTGCTCTTCGCAGCAGCATCCAGTCCTGATTATTATGCCTCTCATCCATCTCGTTGTAACTATTCACATACAAAGAGAGGCAGCCCGCACGGCATTGATTTATCAGAGTGCCTACCATGTGCAAGACAATATGGAAAACCCTCTTCTCGTCGCCAACGACCCTTTCGGGCAAATAATTCTCCACTTGAAACTCGAAATCAACCCCCTTGAAGCCACACAGACACCTTACAACGCTGACCGCTTCCTTAATCAAGGAGTGGAGGCTGAATGGCAGTTGTGCCCTTCCCCGAGGACCTTGGCGCCCCTCGTCGCCTTTATTTCGACCACGTCCGGGTCACAGATAGGAATGGAGCCGCTGTGCGTCTCGGTTATCTCCCTTTCTCTGAGATGATGCGTGAGGATCATGTCGGTCCTGGCCTCGTTGGGCATCCACACGGCACAGTTCTGCAGGTGCAGGGTCTTGGAGAGCTCGACCATGGTGGTGTAGAGGATGGTGTGCCTGTCGAGCGACTTGCGGATCTCCTGGGTGAGCATGCGCACGTGCCAGCTGGCCTCCTCCTGCCTCTTCATCTTGCCCACCTCCTGGTCCAGCTCCCTTGCCTTGATCCTGAGGAAGTTCTCCCTGACCTTGACCCTGAGCAGCTGCGGTATGAGGGTGAGCAGCGTGATGGCGGTGGCGAAGGAGACAAGGGCGGTGAGGAACTTGGCGACGGTGAGGGCGAGGACGAGGTGGAAGGAGTGGGGCTCGTAGGTGAAGACGTTGATGAGGTGGGTGAGGCCGCAGAGGACGATGAAGGCGCCGAACTGCAGGACGATCCACTTGAGGGGGAAGAGGTCGGAGCAGGTGGTGAAGTAGAGCAGCTCGAGCGGGATGGAGAAGTAGGCGGTGCCGATGAGGAAGTCGCTGACTTTCTGGCACTGCAGGATGTTGTCGGTGCTCCACAGGCTGCCCTCGTCGGCGTCGTCGCAGCCGCCGCAGTGGCTGAAATCGCCGGTGGCTGCTGACGCCCGCGACAGCGGCAGCGGCGGCAGCAGCAGCGAGATGAGCCAGCATGGGAAGGGCCGCATTGCTCTTGCTGCCATGGGCTCTACCATACCATACATGCCAGGGTTCATTCATTCAGACTGAACACCGCATTTTCTTGAGACTAGATTCAGATTCAGACTAATATGTTGATTTTGTACAGCAACTGACTCTGGTATCAATTCAATTGGTTGATTCCTGCTGACTGGCTGACTGACTCAATGAAGGAAAGAAGGAAGGAAGGCATGAATTGGGGTTTGCCTCTGCTCTGCAGTCAGTCATCAAATCATCAAGCAGTTAGTATCAATCAATCAATCAAATGAATGAATGAATCAATCGCAAATCTTTCTTTCTTTTTCCCTCCCTCCCTCCCAATAACAAGTACTCTCTCTGTCCCAAAATATAAGAACGTTTTGAACACTACACTAGTGTCAAAAACGTTCTTATATTATGGGACGGAGGAAGTAAGTAAGAAACAGAAAAGCAACAAGATGTACTAGGACAGAAGAGAAGAGGGGATGAAAGAAGAGATCGAATCCTCTGACCAAAATTGATTTCTTTCTTTCTTTCTTTCTTTCTTTCTGCTATACTAGGATAGGATAGGATAGGATAGGATATGACATCCGAAAAGGAAGGAAGGAAGGAAGCTAATTTAATTTCGTTGGTGAATTCAATCAGGAACGAAATCCAATCCGAGTAAATAAAATAAAAGCTAGTACCAACTTATACTACTAGTGTATATAGGACAGCAGTATATATAATAATAAGTAATAATAATAGAAGAAATAATAGCTACGGACCTGCGGCGTCCGTCCGTCCAGTCACAAATTACATCCCTTAAGCGGAGGAGGAGGAGGCCGGGAGGGAGGCCGTGAGGCGAATCTCCGGCCTCTGTGGCACGAGCGCTACCGCCGCCTTGGTGCGCGCTTGATTGCGCGGTGGTGATGGATGGAATCGGGGCGGCTAGGCGGCATTAGCGGGCGGTGGATCCAAAGAGCAACAAGAAGAAGAAGGGAGAAAACCACGGCAAACAAAGCAGCAGCAGGGACCTGGTTTTTGGTTTGGTTTTGCAACAGGAGGAGAGGAGCGGAGCAGCGCACACACATTTTCCTTCCTCCAACTGACGGACCTACCAAAAATGACAGAGGAGAGGAGGAGGTCTCACCATTTTCTTCCACCTACACAATATTATACTACTCCAATAGCTCATGACTCCAAATTTCCGATTATTTCACATATGAATAGCTCTCAGCAAAAAAAAAAGTGACAAATTCGGGGCCTGTAAAAAATGTATTATTCTGTCCCCAATTTGTCTTTCCGCTGAGGCTGTCCAAATGATTTAAAATTTGGAGCGCACCTCACGTATCAAATTATGTATCACGCAATTCTTTTTGAAGTTTTTTTTATTTTTATTTTTTGTGATTTTTTTCCTTGAACGGGTGCAGATGAGCTGGGCTCATAAATGGATATTCGCTTTTTCATTCATGCCTTGAAAAAATATGAGGTCTTTTCTTTTTTATACTTCTCGTCTGGCCGAATGTAACACATACTATCATATCTTTTTCAAAGTTTGGATCAGCAGTTGTTCTACTATCGTAAGGACTTTTGAATACCCCCCCCCCCTTCCCCCCAATATGAGCACTAAATTCATAAATATATTGGAACATCCAAAATAAACCTGGGATTTTGGCATATCAATCCTAGGTGCGCAATATACTACCGTGTGAAGTTTCATGAAAAAATTACATTCGTGGTATTCTCAGTAAAAAGACAACAAATTCCTATATATACAAAGAAACTGTTTGGATGGATCGTAGTTTATATTGAGTTTCTTCCCCATGGATATATTTTCTGGTATTTTTTGCGAAACTTCGGACGGGGTGGATAGGGCAGCCAAATTTGATATCACAAGATTCCAGTTTTTTTTTAAGTTTGGTATTTTAAAATTTAATAATCATATAGGGGTGGAGCGATCAGGAGCTCTTGTGTATTTTCCCTAATCCTCACTCATATATACTGGCATATATTGACTTTTTCCCTTTCTACTCCCTCCGTCCCATAATATAAGAACGTTTTTGACACTGCACTCTTATATTATGGGACGGAGGGAGTACAACTAAACATGAAGCGTTCTGCGTGTGTTGTTGGCCCTATAATGACGCATACATAAAGTATATGATAAATTATTACTAAGCTCTTTTTAAATATAACTGAAACACGTCATTTAAAATACAGAAATTTCAAAACCATAAATGTTTAAAGTTCCGGACGCGAGATTTTCATTTATATTTGTTTACTATTTTAGTTTGTGTTTATTACAACAACACTCTTGTTGCCCTAAAAAAACACTCTTGTTGTGCAATTGCACTTTTCTTTGTTCTGGTTGAACTTTCACCTTTTTAAATATTTTAGTTTGCATTTGATGTAATTGTGTTTTTGTGTGGTTGTACTTAACTGTGGTACTGTAGAACTCTCAATTTCTTCTAATATCTATAATACTTTTTTAATATTTTTAATTGCACTATTTTGTGCAACTGTTCTTTAATAGTGTGGTGTTATACACCCCCCCGCTCAAATTAATTGGGCCACAGTAAAATGTGCACATGCATATGTTTTGATATTCATGAAGAAACAATAAAAATTACACAATAATTAATATTGCTCATCCAAGGCCACATCTCGCTTCACATAGTTTTTACAGCCTTATGAACTTGTGGTGTGCTCCTTGCCGGTGAACACATGGCACGATTAGATGTTGTCACCCTTTGCCATGAAACCAAACCCATTTAGTCTGTAGATGCACACGTACGTACCGGCCGGGAACCTTTCTGGCCACTCCTTTCCAACACTACATTGAGTCGAATAATAAAAACAATAGTAAGATTTAGCCTACTTGTAGGATTAAATATATGGACTGAATCGGGGACTGATAAGGTCTTACCGCTACATGCATATTGCTAATAGGAAATGGGAACCGCATATATATTCAGGTCTTCCAATTTTCGACAATCAAAGTGGTCTTTCCATTTTTCTTCCACCTAAAAAGTACTGGGTATCTGTATATATATTCCACCTTAGAGAGTGTTCTATTTTATAACTAAAATATCAATGGAAATTTTAATAGTACAAGTTACGGGCGACACACGTACGTATCATAGTTGTCACCGCGCGCCTTTTGTCATGCTTGCAAACACACCTCAATGCCGGCGAACATGACATGCTGGCTCTGCGATTGAATGTCGACATGCTTTGGCATCAAACCCTTTGCCGTCGCTTGGTCCTAACCTCATCTCATCACCCGAACTCATTCATCCAGACTCTGGGGCGACTTCGGTTACCTCCAAGACAAACCGTCTCAGGGTTGACCCTAGAGACGCCGAAGATATGGATCCAGCCGACCTGACGTCTTTAAACGCGGTCTTAGATTGGATCCAAGCTATGGGGTGGAATCACGGACCAATCTCGATCTATGACCAGATTGGGATCTGGATGATAGGGAAATCTATATCCCGCCAGATTTAGTCGCGTCCACAGAGGAGCCCTCAGGAAAACCAACGGCCGCACCCGAGCTTCGGGCTCCGAAAGCGCCGATCACGGAAGATCCCGAGGAGCACCCCGCCGCCTGGATTAGGCCAGAAAACGCCCCGATGGCGATGTGACGCCCGGATAATCAGACTACAGTAATTCCCTGTTAATGATGCCACGTCACCTCAATTACTGTTGCTAATCTTGCGTTAGTTCGAAAACGATTTAAATTCAAATTCAAAATCAAGCAAACAACAAAAAATTGGAAACGCTAAAACAAAAATGTCCTCGGATAAATCATAGGTAATTGTAGTGGCGAAAGCAAACTCTAAAGAAGTGTTTAAAGGCTCTAAAATAATTATGACAGTATCAAAAACAATTAATTACATGCCTTTTACAATTAATAAAATACTAAACAGTTTTATTTTGTCACCAAACTTTTTATGGCATCGGAGTATTTTAAAACATTAATTTAGATACTACTTATATATTTTATAAAACAAATATGTATAGAAAATAAAATAGAAAACTAATTAACACAAAATAAATAAAAACAAAAAACTGAAACAAAAGAGAAAAAGGAAGAAACCCCCCTCCCCCTGGGCCGAATGGCCTGGCTAGCCAGCAGGCCACCAGCCCAAAAGGCCCACCGGCCACCCCACTCCCCTTATCCCCCATCCCCGAAACCCTAACCCACAGCAACCACCACTCCCCCCCCACGCGCCCCACTCCTCTCTCTGGATTCCCTCTCTCTCGCACGTCCCCCTCCTTCCCCGCTCGATCTAGGCGCCCCCACGCCCGACCCGCCATCCGCCGCCCGGAAACCCTCCCCTCGCCGGATGCCTCGCAGCTCCTCCCTCGCGCCCCGCCACCTTGTCGCCGTTGTCAGACCTCGCCGCCGCTGCCTCACCTCGCCCCCAAGCCGACCCCGACGCACGTCCGCGCTGCCTCGTCCCCTCTGCCTCGATCTGGAACTCGGGCTCGGCTCCGACGCCATCGCCGCTCGGAGCCCTCCTCGCCGGAGCCACGACGCCGACGGACCGCGTCCTCATCCCCGCCCCGACCTCGTCGTCGGACGCCGCTCACCGGAGCCGCTCCGCGTCGCCTCGCCTCCCCGCCTCTCCATCGCCGGCCACCCCGAACTTCCCCAAGCCCACTGCCATGTGCCCTACGTTCCCCTCATGAGCACCCCCCCTTTTTCCCTTTTTCCCCGTCACCAGATCCGGCCCGCGTCCTCGCGCTCACCGCGGCCGTCCCGATGCCCGCGCATGGCCACGGCGAGCCGGCCGCGCATTGGGCTTGCCCGGCTCGCGCCTGTCGCTCCCTGGGCATGCCCCCCCCCCCCCCCCCCGCGCGCACATGATCGTGCCCCTGCCCCGCTACCTTCGCCCTCGTCGTACGCGCCCTTCCCCGTGCGCGCCCTGCTGCTGCACTGCCGCTGTTGCTTTCCGCGGCATCGCCCGCCGCTGCCGTCGCAGCCCGACGCGCCGCAGCGCTCACCGCCGCCCTGCACCGGCCCACGAGCCTCGCCGAGGCCACGGCCTCGCCCCACCGCGCCGGGCTACGGCCACCTCCGGCGCCCCCTGTTGCCCCGTTCGGGTGCACGGGTGCCCACGCCCACACCCCGCGCCCGTTAACCCTGTTGGCCCCATGGGCCTATGACAAGTGGGCCTAGCCCCTGAACGAAAAAAATATAAAAATAATAATTTTTTTAATTAATTAGTTAATTAATTAACTTAATTAATCCTGATTAGTTAACCTAATTAACTATTGTTTCACTAATTAAATAGTAATTAGATTAGTTAAATCCTAAATTAGAATAAATAGAGTATGACATGTGGGACCCACGTGTCAGGTTGACCAGTCAACCTCTATTGACTGCTGACATCATGATGACGTCAGCAAGCACTCTTCTGGATAATGTTGAATTAAAATAATTAAATAAATCCTGAAAATGATTTAAAACTTTAGAAAATCATATAAAATAAACCGTAGCTCAGATGAAAATACTTTCTACATGAAAGCTGCTTAGAACGACAAGACGAATCCGGTTACGCCCTCCGTTCATCCACACCACATCCCTAGCATAGCGAACATGCAACTTTCCCCCTCCGGTTCATCTGTCCGAAAATGGCTAACTTCGGGAAAACTTTCCGGATGTTATCCCCCTTCGCCAGTATCGTGTAGCACTGCATTAGAACACTCCTAGCGCTGCGCTTTGCCATGTTATGTCTTGTTATGCACTTGCTTGCTATGTATTTACTGTTTCTTTCCCCTCTTCTCTCCGGTAGACCCCGAGATCGCTACCGATGCCGCTGTGATCGAGTACGTCGACGACGAACCCTTCTTCTTGTCTGAGCAACCAGGCAAGCCCCCCCTTGATCACCAGATATCGCCTATTCTTCTCTATACTGCTTGCATTAGAGTAGTGTAGCATGTTACTGCTTTCCGTTTATCCTATCCTGATGCATAGCCTGTCCTTGCTACTACTGTTGTTACCTTTACCTGCAATCCTACCTGCTTAGTATAGGATGCTAGTATTCCATCAGTGGCCCTACATTCTTGTCCGTCTGCCATGCTATACTATCGGACCGTGATCACTCGGGAGGTGATCATGGGTATATATTATATACTTATACATGATACATGTCGTGGCTAAAGTCGGGTCTGCTCGAAGAGTACCCGCGAGTGATTCACGGATTGGGGGCTGAAAGGACCTTTGTCCTGACGGCCCTCTGTGTGGATCTTTGTGGCGGAGCGACGGGGCAGGTTGAGACTACCTAGGAGAGAGGTGGGCCTGGCCCTGGTCAGCGTTCACGGTTACTAAATAACACGCTTAACGAGTTCTGGGTATTTGATCTGAGTCTGGCCATTTGTCCTATACGCACTAACCAACTACGTGGGAAAGATATGGGCACTCAGCGTCGTGGTATCAGCTGAAGCCTTCGTTACGTCAGCGACTGAGCGGCGCGCGCCGGATTGGAACGTAAGCCTGCTCTTGTATTAAGGGGGCTAGTTCTGCTTCCGGCCGCGTACGCAATGTGCAGGTGTGCTATGGGCGATGGGCCCAGACCCCAGTGCGCTTAGGATTAGACCGGCGTGCTGACCGCTCTGTTGTGTCTAGGTAGGGCTGCGACGTGTTGATCTTCCAAGGCCTGGCATGACCCAGGAAAGTGTGCCCGGCCGAATGGGATCAAGCGTGTTGGGTTATGTGGTGCACCCCTGCAGGGAAGTTAATCTATTCGAATAGCCGTGATCTTCGGTAACAGGACGACCCGGAGTTGTACCTTGACCTTATGACAACTAGAACCGGATACTTAATAAAACACACCCTTCCAAGTGTCAGATACAACCCGGTGATCGCTCTCTAACAGGGCGACGAGGAGGGGATCGCCGGGTAGGATATTGCTATGCGATGCTACTTGGTGAACTTACCATCTACTCTCTTCTACATGCTGCAAGATGGAGGTGGCCAGAAGCGTAGTCTTCGACAGGATTAGCTATCCCCCTCTCATTCTGGCATTCTGCAGTTCAGTCCACTGATATGGCCCTTTACACATATACCCATACATATGTAGTGTAGATCCTTGCTTGCGAGTACTTTGGATGAGTACTCACAGTTGCTTTTCCCCCCTCTTCCCCCCCCCTTTCCTTCTACCTGGTTGTCGCAACCAGATGCTGGAGCCCAGGAGCCAGACGCCACCATTGACGACGACTCCTACTACTCTGGAGGTGCCTACTACTACGTGCAGGCTGTCGGCGACGACTAGGAGTAGTTTAGGAGGATCCTAGGCAGGAGGCCTGCGCCTCTTTCGATCTGTATCCCTGTTTGTGCTAGCCTTCTTAAGGCAAACTTGTTTAACTTATGTCTGTACTCAGATATTGTTGCTTCCACTGACTCGTCTATAATCGAGCACTTGTATTCGAGCCCTCGAGGCCCCTGGCTTGTATTATGATGCTTGTATGACTTATTTTATTTTTAGAGTTGTGTTGTGATATCTTCCCGTGAGTCCCTGAGCTTGATTGTACACGTTTGCGTGTATGATTAATGTACGATTGAATCGGGGGCGTCACAAGTTGATATCAGAGCCAACTGCTTGTAGGAATCCCCCTTTCCAACTCTTTCGCCGAAGTTGAGTCTAGTCATCGCTAAACTTTTACTAACATGGCTGTGGGCTTACGGGCCCACGTCGCCATTGGATGGTATTAGGATCTTTTATTCCTCGTCTATACTCTGGGATTCTAATCTCTCTTCTATTCGGGTTAAATGATTTTCAAAAAAATCTAACTTTAGGTTCTCGAAAACACTTTCTCCCGGAGAGCCCCTTCAGTCCAGATGATCGCCGCCTGCACCAGAAGATTTCGAAGTTACTCTCTGATACTCTTTTGAGACTTTGTGCCCGTTGCTTTTGCAATTCTCTACCACCGAAATATCCCTATAGATAAATACATACACTTGTCGTTCTTACTTTTATTCCCAGTTGATCTTGTTATTACAAGATACCCTGAACTCCTCTTTATTGTTCCTAGAATATTTGGTACCTACCGCCTTGCAGTTCTTTGCCACATGAATACCCTTACGCATAATTTCTCGCCCTTTTCGAGTATCCGCTCATCCCCCAGTTGTTCATGTGTTTCACAATGGTCTTCGAAATACTATTCGATCCTCCAAAAATCCTTAGTAGCTTATTGCTCTGCAATACTTGTCTGCTTGCATTATGGATGCTTTCCATATGTCTGGCGATATTCGTTAGTATCCTTAGGCATCGTCATTTTGATCCTATTGATTCAACATGAGTGCGAATGCACGCAATCATCAGTTGATCCTTTTAAATTATCTTTCCAGCTCAGACGTCATTTTAAACATGAGCTGGTTCTCAACCAATCCAATTGCCGTCGATTGTACCCCTAAGACTATTCAACTTATCCATCCCTAATCAGAACATTGCTTTTGATCCCTTGATTTGAAAATCATAATTCCTTTGCATTTCAGCTCTGGATTAGTCAATTGTTTCTATAATCCAATGCCTTTGCATTGTTACTTCCTCTGGTTGTGTGCCGATGCTCACATCAGCTCTGTTATGGACCGGCAGATCCTTTAATGGATTTTATCCGACGACGTCCTTCATATTCAATAACCTTGTGAGCCTTCCCTCGGATACATAATGCCTTTGGTAAATTGTATCCTCTACTTTCTCAACCTTGCTCTGCTTTCGAGCTGGTGATATTTACTCTTGAAGCTTGTGGTATATGTTTCTAAGATGCCCCGATGGGTTGAACCTATACCTTCTCTAAAACCGTGTGAACCCGAAAAGTTTTCACGAGTCACATTCTCCTGGTGATTTGCCAGATAAAATTTCAACACTACAACTCCATCGAAAATGAGGAGTGAATGATAGGTTATGCATTGGAGAAGTGGGAGTCGACCTTGAACTTGTGTTCATGCCCATGGACACGATGTAGATCTTATCATGAAAGCTTCTCTTAAAATAAATTGTCCCCTTGGTAAAGTTCATCTTACATCTGAGATTTGGTCTTTTGCAATCGTTGTTTCGACCATATTGTTCTTCTTTGATCCCATTTCTTGGACAAGATTAAGTGTTTGCCTCTGGAAATGATTTCACTTCTCCAACCTCTATTCCGCTCTACCCTTGAGTATACCCTCTGGTACCACGAGAATATCATGGAACTGCATAACTTCTTATGGGTTCTTCATCAACTGTTATTTCTCACCAATTCCTATTTTTCTGGGTTCTAGGTTGTCGTCAACCGAGAACACTGATGAGTGAATCAATTCCGCACTCCGATTCAATAACTCTAAGTAATTTACGTTGCTTACGAGTTTAATAATCCTTCAAGTCATTCCTAGCCTTATCGGCTATATCATTATCGTGCAACTTTTTAACTGTGCTATCTGGTCCTTCTTTCCGAAGCACAATTATCGACGATGAGCTAAGCTTACGTCGACTTTCCTCGTCATATCATTTCACCTTGAACAACAATCTTGGTTCCGAGTTTGTGTCGTATCCGTGGTTTCAATAACTTTTCGCTCCATCCTTCCTTTTTCTTGATGTCGTCGATGAGCGATTATATCTTCATGAAACCTCTCGACAAATGTGTCATGATCATCATCCACATTCCGAGCTCCTCAAGGATATCAATTGAATTCATGATGAGAAATACCATCCTTGCCCTCGATGATTTGTGTTATCATCGACCACTCGATTGTCTTCCGTTCAACACAAACTTGTTCGTGTTTTGTGTTATACCTTGGGATCCTTGCTATCCAGCATTTGTTCTTCTTTACCTTGAAGTATTGCCATCTTTTATGTCAAGAATGTCGTGAGGATTTCACAACCTCTTAAGAATTCTTGATGCAGGTGATACCTTGTGCCATATCCGTTCATTCCTTGGTCCCCGTGTTATTTCTAACCGGAAAACCGACAATCGAACTATGATGTGCGACTTCAAAACTTCTAGCAACCCTATTGCTTTGAAGTTAATGGTCGATATTTCATTCTTAGACTATTGGTTATTGAATCACCATTCTAACATTGATCATGCTACCTAAGCCCATATTATGGGTGCACTTTTCAACCAATATTTGATTGTGTATGTTTTCCTCGAGCATAAATCATTATATCATTTGATCTGACAAATGATCTCTCCTTGATCACATAATTGTGGAAATCCATCTTTTTGGAAATCTCGATGAGTTGTTGCTGAGTCCATTAGCCACCCACCTCATCCTCTCCTTAGTTTAAGGATGAACTCTCGTTTCGGAACTCGCTCCCACTGTTCAATTCCTGAGAATCTTACAATGTCATCTCGACAATTTGTGTTGCACCTCTCTTCTCAGGCATCCCGAGTCTGAGGTATCCTTACACCGATGAGATCTGAATCTCAGTCAGATATGATGGTTGGAACATATTTCCAAGAGTTATAACATTGGTCTTTATATGACCCGGTAAGGTGATGTCATGCCCAGCACCCCTAGCCGGAGGACCTGTTGTTATAGTTTCCTTTTCAGCAAGGTTATCCATTCTTCCATGAGGAAATTGTAAGACTTATTCTACAAGTTGTTCCTGATGGATCCTTCCTGTATCCTAATTCTGATCTTCACTTGATGACCATATCAATGCTATCTCAAAGGATGTCTATGGTACTCCGATTTTCAACAAGAACATTTGAAGCCCAATGCTAAATGTTTCTTTCTCAATTATCCAAACACCGTTGTATAGGTAATGTCATGAAATTTCTCTCCCCTTACCTAAAGGGTTTTCTACTTTAGATCCTATCATGGATATCATCCTCTGCTTGACTTTGGGAAGGATATACCCCTGATATATGTGTTTAAACACATTTTCCTTTTCCGTTGTTTTGTTCAAACTTTCTTATAATCTACTTAACTGAGCAGTGGTAATTCCCTGCTTAGGTAAGCACCTCGTGGTACAACTCTGCCAGTAAGACCCTATTACTATAATTGATGACATTTCGGTAGCCACCGATGGACGAGAACTTTGCCTAATGGTCCGCCTCATTCAACGAGCAGGAAAATGGTTCTCTTCGTCCCTCACCCTTGGTATCGACATTGTTGCCAACATAACTAATAGGCTACCCTCTGACATGTCTTGCCATCATGACCGTACAAGATATCAACGCTTTTCCTACTTTTAACCACATGGTGGGCCCATAACCCACAGTTACATAGGATCGAAACCCGACTCTCCTGTACGCCCCCGGTTTCCAAAGTTATTCCTCGCGCTTGACTTCTTTTGTAACTCACGGGCCACCTGCCAAGTGATCTATTCAAGTATCAGACGCAATACTTATTCTCGTTGCTCTGAACCCCTTTCACCTTCTGATTAGGCATCGAACGCTTGCCTATCCGTCTGAAACTTCTCATGGTACCTTCTTACTTTGCTCTCGACATCTTCTTAAGTTTCAATTCAAGAGATGCTTATGCTTCTTCCCCTGAGTTAACCGTCTGATGCTTGATCTTGTTAGAATCCGTCCTTATAGGGTTTTCCCTTCTCACCTTTTCGTAAGTATAGTGAAGATCCTGAAGGAAGGATGACAACTTCATCATGATGCATTGATGAATAGGAATGGAGACATCAACGGTATGGATCGACCTCTTCGAGAAGAGCAACCAAGACCGAAAAGATTCGTTAGAATTTCGTAACCAAAACTTTCCGCCTTACTCCCCTCTTAAATCTCAGGACGAGATTTCTTATAGTGGAGGAGAATTGTGACGCCCGAATAATCAGACTACAGTAATTCCCTGTTAATGATGCCACGTCACCTCGATTACTGTTGCTAATCTTGCGTTAGTTCGAAAACAATTCAAATTCAAAATCAAGCAAACAACAAAAAATTTGAAACGCTAAAACAAAAATGTCCTAAATGTGTCGGATAAATCATAGGTAATTGTGGTGGCGAAACCAAAGTCTGAAGAAGTGTTTAAAGGCTCTAAAATAATTATGACAGTAGCAAAAACAATTAATTACATGCCTTTTACAATTAATAAAATACTAAACAGTTTTATTTTGTCACCAAACTTTTTGTGGCATCGGGGTATTTTGAAACATTAATTTGGGTACTACTTATATATTTTATAAAACAAATATGTATAGAAAATAAAATAGAAAACTAATTAACAGAAAATAAATAAAAACAAAAAAACTGAAACAAAAGAGAAAAAGGAAGAAACCCCCTTCCCCCTGGGCCGAATGGCCTGGCTAGCCCATAGGCCACCAGCCCAAAAGGCCCACCGGCCACCCCACTCCCCTTATTCCCCATCCACGAAATCCTAACCCACAGCAACCACCACTCCCCTCCCACACGCCCCACTCCTCTCTCTGGATCCCCTCTCTCTCGCACGTCCCCCTCCTCCCCCGCTCGATCTGGGCGCCCCCGCGCCCGACCCGCCATCCGCCGTCCGAAGACCCTCCCCTCGCCGGATGCCTCGCAGCTCCTTCCTCGCGCCCCGCCACCTTGTCGCCGTTGTCGGACCTCGCCGCCACTGCCTCACCTCGCCCCCGAGCCGACCCCGACGCCCGTCCGCGCTGCCTCGTCCCCTCTGCCCCGATCTGGAACTCGGGCTCGGCTCCGACGCCATCGCCGCTCGGAACCCTCCTCGTCGGAGCCACGACGCCGCTGGACCGCGTCCTCATCCCCGCCCCGACCTCGTCGTCGTCGCCTCGCCTCCCCGCCTCTCCATCGCCGGCCACCCCGAACTTCCCCAAGCCCACTGCCCTGTGCCCTACATTCCCCTCGTGAGCGCCCCCCTTTTTCCCCCTTTTTCCCGTCACCGGATCCGGCCCGCGTCCTCGCGCTCACCGCGGCCGTCCCGATGCCCGCGCATGGCCACGGCGCGCCGACCGCGCACTAGGCTTGCCCGGCTCACGCCTGTCGCTCCCTGGGCATGCCCCCCCGCCCCCGCGCACATGATTGTGCCCCTACCCCGCTACCCTCGCCCTCGCCGTACGCGCCCTTCCCCACGCGCGCCCCGCTGCTGCACTGCCGCTGCTGCTTTCCGCGGCATCGCCCGCCGCTGACGTCGCGGCCCGACGCGTGGCAGCGCTCACCGCCGCCCCGCACCGCTCCTCCCGCACCGGCCCACGAGCCTCGCCGAGGCCACGGCCTCGCCCCGCTGCGCCGGGCTACGGCCACCGCCGGCGCCCCTGTCGCCCCGTTCGGGTGCACGGGTGCCCACGCCCACACCTCGCGCCCGTTAACCCTGTTGGCCCCATGGGCCTATGACAAGTGGGCCTAGCCCCTGAACGAAAATATATATATATATATAATAATAAATATTAATTAATTAATTAACTAAATTAATTAACTTAATTAATCCTGATTAGTTAACCTAATTAACTATTGTTTAACTAATTAAATAGTAATTAGATTAGTTAAATCCTAAATTAGAATAAACAAGTATGACATGTGGGACCCACGTGTCAGGTTGACCAGTCAACCTCTGTTGACTGCTGACATCATGCTGACGTCATGATGACGTCAACAAGCACTGTTCTGGATAATGTTGAATTAAAATAATTAAATAAATCCTGAAAATGATTTAAAACTTTAGAAAATCATATAAAATAAACCGTAGCTCAGATGAAAATACTTTCTACATGAAAGCTGCTTAGAATGACGAGACGAATCCGGTTACGCACTCCGTTCGTCCACCACACATCCCTAGCATAGAGAACATGCAACTTTCCCCCTCCGGTTCATTTGTCCGAAAATGGCTAACTCCGGGAAAACTTTCCGGATGTTATCCCCCTTCGCCAGTATCGTGTAGCACTGCATTAGAACACTCCTAGCGCTGCGCTTTGCCATGTTATGTCTTGTTATGCACTTGCTTGCTATGTATTTACTGTTTCTTTCCCCTCTTCTCTCCGGTAGACCCCGAGATCGCTGCCGATGCCGCTGTGATCGACTACGTCGACGATGACCCCTTCTTCTTGTCTGAGCAACCAGGCAAGCCCCCCCTTGATCACCAGATATCGCCTATTCTTCTCTATACTGCTTGCATTAGAGTAGTGTAGCATGTTACTGCTTTCCGTTTATCCTATCCTGATGCATAGCCTGTCCTTGCTACTACTGTTGTTACCTTTACCTGCAATCCTACCTGCTTAGTATAGGATGCTAGTATTCCATCAGTGGCCCTACATTCTTGCCCGTCTGCCATGCTATACTATCGGGCCGTGATCACTCGGGAGGTGATCACGGGTATATATTATATACTTATACATGATACATGTCGTGAGTACCCGCGAGTGATTCAAGGATTGGGGGCTGAAAGGACCTTTGTCCTGACGGCCCTCTGTGTGGATCTTTGTGGCGGAGCGACGGGGCAGGTTGAGACTACCTAGGAGAGAGGTGGGCCTGGCCCTGGTCGGCGTTCGCGGTTACTAAATAACATGCTTAACGAGTTCTGGGTATTTGATCTGAGTCTGGCCATTTGGCCTATACGCACTAACCAACTACGTTGGAAAGATATGGGCACTCGGCGTCGTGGTATCAGCCGAAGCCTTCGTGACGTCAGCGACTGAGCGGCGCGCGCCGGATTGGAACGTAAGCCTGCTCTTGTATTAAAGGGGCTAGTTCTGCTTCCGGCCGCGTACGCAACGTGCAGGTGTGCTATGGGCGATGGGCCTAGACCCCTGTGCGCTTAGGATTAGACCGGCGTGCTCACCGCTCTGTTGTGCCTAGGTAGGGTTGTGACGTGTTGATCTTCCAAGGCCGGGCATGACCCAGGAAAGTGTGCCCGGCCGAATGGGATCAAGCGTGTTGGGTTATGTGGTGCACCCCTGCAGGGAAGTTAATCTATTCGAATAGCCATGATCTTCGGTAACAGGACGACCCGAAGTTGTACCTTGACCTTATGACAACTAGAACCGGATACTTAATAAAACACACCCTTCCAAGTGTCAGATACAACCCGGTGATCGCTCTCTAACAGGGCGACGAGGAGGGGATCGCCGGGTAGGATATTGCTATGCGATGCTACTTGGTGAACTTACCATCTACTCTCTTCTACATGCTGCAAGATGGAGGTGGTCAGAAGCGTAGTCTTCGACAGGATTAGCTATCCCCCTTTTCCTTCTACCCGGTTGTCGCAACCAGATGCTGGAGCCCAGGAGCCAGATGCCACCATCGGCAACGACTCCTATTACTCTGGAGGTGCCTACTACTACGTGCAGGCTGCCGGCGACGACCAGGAGTAGTTTAGGAGGACCCCAGGCAGGAGGCCTGCGCCTCTTTCGATCTGTATCCCTGTTTGTGCTAGCCTTCTTAAGACAAACTTGTTTAACTTATGTCTGTACTCAGATATTGTTGCTTCCGCTGACTCGTCTATGATCGAGCACTTGTATTCGAGCCCTCGAGGCCCCTGGCTTGTATTATGATGCTTGTATGACTTATTTTATTTTTAGAGTTGTGTTGTGATATCTTTCCGTGAGTCCCTGATCTTAATCGTACACGTTTGCATGTATGATTAGTGTATGATTGAATCTGGGGCGTCACAGGCGAGCTCGGATTGCCCCATGGCGGCCCAGGATAGCAGGCAAAGGGAGCCGGATCCCGGTCCGTTTGGGATGAAAATTTTAATCCCACCCGCCGCCCATGTCGAATTCATCCCAGACAACTTAGTGATATTGGACGTTTGGGATCTAACACTCGTCAAGCAATCGAAGGAGGAGATGGTTCGGTAGTTCTGGATAAGATTCTTGACGGCCATGATTAAAATACCGAACTGTCACGACTCCGAAGTCATGGCTATCTTCCAACACAATTGCAACAGTGAAGGATTACTCAACGCTATCAGGCGCCGACAGATCCGGAACTTCCACGAACTATATGACATAGTCGGAAAGTATTGCGCAATGGAAGACGCCTGGCAGGCACAACAGTATCAGCTGCACTCAGTCTCTGTCAGCTCACTGAGGCCAGTTCGGGACAAGCGAAGTTCTTACCAACGGGGTGAGCCATTCGAAAAGAAAAAGAAGTACCCACCGGGTCACGGATCGGTTTTCAGTGACCTGATGGATGGGCCATGCCCCATTCACCTGGCCTTGCCCAATGCAAAACCCACGCACAGCCTTCGGGCATGTTGGGTAGTTCGACAGGTAGCCAAGAGCGGCATCGACGTCCTGAAAAGCTCCTTACTCGATAAGGGACGTACATCGTCCACCATAGACAACACGATCTGCATGATCTACGAGACCTACGCGTCTAACAACCAAAGAAAACGAGCGCTCCGGGAGCTCGAACAGGTATATATCATGCGCAACCCGCAGTAGCCTGGGCAGATACCCCAATCATGTTTAACAAGGAGGACCGGCCCAAAGTCAGTATAACAAGGGTCTCCACGGCCCTAGTCTTAGGCCCAATTTTGGATGGTTTCTGACTTAATAAAGTATTAATGGATGGGGGAGTGGGCTCAACCTAATATACGAAGATACGTTGGACAAAATGCAGTTTGACAGATGCCGCATCGAGCCGAGCTCCACCACCTTCAGAGGAATTATCCCGTGAAAAGAGGCGCGCTGCAGCGGCTCCGTACTACTGACGTAGTGTTCGGCACTCCTGACAACTATCGTTCCGAAGAGCTGCTCTTTCATATAGTGCCCTTCAAAAGTGGCTCTCACGCCCTCCTGGGCCGTAACGCCTTCACTTGTTTCCACGCAATACCACATTATGGATATCGGAAGCTTAAGATGCCAGGTCCGAAAGGGGTTATCACCTTAACAAGCAATCCGGACATTTCTCTCCGGGCCGAAAACAAGACTACGACACTGGCCCTCAAAGCACTATCCGAAGCGCTAGCTGCTGAAGAATTAACTGCGTTGCATTCCTCGGTGGACAGCGACGACGTTGTCCTCGCGAAAAGGCAATAGTCCACCTCGTTCAAACCCGCGGACGAAACCGTCAAATTCTAGGTACATCCGACAGACCCAAATAAAACGGCGGTCATCAGAGCTAACCTAGATCCAGAAACAGATGCAGCCTTGCGCCAGTTCCTTCATGACAACTGGGATATATTCGTTTGGCACCCATCAGATATGCCAGGCATCCCACGCAAAAAGATAAGCCAACGATACGCTGAAATCATGTCTGCTAAGCCCTTCAATGCAGAAATTATATCTATGATCTGCACCCAACATTGGCAGTGCGAGTATTTTAGTTGAAACCAGTTGTGTGACAATTATACGGCGAATAACCAGACAGGGTGTTGTGGTACAGGATGCAGCCAATCATTATGTTAACCAGGAAAAATTTAATGAAATGAGGTGATATATACACATCCAAGGTAAAATTAACTCTGCCCAGCACAATAACATGTTGAGCAATGTGTGAAGAATGGCTGACATACAGTACAAGAAAAAGAGTAGGAGAATGGATTCTGGTAGAATGTTGCATCTTCCAAATGAAGACGCTTTGCGTTTGGAGCTGGCTAGCACTTGGAGAATCTGGAATCAGCCCAGATTTCCAAGACATGGGCTAGTCTAAAGAATCAGCATCAATAGAGGATCAATTAGTAGCAGTACATGATCAATCAGAGCGATATAATTGAAAGAATCTGTAATGCAAAAACCAAAACAATTGAAGATTGAAAGAATCTGTGAAGTGAGTTCACTCTCTTTCTAGATATTTTGACAGTTTTGAGTAAACACACATATTTAAGTAAGCGACCATATCCTTTATATATGCTGGCCCAAATACTCAAAAACCAAAACAATTGAAGATTGAAAGAATCTGTGAAGTGAGTTCACTCTCACCACCATGAACCAGAGCCACCCACAGAGAGGAGTAGGAGCTCACCTCGTCGGTTTGTAGTCGAGGCCGAGCAACGCCACCGCCGCCAGAGAAGAAAGGTTGAAGCACTGTGGGTGGCTCTGGCTCATCTCCATCTCCATGACTTAATTAGCTGCCACAACCCAACGCCGCCGCCGCCGATGACTACCATTAATTAGGTCCACTATAGCATAGCAGGTAAGTATTGGTGACTAATAGACCTATATTAAGAGTAAACAGAACTAGCTCGGATAACAACTCTATAGCACTGATATTGATGCATTCAAGTTACTACCATTCAAGTATGCATACATATCATAATGTTCCAAGTATGCATGCATATCATACACATGAGTGACGTTAACTTGTTCATAAGATTCATAACACTAAGTGCCATATCCATTGATTTGTATAAAAAGGGTGCCAGATCCATTAATTCACATGCAAAGGCAGAGAGTGCTGCTGAAATGAACAGTGTGTGCTTCATCAAATTTTCTTAATTAACAGTGCCAAATTAATAAGTGCCTTGCTTGTTTAGATCTTGCTCACCATGGTCAGTAATTCATCCAAATTAAGGTGATGTATTAACTAAATTCATGTTAATCAGGAAACAATGCACCCAAATCACAAAATCAAAACACACAATATTAAAACACATAGACAAAGTGCCAACAAATGATATGATTTTTTTAACCGTGCAAGCAACATCACAGATAACTCTTATGAACATATGAGCCTGTGCCAAATAGTACAACATATGAATAAATATCATGGGCAAAAATTCCAAAACATTGTGGAACGGGGAGAAGCAAAGGCTCCCCAACCAGATGTTGAGGAGGAGCACGAGGAAGTGGTGCCATGGGCCCCGCACTGACGGCGGGCTGGCGGCCTCCAGGGGGGTGCCGGTGAGACCCAGGAGGATGGTCAGATCGCCGTCGGAGGTCGCCCTGCTCCCTCCTCTCCTCCTCGTGTCCTGCGAGGCCGAGGACGCGGTGGTCATGGTCGTGGCGAGGCGGACCGGAATCGGGCGAATCTGCTCCTCCGTCGTGGATCCATGGAGAAGAAGCGCGGATCCGTGGAGAAGAAGCACGGGGTGTGGGGGGATCCAATTTCTCAGGAAGGAAGGGAGACGGTGGTGTTGGTGGTGTGTGGCCAGCGTCGGTGGTTGCCCCTGCAATGCATCTAATCCACCGGTGGAGGAAGGGGAGGCCGGCGGTGGAGGGGAGGGGAGGGGATCTCGATCCAGATCTGGATCTGTGTGGGAGAGAGTGGGGCTTGGGACGATTGTTTTTTTTTTTTTTGAGCAATTTGATAAAATAGCATGTCTTTCCTCGTACCCTGAGGAAATAGCACACTTTTCTTTTTGTTTGATTAAATGACACGCTTTTCCTTCATTGCTGGATAAAATGGCACAAACTGGGTTTTTTTCTCAATTTTCTGGTATGGGCCTACACGTCACAATATTTTGGACGATTTTGCCCTTTGGTCTTTTCTGCCCGGTCAACAGGTTCGATCGAACCTAGCGATCAGTTTCGATCGAAACAGAGGAACGCGAGGCAAGCAGGGCCGCCGCCTCGCCGGCTTCCTCACACAGGCGCCGCAAATTCCATCGTCGTTGACTCGCCGTGCATCTGCCCCGGCGTGCTGCCCTCATCACCCATCGCTCGACCCGTTCCGCCGCCGCGGCTCGACCCGTTCCGCCGCCGTCGCTCATCTTGCCGTGAGTTACAGGTGTTCTGCCATCTTCTTTGTGAATTTTGATTGCATCTAAAGGAAGATATCCATATCTAGTTGTGACAGCAGCTAAAGCTAATCCATCAACACAAAATAAAGTTGTTAGTGTATCATCTTCAGGCAGCACTAGTTCCCTGCTAAAGCAAGCAACTACAGGAGCGAGTAGTGTCGTGGAATTGTCACGGCAGATGTCCTAGCAGAAGGACTTAGTCGTAGAGCCATCGCAACTAGGAAGCAAGAAGGGGTTAATCGGGACAAAGGACATGAGGGTTTATACTGGTTCGGCCCCTTACGGTGAAGGTAAAAGCCTAGTCCAGTTGAGGGTGTTTACTAAGGTTTCGAAGACCAGGGAGCGAATCCGCTTGACCTAGTCCTCGATTTGATGTTACCTCACTAGTAGAAAAAGGGTCAAACATGAAGCACATTAGTGCCGGTTTGTATTTGAGCCGGTACTAATGGTACCATTAGTGCCGGTTCGAACGGATTTGCATTAATGCCGGTTCGTGTTGAACCTTTAGTACCGGTTCGCGGCACGAACCGGTACTAAAGGGGTGGTGGCAGGCTGGCGTCAGGCCGGGGCCCCACGATCACCTTTAGTACCGGTTCGTGGCACGAACCGGTACTAAAGGTCTAACCTTTAGTACCGGTTCGTGCCACGAACCGGTACTAAAGGGGTCTAACCTATAGTACCGGTTCGTGCCACGAACCGGTACTAAAGGTCCCATTTTCAAACTCTACCCCCCCCCTTGGATCGCCTTTTCAGTTTTAAAAAAATAAAAGAAAATAATAGAAATGTCAAAAAAATAAAAGAAAATAAGTTTCTCATGTGATATGTGGTCTAGTTGTTGGGAAAATTTGCAAATGTGAATTTTGACTTTATTTGCAAAATCTCTCTGAAATTTGTAAAAATGGGCATAACTTTTGCATACTAACTCGGATGAAAAAGTTTTTTATATGAAAAATCATCTACTCGAAAAGTTACATCCGAATTTAACTGGGGGAACCCCGTTAAACATTTGCAAAATCCTCAAAAACCTAATAGAAAAAAAGTTATGGGGCTTTTAAGATCTAGAGTGGAAAAAATTGAAAAATATTCAAACAGTGGGCAAACTGTGGTCAAACAATGGTCAAACTAATTATTCTAGAATATTAGTGTTACTAAATAATTATTTTAGTTATTTCAATTTTGGTCAAATCTGGTCAAACTGTGGTCAAACAATGGTCAAACTAATTATTCAAGAAATATTAGTGTTACTAAATAATTATTGTTTTTAAAACAATAGTTTCAAACTCAAACAGTGAAATGTGTCACTTCATGCTCAAGCAAAATTCCTGAAGGTTAATAGGATTGACATCTTACTATTGTTAGGAAAACAACAAGTGCAGACTCGGAAACGAAGGAGAATAGAATCTGAAAGTTAAGCGTGCTCGGGCTGGAGTAGTGAGAGGGATGGGTGACCGGTCGGGAAGTTAGATGATTTGGAATGAGTGATCCACACTTGAGCAGTTAAGAGAGGTGATTAGAGACTAAATCATCAAATAATTCAGAAAAAATAAAAAAAAACAAAAAAGTTTTCCAAAATTTTTTAAAAAAAAATAAAAAAAACCTTTAGTACCGGTTGGTAACACCAACCGGTACTAAAGGTCCCCCGTACCAGGGCGCGAGCTCACGCCACGTGGTGGCACTTTAGCGCCGGTTCGTGCCGAACCGATACTAAAGGGGGGGCCTTTAGTGCCGAAACTTTAGTGCCGGTTCCATAACCGGCACTAAAGGCCCTTACAAACCGGTACTAATGGTCCGTTTTCTACTAGTGCCTGCCCTGAGCCGCCGCTGGGCCGCCCCCTTATATACACGGGTCGACACCAGGCGGCTCACAGAGTCCCGGCCGGCTCATAAACAGTGTCCGGCTCGGCGACTAGTTAATCTTTCCTTACGATACAAGTCATGCCATGACGGCGGGTTATCACTACGGGCCTTAAGTCGCCATTGGGCCTTTGGCCCTTACTTGAACCGCCATCTTCGGAGTGTGACCTAGGCTTTATGCAATGATTCGTCCGGTGTAACCCGGCCCCTCCTGGGTGGGTTACACCAATAGTTATATCCCCAACATTAGGCCCCAGATTGATTTGGACCGGTTCATGTCAATCATCAATGCCTCAGAAAATCTTCCGCCTTATCTACACAAAGAAAATTATAACCCGCCATGACGTCATCTTCTGGATTCATGATAACCCGCCATGACGTCATCTTCTTATTTCATTAATATCTCGCTCCGCCGTATCTCAACGGATCTTTATCTTTAATGACCATCCCGAAAATCGAGGCATCTGGTTAGCTGGATAACCATTTTTTAACCTCCTCGTTTCTCGCGCCCGCTTTAAGTCCTTCCTTATAAATGGGCACGACCAGGTCCTCATTCTTCTTCTCCTCGTCTTCTTCCTCTCGCACCCTCTGCCGCTCGAGCTTCGCCGCCACGCACCTTGTCTTCCTCAACCCCGGCCGCTGCATCGACCTGAGCCAGTCCAGAGAAACGGCGGCGACCCTTCGCAAGAGCCTCGACGCTGTAAGTTCTCGCCTCCTCTCATCTCAGATCCACATTAGGGTTTTCTCGAGTTCGTCGGTGTTCTTCCTGTTCGTCACGAACCCTTCACAGTTTCTCCGTCGTGGCCTCCTTTGATCCAAAGAGAGCATAGAACTCATGCAATTGCGGTTTCGCATCCATTTTATATGCTCACGGTGAAGGAAATATGCCCTAGAGGCAATAATAAAGTTATTATTTATTTCCTTATAATCATGATAAATGTTTATTATTCATGCTAGAATTGTATTAACCGGAAACATAATACATGTGTGAATACATAGACAAACAAAGTGTCACTAGTATGCCTCTACTTGACTAGCTCATTAATCAAAGATGGTTATGTTTCCTGACCATGAACAATGAGTTGTTATTTGATTAACGAGGTCACATCATTAGTTGAATGATCTGATTGACATGACCCATTCCATTAGCTTAGCACCCGATCGTTTAGTATGTTGCTATTGCTTTCTTCATGACTTATACATGTTCCTATGACTATGAGATTATGCAACTCCCGTTTGCCGGAGGAACACTTTGGGTGCTACCAAACGTCACAACGTAACTGGGTGATTATAAAGGAGCATTACAGGTGTCTCCAAAGGTAGATGCTGGGTTGGCGTATTTTGAGATTAGGATTTGTCACTCCGATTGTCGGAGAGGTATCTCTGGGCCCTCTCGGTAATACACATCACATAAGCCTTGCAAGCATTACAACTAATATGTTAGTTGTGAGATGATGTATTACGGAACGAGTAAAGAGACTTGCCGGTAACGAGATTGAACTAGGTATTGGATACCGACGATCGAATCTCGGGCAAGTAACATACCGATGACAAAGGGAACAACGTATGTTGTTATGCGGTCTGACCGATAAAGATCTTCGTAGAATATGTAGGAGCCAATATGGGCATCCAGGTCCCGCTATTGGTTATTGACCGGAGACGTGTCTCGGTCATGTCTACATTGTTCTCGAACCCGTAGGGTCCGCACGCTTAAGGTTACGATGACAGTTATATTATGAGTTTATGCATTTTGTTGTACCGAAGGTTGTTCGGAGTCCCGGATGTGATCACGGACATGACGAGGAGTCTCAAAATGGTCGAGACGTAAAGATTGATATATTGGAAGCCTATATTTGGATATCGGAAGTGTTCCGGGTGAAATCGGGATTTTACCGGATTACCGGGAGGTTACCGGAACCCCCCGGGAGCCATATGGGCCTTATTGGGCCTTAGTGGAAAGATGAAAGGGCTGCCCATAAGGGCTGCGCACCTCCCCCCTTCCCCTAGTCCTATTAGGACTAGGAGAGGTGGCCGGCCACCCCTCTCCCTCTTTCCCCCTTGGGAATCCTAGTTGGAATAGGATTGGGGGGGAGTCCTACTCCCGGAAGGAGTAGGACTCCTCCTGCGCCCTCCTCCTGGCCGGCGCCCCCCTCCCCCCTTGGCTCCTTTATATACTGAGGCAGAGGCACCCCAGAAACACACAAGTTGATCCACGTGATCTATTCCTTAGCCGTGTGCGGTGCCCCCTGCCACCATATTCCTCGATAATACTGTAGCGGAGTTTAGGCGAAGCCCTGCTGCTGTAGTTCATCAAGATCGTCACCACGCCGTCGTGCTGACGGAACTCTTCCCCGACACTTTGCTGGATCGGAGTCCGGGGATCGTCATCGAGCTGAACGTGTGCTCGAACTCGAAGGTGCCGTAGTTTCGGTGCTTGATCGGTTGGATCGTGAAGACGTACGACTACTTCCTCTACGTCGTGTCAGCGCTTCCGCAGTCGGTCTGCGTTGGGTATGTAGACAACACTCTCCCCTCTCGTTGCTATGCATCACATGATCTTGCGTGTGCGTAGGAAATTTTTTTGAAATTACTACGAAACCCAACACACGGACCCCAACTGACCCGTATAAAACTTCTTTAGGACTGGCGAGCTTCTCTGTTCTTCATATTTAGGTCTCTAATATTTTCTTTTCAGAACCGCTGTTTGATCCAAAATGCCAGCTGCAATTTATGAAACTTGTTTATGCAACACTTAGACAAAAAATTGTTAGATCCACCTTGCCATGGCGGCTCATGCCACCAGATTTTAACCTGTAGATCTCGAATGGATATCCCTGACCGCTCGCGGCGGCTCTTAATAACCTTAACTGTATACGGCGGCTTAACTAATCCACCATGATTATCTGTATGCCATTAGCCCTCTTTAAGCCTCCATTTTGAATATGCATCTTTACATCTTGTTCCGGCTTAAATTTGAACCGGAATTCATTTTCTATCATAGGCTATCATCATGCCGCCCAAAGCACCCAAAGCTTCCGCTACGTGCAACTGGGTCAAGTCTAACGTCACAGACGCCGTCCTTGATGACTTTGTTAAGCAAGGCTATCTGCCAAAAAGGAGTTAATGTCTTATCGTGCTCCTGACCCGTCAGAAGAAAGACCTCAACCTAAAGAGGGAGAGGTGGTCATATTTACTGATCACATGATCCGAGGCTTTGCTCCGCCCGGCTCAAAGTTCTTCAGAGATGTCTTACACTCTTCGACCTCCGACCTCAAGATATTGGGCCCAACTCTATATCAAATATCTGCAACTTCCAAGTATTTTGCGAGGTTTACTTGGGAGAGGAGCCCAATTTTTTACTCTTTCGAGAGTTGTTTTATTTGAACCGCCAGAATGAACGCGCCAACGGGCCCAGCCTAGAACTTGGCGGTATCTCAGTCCAACGGCGCAGGGATTGCCTTTTCCCCTATGCTGAGCCGCCAAGCCACCCCAAGGACTGGAATCAGACGTGGTTCTATTGTCAAGATACTTCTCCGGCTGGCGAGCATCCTCTACCCGGCTTTCACGCTCTGCGTCTTGAGTCCAACCACCCTCTGCCAGATAAATTATCCACTGCTGAATGTCATAAGCTTGTTCCGACTCTAAAGAAGATCAAGTCTCTCTTAGGAAACGGCTTGACTGGCATCGATCTGGCCCGGTTGTGGGTATCCTGGCGGGTTATCCCTCTAAGCCGCCGCCCCAGGTTGATGTGCGAATATACTGGTGAAAAGGATGACCCTCTACGGCACAGTTCTGACGAGTTACCTGATGACATGGTGGACGAGATAACCAAGTCTCTTCTGAACGAGAGTTTGACAGACTGCGGTACTGTCGGCTTAGCTCCATTCTGCAAGACTAACCCGGATCCTCCTGTAAGCCGCCTTTCTTAAGTTTCTTTACTTTTACCTTTGATAATCTTTTTCATTTACTCAAAATCTGTTATTGCCATTCACAGGCTACTGATGCCTTTTGGAAGGCTAAGTATGATCATGAAGCCGCCAAGAAGGCCAGGAAGGCCAAGAAAGTCGTCCGGAAAGCCGCCGCCCGGAAGAAAGGGAGCAAGACTAGTACCTCAGACTTGCTTCAACTGGACGATTCCTCTGAGTCGGAGGTAGTCCTTGACTCTATTGGCTCGTTTTTTAACTATCTTATTGACACTGACTGTCAGCAGGAGGACACGGGAAACGGCCAAGGCAGAACTGAAGAGGTAACTATTGTTTCTTCCGACTCCGAGACCTTGCCAAGACAGCAAATCCGAAGTGTAACCCGGAAAGTAAGATTCTCACATCCTTTAGCTTACCTCGATCCTCAATTTCTTTTAAAGCAACATATTTATGGAAGCCGGAGGCAGACCCAGACCAGTAAAGACACGGAAATCTCCTCCGGCTTACCTGACGTCACCAGGAAGCGCCGGAACGAGGTTTTCTCCGATTTATGTTTATCTTACCCTCTAGCGGGTCTCTTTCGTCAGCCGCTCAACTCTTCCGACTCCAATTATCAGGAAACTTCCCCTTCCTCCGGCGAGTCGATGCAGTCCAGCCTTCCAGCTTTCAAGACCGCTCCGGGGTACGAATAACTTACTTAATCTTGTATTTATTTCAATTTATACTTATACTAACCTTTGTTTCACTTGAAGCGGACAAGCCAAACTGAGCAAGAGGACCAAGAAGAACCCGCCGGCCGAAGAACCGGACAGGACCGAGCCGGAAGCTGAGATATCTGTGCCTGAGTCCTCTGCTCTTGAACCGCCGCCCCAACAAACTCCAGCTACACCAGCACCAACTGCTGACCCGCCGGCCAAACAAGCCGCCACCAGCTCCAGAAACCCGGACGCTCCAAACCCGGCAAGGACAACTGCTCCTCAAGATGTCGATGTGGAAATCATCAGGACCAGTTACGTTGAGCCGGGAAGGCCAACTGTACTGGCCAAGTGCTCAGCGAAAGAAGAGCTGCTGGAATGCCGAAAGGCCAAGCTGAGTGTTACTGATTACACTCAGCTGAGCATTAATGAAGCCTTCTCCGGCTTTATGAGCCAACTACACAGCAACCGGGACGCCGAGATTGACATTGTGAAGCATATTTATCAAAAATCTGAGGTATGAATTTTGTCCATATTCATTCTCTCTTGCCATACTAGCCCCCAAGTCTATTGCTTATGATCAATATGCTGTAGACTTTCAGAAACATTTTAGAAAGGTTAGCAACATAGTTAAAAATAACCATAAGAACTCCGGCTTACTCCCTAGTCCCCAAGTGGTGGGTTAATCAACATGATTGAGCTGGCTCTTCATATGGTTTATAAAAAGACTTCAAATATTTTCAATATCAATATACATTAGCCCCCAAGTGCCAAGCTACTTTGCTTTGCAAAGTACTTGGGACTTAGAACAATGAACTGTCATCATAATAAATTTCTTTAGCATACATTAGCCCCCAAGTGCTAAGTACCTTTGCTTGTAAAGTACTTGGGACTTAATTCATGCCTTATAATGATCCGGATTTTAACCCGATATTTGTACAGGCCATCACAAGTCAACTTGAGTCGGAGATAGCTGACCTAAAAAGCCGCGTGGAAGCACAAGAACTCGAGACCTAGAAAGCCAATTCTAAATTTGAGTTTAGCATAGCTGAACAAGAAAAATTAACAAAGGGCTTTGCTGTGGAAAGGAAAACTTGGGCAGATGAGAAGGCCGCCTTAACCACGCGGGCCGAAACAGCTGAAGCGGCTCTTGCAGAGACGACAGTTGAACTCACCGGCTTAAAACGCCACATCTCGCAGATGGTCTCAGCGATCTTTGGTAAGCCGCCGTGCAAATACTAAGTCATTAAATTTTTCTGATAAACATAGCACTATTAGCAACTAACCTAAGCTTGTAATGCAGGCCCAAGGAGTTCAAACTTGAATCAGAACATGCTGATCAAGCTCAAGGCGGTTTACACGCTGGTGGAGCAATTATATGCTGGCTCTCAGCGTGCTTTGGCCGCCGTGGCTCTATCAAATCAAGTCCCCACACACCTAGCAGATGTGCTAAAGCGGCTTGCTGTGCTGCCCGAGCGGGTTAACGAGCTGAGAAGATCATCTACCAGAGCCGGAGCTGTGACTGCCTTGAGCCGGGCCAAGGCGTGGTCGCCAGAGTTAGATCCGGCTGACACTGCTAAAGGCTACCCCAATTTAAAGGAAGATGGCACGGCTTTTGAGCAGTCGGACTTTGCGGCATGTGTGAAGGAGGTGCTGAAGGAAATATGCCCTAGAGGCAATAATAAAGTTATTATTTATTTCCTTATATCATGATAAATGTTTATTATTCATGCTAGAATTGTATTAACCGGAAACATAATACATGTGTGAATACATAGACAAACAGAGTGTCACTAGTATGCCTCTACTAGACTAGCTCGTTAATCAAAAGATAGTTATGTTTCCTAACCATGAACAAAGAGTTGTTATTTGATTAACGAGGTCACATCATTAGTTGAATGATCTGATTGACATGACCCATTCCATTAGCTTAGCACCCGATCGTTTAGTATGTTGCTATTGCTTTCTTCATGACTTATACATGTTCCTATGACTATGAGATTATGCAACTCCCGTTTGCCGGAGGAACACTTTGGGTGCTACCAAACGTCACAACGTAACTGGGTGATTATAAAGGAGTACTACAGGTGTCTCCAATGGTAGATGTTGGGTTGGCGTATTTCGAGAATAGGATTTGTCACTCCGATTGTCGGAGAGGTATCTCTGGGCCCTCTCGGTAATGCACATCACATAAGCCTTGCAAGCACTGCAACTAATATGTTAGTTGTGAGATGATGTATTACGAAACGAGCAAGGAGACTTGCCAGTAACGAGATTGAACTAGGTATTGGATACCGACGATTGAATCTCGGGCAAGTAACATACCGATGACAAAGGGAACAACGTATGTTGTTATGCGGTCTAACCGATAAAGATCTTCGTAGAATATGTAGGAGCCAATATGGGCATCCAGGTCCCGCTATTGGTTATTGACCGGAGACGTGTCTCGGTCATGTCTACATTGTTCTCGAACCGTATGGTCCGCACGCTTAACATTACGATGACAGTTATTATGAGTTTATGCATTTTGATGTACCGAAGGTTGTTCGGAGTCCCGGATGTGATAACGGACATGACGAGGAGTCTCGAAATGGTCGAGACATAAAGATTGATATATTGGAAGCCTATGTTTGGACATCGGAAGTGTTCCGGGTGAAATCGGGATTTTACCGGAGTACCGGGAGGTTACCGGAACCCCCCGGGAACCATATGGGCCTTAGTGGGCCTTAGTGGAAAGGTGAAAGGGGCAGCCCAAGGTGGCTGCGCGCCTCCCCCCTCCCCTAGTCCTATTAGGACTAGGACAGGTGGCCGGCCCCCCTTCCCTCTCCCCCCACTTGAGGATTCCTATTCCAACTAGGATTGGGGGGGAGTCCTACTCCCGGTAGGAGTAGGACTCCTCCTGGCGCGCCCCAAGGCTGGCCTCACCTCTCCCCCCTTGCTCCTTTATATACAGGGGCAGGGGGCACCTCTAGACACACAAGTTGATCATTGAGATCGTTCCTTAGCCGTGTGCGGTGCCCCCTGCCACCATATTCCACCTCGATCATATCGTTGTAGTGCTTAGGCGAAGCCCTGCGTCGGTAGAACATCAAGATCGCCGCCACGTCGTCGTGCTGACGGAACTCTTCCCCAACGCTTTGCTGGATCGGAGCTCGGGGATCGTCATCGAGCTGTACGTGTGCTAAGAACTCGGAGGTGCCGGAGTAACGGTGCTTGGATCGGTCGGATCGGGAAGACGTACGACTACTTCCTCTACGTTGTGTGAACGCTTCCGCAGTCGGTCTGCGTTGGTACGTAGACAACACTCTCCCCTCTTGTTGCTGTGCATCACCATGATCTTGCGTGTGCGTAGGAGAATTTTTGAAATTACTACGTTCCCCAACAGTGGCATCCGAGCCTGGTTTTATGGTTTGATGTTATTTGCACGAGTAGAACACAAGTGAGTTGTGGGCGATATAAGTCATACTGCCTACCAGCATGTCATACTTTGGTTCAGCAGTATTGTTGGACGAGATGACCCGGACCAACATTACGCGTATGCTTACGCGAGACCGGTTCCCTCGACGTGCTTTGCACATAGATGGCTTGCGGGCAACTGTCTCTCCAACTTTAGTTGAGCCAAGTGTGGCTACGCCCGGTCCTTGCGAAGGTTAAAACGGAGTCTATTTGACAAACTATCGTTGTGGTTTTGATGCGTAGGTGAGATTGGTTCTTGCTTAAGCCCGTAGCAGCCACGTAAAACTTGCAACAACAAAGTAGAGGACGTCTAACTTGTTTTTGCAGGGCATGTTGTGATGTGATATGGTCAAGGCATGATGCTAAATTTTATTGTATGAGATGATCATGTTTTGTAACCGAGTTATCGGCAACTGGCAGGAGCCATATGGTTGTCGCTTTATTGTATGCAATGCAATCGCGATGTAATGCTTTACTTTATTACTAAGTGGTAGTGATAGTCGTGGAAGCATAAGATTGGCGAGACGACAACGATGCTACGATGGAGATCAAGGTGTCGCGCCGGTGACGATGGTGATCATGACGATGCTTCGGAGATGGAGATCACAAGCACAAGATGATGATGGCCATATCATATCACTTATATTGATTGCATGTGATGTTTATCCTTTTTATGCATCTTATCTTGCTTTGATTGACGATAGCATTATAAGATGATCTCTCACTAAATTATCAAGAAGTGTTCTCCCTGAGTATG
This sequence comes from Triticum urartu, assembly GCF_056163025.1. Lineage (NCBI taxonomy): Eukaryota > Viridiplantae > Streptophyta > Magnoliopsida > Poales > Poaceae > Triticum > Triticum urartu. The sequence goes on from NC_141878.1 coordinate 605,922,612, forward strand.
CACCGTTGCCAAAGTTCGTCGTGCCCAGACACCATGTGATGATCGGGTGTGATAAGCTCTACGTCCATCTACAACGGGTGCAAGCCAGTTTTGCACACGCAGAATACTCAGGTTAAACTTGACGAGACTAGCATATGCAGATATGGCCTCGGAACACGGAGACCGAAAGGTCGAGCGTGAATCATATAGTAGATATGATCAACATAACGATGTTCACCATTGAAAACTACTCCATCTCACGTGATGATCGGTTATGGTTTAGTTGATTTGGATCACGTAATCACTTAGAGGATTAGAGGGATGTTTATCTAAGTGGGAGTTCTTAAGTAATTTGATTAATTGAACTAAAACTTATCATGAACTTAGTACCTGATAGTATCTTGCTTGTTTATGTTGATTGTAGATAGATGGCTCGTGCTGTTGTTCCGTTGAATTTTAATGCGTTCCTTGAGAAAGCAAAGTTGAAAGATGATGGTAGCAATTACACGGACTGGGTCCGTAACTTGAGGATTATCCTCATTGCTGCTCAGAAGAATTACGTCCTGGAAGCACCGCTGGGTGCCAGGCCTGCTGCTGGAGCAACACCAGATGTTATGAACGTCTGGCAAAGCAAAGCTGATGACTACTCGATAGTTCAGTGTGCCATGCTTTACAGCTTAGAATCGGGACTTCAACGACGTTTTGAACATCATGGAGCATATGAGATGTTCCAGGAGTTGAAGTTAATATTTCAAGCAAATGCCCGGATTGAGAGATATGAAGTCTCCAATAAGTTCTATAGCTGCAAGATGGAGGAGAACAGTTCTGTCAGTGAGCATATACTCAAAATGTCTGGGTATAATAATCACTTGATTCAATTGGGAGTTAATCTTCCAGATGATTGCGTCATTGACAGAATTCTCCAATCACTGCCACCAAGCTATAAGAGCTTCGTGATGAACTATAATATGCAAGGGATGAATAAGACTATTCCCGAGCTCTTCGCAATGCTGAAAGCTGCGGAGGTAGAAATCAAGAAGGAGCATCAAGTGTTGATGGTTAACAAGACCACTAGTTTCAAGAAAAAAGGCAAAGGGAAGAAGAAGGGGAACTTCAAGAAGAACGGCAAGCAAGTTGCTGCTCAGGAGAAGAAACCCAAGTCTGGACCTAAGCCTGAAACTGAGTGCTTCTACTGCAAGCAAACTGGTCACTGGAAGCGGAACTGCCCCAAGTATTTGGCGGATAAGAAGGATGGCAAGGTGAACAAAGGTATATGTGATATACATGTTATTGATGTGTACCTTACTAGAGCTCGCAGTAGCATCTGGGTATTTGATACTGGTTCTGTTGCTAATATTTGCAACTCGAAACAGGGACTACGGAATAAGCGGACACTAGCAAAGGACGAGGTGACGATGCGCGTGGGAAATGGTTCCAAAGTCGATGTGATCGCGGTCGGCACGCTACCTCTACATCTACCTTCGGGATTAATATTAGACCTAAATAATTGTTATTTGGTGCCAGCGTTGAGAATAAACATTATATCTGGATCTTGTTTGATGCGAGACGGTTATTCATTTAAATCAGAGAATAATGGTTGTTCTATTTATATGAGTAATATCTTTTATGGTCATGCACCTTTGAAGAGTGGTCTATTTTTGATGAATCTCGATAGTAGTGATACACATATTCATAATGTTGAAACCAAAAGATGCAGAGTTGATAATGAAAGTGCAACTTATTTGTGGCACTGTCGTTTAGGTCATATCGGTATAAAGCGCATGAAGAAACTCCATACTGATGGTCTTTTGGAACCACTTGATTATGAATCACTTGGTACTTGCGAACCGTGCCTCATGGTCAAGATGACTAAAACACCGTTCTCCGGTACTATGGAGAGAGCAACAGAATTGTTGGAAATCATACATACAGATGTATGTGGTCCGATGAATATTGAGGCTCGCGGCGGATATCGTTATTTTCTCACCTTCACAGATGATTTAAGCAGATATGGGTATATCTACTAAATGAAACATAAGTCTGAAACATTTGAAAAGTTCAAAGAATTTCAGAGTGAAGTTGAAAATCATCGTAACAAGAAAATAAAGTTTCTACGATCTGATCGTGGAGGAGAATATTTGAGTTACGAGTTTGGTGTACATTTGAAAAATTGTGGAATAGTTTCGCAACTCACGCCACCCGGAACACCACAGCGTAATGGTGTGTCCGAACGTCGTAATCGTACTTTACTAGATATGGTGCGATCTATGATGTCTCTTACTGATTTACCGCTATCGTTTTGGGGTTATGCTTTAGAGACGGCCGCATTCACGTTAAATAGGGCACCATCAAAATCCGTTAAGACGACGCCTTATGAACTGTGGTTTGGTAAGAAACCAAAATTGTCGTTTCTTAAAGTTTGGGGCTGCGATGCTTATGTGAAAAAGCTTCAACCTGATAAGCTCGAACCCAAATCGGAGAAATGTGTCTTCATAGGATACCCAAAGGAAACAGTTGGGTACACCTTCTATCACAGATCCGAAGGCAAGATATTTGTTGCTAAGAATGGATCCTTTCTAGAGAAGGAGTTTCTCTCGAAAGAAGTGAGTGGGAGGAAAGTAGAACTTGACGAGGTAACTGTACCTGCTCCCTTATTGGAAAGTAGTACATCACAGAAAACTGTTTCTGCGACACCTATATCAATTAGTGAGGAAGTTAATGATGATGATCATGAAACTTCAGGACAAGATACTACTGAACCTCGTAGATCAACCAGAGTGAGATCCGCACCAGAGTGGTACGGTAATCCTGTTCTGGAAGTCATGCTACTAGATCATGATGAACCTATGAACTATGAAGAAGCGATGGTGAGCCCAGATTCCGCAAAATGGCTTGAAGCCATGAAATCTGAGATGGGATCCATGTATGAGAACAAAGTATGGACTTTGGTTGACTTGCCCGATGATCGGCAAGCAATTGAGAATAAATGGATCTTCAAGAAGAAGACTGACGCTGATGGTAATTTTACCGTCTACAAAGCTCGACTTGTCGCAAAAGGTTTTCGACAAGTTCAAGGGGTTGACTACGATGAGACCTTCTCACCCGTAGCGATGCTTAAGTCTGTCCGAATCATGTTAGCGATTGCCGCATTTTATGATTATGAAATTTGGTAGATGGATGTCAAAACTGCATTCCTGAATGGATTTCTGGAAGAAGAGTTGTATATGATGCAACCGGAAGGTTTTGTCGATCCAAAGGGAGCTAACAAAGTGTGCAAGCTCCAGCGATCCATTTATGGACTGGTGCAAGCCTCTCGGAGTTGGAATAAACGCTTTGATAGTGTGATCAAAGCATTTGGTTTTATACAGACTTTCGGAGAAGCCTGTATTTACAAGAAAGTGAGTGGGAGCTCTGTAGAATTTCTGATATTATATGTGGATGACATATTACTGATTGGAAATGATATAGAATTTCTGGATAGCATAAAGGGATACTTGAATAAGAGTTTTTCAATGAAAGACCTCGGTGAAGCTGCTTACATATTAGGCATAAAGATCTATAGAGATAGATCAAGACGCTTAATTGGACTTTCACAAAGCACATACCTTGACAAGATTTTGAAGAAGTTCAAAATGGATCAAGCAAAGAAAGGGTTCTTGCCTGTGTTACAAGGTGTGAAGTTGAGTCAGACTCAATGCCCGACCACTGCAGAAGATAGAGAGAAAATGAAAGATGTTCCCTATGCTTCAGCCATAGGCTCTATCATGTATGCAATGCTGTGTACCAGACCTGATGTGTGCCTTGCTATAAGTTTGGCAGGAAGGTACCAAAGTAATCCAGGAGTGGATCACTGGACAGCGGTCAAGAACATCCTGAAATACCTGAAAAGGACTAAGGATATGTTTCTCGTGTATGGAGGTGACAAAGAACTCACCGTAAGAGGTTACGTTGATGCAAGCTTTGACACTGATCCGGATGATTCTAAATCGCAAACCGGATACGTGTTTACTTTAAACGGTGGAGCTGTCAGTTGGTGCAGTTCTAAACAAAGCGTCGTAGCGGGATCTACATGTGAAGGGGAGTACATAGCTGCTTCGGAAGCAGCAAACGAAGGAGTCTGGATGAAGGAGTTCATATCCGATCTAGGTGTCATACCTAGTGCATTGGGTCCAATGAAAATCTTTTGTGACAATACTGGTGCAATTGCCTTGGCAAAGGAATCCAGATTTCACAAAAGGACCAAGCACATCAAAAGATGCTTCAATTCCATCCGGGATCTAGTCCAGGTGGGAGACATAGAGATTTGCAAGATACATACGGATCTGAATGTTGCAGACCCGTTGACTAAGCCTCTTCCACGAGCAAAACATGATCAGCACCAAGGCTCCATGGGTGTTAGAATCATTACTGTGTAATCTAGATTATTGACTCTAGTGCAAGTGGGAGACTAAAGGAAATATGCCCTAGAGGCAATAACAAAGTTATTATTTATTTCCTTATCATGATAAATGTTTATTATTCATGCTAGAATTGTATTAACCGGAAACATAATACATGTGTGAATACATAGACAAATAGAGTGTCACTAGTATGCCTCTACTAGACTAGCTCGTTAATCAAAAGATGGTTATGTTTCCTAACCATGAACAAAGAGTTGTTATTTGATTAACGAGGTCACATCATTAGTTGAATGATCTGATTGACATGACCCATTCCATTAGCTTAGCACCCGATCGTTTAGTATGTTGCTATTGCTTTCTTCATGACTTATACATGTTCCTATGACTATGAGATTATGCAACTCCCGTTTGCCGGAGGAACACTTTGGGTGCTACCAAACGTCACAACGTAACTGGGTGATTAGAAAGGAGTACTACAGGTGTCTCCAATGGTAGATGTTGGGTTGGCGTATTTCGAGAATAGGATTTGTCACTCCGATTGTCGGAGAGGTATCTCTGGGCCCTCTCAGTAATGCACATCACATAAGCCTTGCAAGCACTGAAACTAATATGTTAGTTGTGAGATGATGTATTACGGAACGAGTAAAGAGACTTGCCAGTAACAAGATTGAACTAGGTATTGGATACCGACGATCGAATCTCGGGCAAGTAACATACCGATGACAAAGGGAACAACGTATGTTGTTATGCGGTCTGACCGATAAAGATCTTCGTAGAATATGTAGGAGCCAATATGGGCATCCAGGTCCCGCTATTGGTTATTGACCGGAGATGTGTCTCGGTCATGTCTACATTGTTCTCGAACCGTAGGGTCCGCACGCTTAACGTTACGATGACAGTTATTATGAGTTTATGCATTTTGATGTACCGAAGGTTGTTCGGAGTCCCGGATGTGATCACGAACATGACGAGGAGTCTCGAAATGGTCGAGACATAAAGATTGATATATTGGAAGCCTATGTTTGGACATCGGAAGTGTTCCGGGTGAAATCGGGATTTTACCGGAGTACCGGGAGGTTACCGGAACCCCCCGGGAACCATATGGGCCTTAGTGGGCCTTAGTGGAAAGGTGAAAGGGGCAGCCCAAGGTGGCTGCACGCCTCCCCCCTCCCCTAGTCCTATTAGGACTAGGAGAGGTGGCCGGCCCCCCTTCTCTCTCCCCCCACTTGAGGATTCCTATTCCAACTAGGATTGGGGGGGGAGTCCTACTCCCGGTAGGAGTAGGACTCCTCCTGGCGCGCCCCAAGGCTGGCCGCACCTCTCCCCCCTTGCTCCTTTATATACAGGGCAGGGGGCACCTCTAGACACACAAGTTGATCATTGAGATCGTTCCTTAGCCGTGTGCGGTGCCCCCTGCCACCATATTCCACCTCGATCATATCGTTGTAGTGCTTAGGCGAAGCCCTGCGTCGGTAGAACATCAAGATCGTCACCACGCCGTCGTGCTGACGGAACTCTTCCCCAATGCTTTGCTGTATCGGAGCTCGGGGATCGTCATCGAGCTGTACGTGTGCTAAGAACTCGGAGGTGCCGGAGTAACGGTGCTTGGATCGGTCGGATCGGGAAGACGTACGACTACTTCCTCTACGTTGTGTGAACGCTTCCGCAGTCGGTCTGCGTTGGTACGTAGACAACACTCTCCCCTCTCGTTGCTGTGCATCACCATGATCTTGTGTGTGCGTAGGAGCATTTTTGAAATTACTACGTTCCCCAACAGGTGCACCCTGTGGCCACATTGCTTGGTAACAACGCTGATCTTACCAAATATCAGCCGGGTTACAACGCAGACAACCAACGCATTCCAACTCCTCGTTATGAAGAACTCAGTCTGATCCCTCCGACTCATAAGCACACCTTTGCCCTTGAAGTTGATCCGGCCGGGTTAATTGATGATGAGGCCGTATTTCAAGCTTTGAGTGGCATTGACTGGTCATCATCAACCTTCTAGGAGAGGGAACCAGACGCCGAAGCGGAGAGGGATGACCCAGAGGCTTCAGGCCAACCGACCAATTGACCCGGCCGGCGGCTCATGGCCATACTGAAAAACAAAGTTAATCATTTTGACTTGAAAAGTCATGTAATAGAATAGATACACTTAACTCTGTCGTGGTCTGATGGCAATTTTGCTAAGCCGCCATCTGACACATATTATGCTATGTTTTATCGTCTTTGGTCTGGATGTTTTGAAGAAACCTTTTTTAATCCTCCTGCATACAGAGAAAAACAACACGGGTATCTCGGCGGCTTACCACAAGCCGGATCATACCATATCTTGATATTGTACCTGTGATGATTTGAATAATACCGGGTTACCTATAAATCAAGCAGGGTTAAATGTAAACCAAGCCGGGTTAAATGTAAACCGGTTGTGTACTTAGATTATATCATAATAATCTCTTGAAGTAAATATGACAAGTAGTATTTGTAAAAGAAAACTTTAAACGAAAGATGAACACTTAAAGGCTTCCTGATTCGAATACGATCAGTAAACCGCTCCAAAGGGGTTGAGCTAAGATTCGAATACGATCATATAGCCCCCAGTGGCTTTGGCGTTGCGCCGATCAAGTGGGTACCGACAGCTATGCTCTCTTTGGTTCGAATACGACCCATGTTTGAGCAGGAAGCCCCCAAATGACCTTGAGAGGTTTTTAACGACCCTGATTCGGATACGATCAGGAAGCCCTCTAATGAGTTTGGCAGTGTGCCGATCAAAAGGGTTTCGACAGCTATGTTCTCTTTGGTTCGAATACGACCTATGTTTGAACAGGAAGCCCCCAAGTGACCATAATTTTAATGGCTAGATTCGAATACGATCATAAGCCGGACCAAGGAGAAAGAGATTCAAATATGATCCATCCCTCCTTTGATCATCTGCAAAAAAGTAGTATGACAAACTCATGATTTGTTGAGGATGATAAGGACAGAGGTCCTGCTTTATTACTTATCATAATATATACATTGATAGAGTATGTACATCATGAGAGCCGGTGGCTCAAGTATAATAAGGCCGGAGATGAGCAATGTTCCACGGCCGGCGGGTTTCTTCCTCCGACTTACGTGAGTCTTTATGCTCTCAAATGTCAATGAGGTAATATGACCCATTATGCAAGTTCTTGCTGACCACAAAGGGCCCTTCCCAAGGCGGGGATAGCTTGTGTGCGTCTGTTTGATCCTGGATGAGCCGGAGAACCAAGTCACCTTCTTGAAAGGTTCTGGATCTAACCCGACGGCTGTGATAGCAGCGCAGGTCTTGTTGGTAAATCGCCGAACGGGCTGCTGCCAAGTCACGGTTCTCATCCAACAAATCAAGTGCATCCTGACGAGCCTGCTCATTACTAGCTTCCACGTAAGCCGCCACACGAGGTGAATCATGATGGATGTCACTTGGTAGCACTGCCTCGGCGCCATAAACCATGAAGAAGGGCGTGTAACCCGTGGACCTGTTGGGTGTGGTATTGATGCTCCATACCACAGAGGGCAACTCTTCCACCCAGCAACCCGGCGTCCTTTTCAAAGGAACCATGAGCCGGGGTTTGATGCCTTTCCAGATTTCCTGATTGGCTATTTCAGCTTGCCCATTGGATTGAGGGTGAGCTAAAAAAGAAACGTCAAGCCGGATGTGCTCACGCTGACAAAACTCCTCCATGGACCCCTTAGATAGATTTGTACCATTGTCAGTAATAATGCTATGTGGAAAACCAAAGCGAAAGATCACCTTTTTCATAAACTAAACCGCCGTGGCTGCATCACACTTACTGACCGGCTCTACCTCAACCCACTTTGTGAACTTGTCAACCGCCACCAAGAGGTGGGTCTTTTTATCCTTCGACCTTTTGAAAGGCCCGACCATATCAAGTCCCCAGACTGCAAATGGCCAAGTTATTGGAATCATCCTCAACTCTTGAGCCGGCACATGAGCCCTTCGTGAGAACCTTTGACAGCCATCACACTTGCTAACCAGATCTTCTGCGTCAGCATGAGCCGTCAACCAGTAGAAACCATGACGGAAAGCCTTGGCCACAAGAGATTTTGAGCCGGCGTGGTGACCACAATCCCCTTCATGAATCTCACGGAGTATCACCTGACCCTCCTCAGGAGAGACACAGCATTGAAATACTCCTGTGGTACTGCGATGATGAAGCTCCCCATTAGCAATCGTCATTGACTTAGACCGTCGGGTTATCTACCTGGCCAAAGTTTCCTCTTCAGGCAACTCTCCCCGGGTCATATAAGCCAAGTACGGCACTGTCCAATCTGGAATAACACGGAGAGCCGCCACAAAGTGCGCCTCCGGGTCTGGGACTACCAAGTCTTCCTCCGTAGGCAACTTGACAGAGGGGCTGTGCAAAATATCCAAGAAAGTATTAGGCGGCACCGGCTTACGCTGAGAGCCCAGCCGACTTAAGGCGTCAGCCGCCTCGTTCTTTCTGCGATCAATGTGCTCCACTATGTAACCCTTGAAGTGTCCAACAATGGCATCAACCTCACGTCGATAAGCCGCCATGAGAGGATCTTTGGAATCCCACTTGCCTGATACTTGCTGAGCCACCAAATCTGAATCGCCGAAGCATCTTACTCGGATCAAGTTCATCTCCTTAGCCATCCGGAGACCATGGAGCAAAGCCTCATATTCAGCTGCATTATTAGTACAGGGAAACATCAACCGTAGCACATAACAAAACTTGTCACCTCGAGGGGAAGTTAAAACAACTCCAGCCCCCGAGCCCTCCAGTTGCTTAGATCCATCAAAATGAACAGTCCAGTATGTGTTGTCCGGCTTCTCCTCAGGCACTTGAAGCTCCGTCCAATCATTGATAAAATCCACCAACGCTTGAGATTTGATAGCCGTGCATGGCACATACTTTAGACCGTGAGGCCCAAGTTCAATGGCCCACTTGGCGACTCATCCTGTGGCTTCCCTGTTTTGAATGATATCTCCCAAAGGAGCAGAACTTACCACGGTGATGGGATGGCCTTGAAAGTATTGCTTAAGCTTCCGGCTTGCCATGAACACCCCATACACAAGCTTCTGCCAATGTGGATAACGTTTCTTAGACTCAATCAACACCTCACTGACGTAATAAACCAACCGTTGAACCGGATACTCCTTGCCAGCCTCCTTGCGCTCCACCACAATGGCCACACTGACAGCTCGTGCATTAGCCGCCACATATAATAACAATGGCTCCTTATCAACTGGAGCAGCAAGGACTCACGGTTCAGCAAGTTGCCTTTTCAAATCCTCGAAAGCAGCATTGGCAGCGTCACTCCAGACAAAGTCATCTGTCTTCTTCATCATTTGATACAGCGGTATGGCCTTTTCACCTAACCGGCTTATGAACCGGCTTAAAGCAGCAATGCGACCCGCCAAACGCTGAACATCATTGATACACTTCGGCTTGGCCAAAGAAGTGATTGCCTTGATCTTCTCCGGGTTAGCCTCAATGCCTCTGTTAGAAACCAGAAAACCCAAAAGCTTACCAGCTGGTACTCCAAAGACACACTTCTCCGGGTTAAGCATCATCTTGTAGACCCAGAGATTGTCAAAGGTTTCCCTTAAATCATCTATCAAGGTCTCCTTCTCTCTGGACTTTACCACAATGTCATCTACATAAGCATGCACGTTGCGCCCAATCTGTTTGTGAAGGCAGTTCTGCACACATCGCTGATAAGTTGCCTGGGCGCTTTTAAGCCCAAAAGGCATAGACACATAGCAGAAGGCTCCAAATGGAGTGATAAACGCCGTCTTCTCCTGGTCCTTAACTGCCATTTTGATCTGATGATAACCAGAATAAGCATCCAAAAAACTTAAGCGCTCACAAACCGCCGTAGCATCAATAATTTGATCAATACGAGGGAGAGCAAAAGGATCAGCCGGACAATCTTTGTTTAATCCGTGTAGTTCACACACATGCGCCAGGTGCCGTTCTTCTTTAGCACGAGCACCGGGTTAGCCAACCACTCCGGGTGAAAAACCTCAACAATAAACCCGGCAGCCAGAGCCGGGCTACTTCCTGACCAATAGCCTCATGCCTTTCTTCAATAAACCGCCAGAGGAACTGCCTGACCGGCTTAAACTTCGGATCAATGTTAAGAGAGTGCTCAGCAAGTTCTCTCAGTACACCCAGCATGTCAGAAGGTTTCCATGCAAAGATGTCCCGATTCTCATGGATGAACTTGATGAGCTCGCTTTCCTATTTAGGATCCAAGGTTGCACTGATAGTAAACTGCTTGGATGAATCGCCAGGAACAAAATCGACAAGCTTGGTGTCATTAGCTGACTTAAACTTCATCACCGGCTCATGCTCCGTAGTTGGCTTTTTCAGAGATGTCATGTCCGCCAGGTCAACATTGTCCTTATAAAATTTCAACTCCTCTGTCGCACAAACAGACTCAGCATACGCAGCGTCTCCTTCCTCACATTCCAGGGCTACCTTCCGGCTTCCATGCACTGTGATGGTGCCCTTGTGACCCGGCATCTTGAGCTGCAGATAAACATAACAAGGCCTGGCCATGAACTTGGCATAAGCCGGCCGCCCAAACAAAGCGTGGTACGGGCTCCGGATCTTAACCACTTCAAAAGTCAGTTTCTCGGCCAGAGAGTCATACTCATCCCCAAAGGCTACCTCCAGCTCAATCTTGCCCACTGGATACGCCGACTTGCCAGGCACCACTCCATGGAAAACCGTGTTGGATGTTCTCAGATCCTTATCAGTCAACCCCATGCGACGAAAGGTATCATAGTAGAGGATGTTAATACTGCTGCCTCCGTCCATCAACACCTTGGTGAATTTGTATCCTCCGACCTGGGATGCCACTACTAAGGCCAAGTGACCCGGGTTATCAACTCTTGGGGGGTGATCCTCTCTGCGCCACATGATCGGCTGCTCTGACCACCTTAGATAACGTGGAACTGCCGGCTCAACAGCATTCACCGCCCTTTTATGAAGCTTCTGATCCCTTCGGCACAAGCTGGTGGTGAAGACATGATACTGCCCACTATTCAACTGTTTTGGGTTACTCTGATACCCGGACTGCTGCTGCTGATTTCCTTGGCCAGAGTGCTGATTATAGCCACCTTGGCCACCCGGAGGGCCTTGATAATTCGGATGTGGGCCACCTCTCGTGCCATGAAAGCCGCCTCTACCTGAACCGCCAGCAGGTCTAGGACCACCATCATATATGTTAGAATTCTTGAAAGCCTTCATAATCGTGCAATCCTTCCACAGATGCATGGCTGGCTTCTCCCGAGTGCCGTGTCTTGGACAAGGCTCGTTTGACAACTGCTCAAGAGTAGGACCTGACCCGCCAGACCGAGGAGGGGGTCTCCCCTTACGTCGCTGATTGTTGCCCTGTGTATTGGTGTTGGCCACAAACTCCGGGTTACCATCCGCCTTATGTTTGTTACCTCCTTGATTTGCCGGGTTATGCTAATTACCCTTGCCGTTGCCGCTCTTCTTTCCCTTCCCTGTCTTTTCCTCATCAGACACAGGGTCCTTGGTACTATCAGAGTCGGCATACTTAACTAGAGCCGCCATCAGCTGCCCCATATCATTACAATCACGCTTAAGCCGCCCCAGCTTCTGCTTTAAAGGCTCAAAACGGCAATTCTTCTCCAACATCAGGACCGCAGAGCCAGCATCCATCTTATCAGATGAATGTATTATCTCCTTCACCCGGCGCACCCAATGAGTTGTAGACTCGCCTTCCTCTTGCTTGCAATTGGTTAAGTCCACAATTGACATGGGTTGCTTACGTGTGTCCTTGAAGTTCTGGATAAACCGGGCCTTTAACTTGGCCCAGTACCCAATGGAGTTGGGTGGCAGTCCCTTTAACCAAGTCCGGGCCATTCCATCTAACATCATGGTAAAATACTTAGCCATGGCCGCATCACTGACCTCCAATAACTCCATTGCCATCTCATAGCTCTCAATCCAGGCCTCAGGCTGTAAGTCGGCCGTGTAATTTGGCACCTTTCGGGGCCCTTTGAAATCCTTGGGCAGACGCTCATTGCGCAGAGCAGACACTAAACATGGGACACCGCCGGTCCTTGTGGCCACACCTGTCTCGACCGAAACCGCTGGGTAAACCGGAACAAAGTTAGACCGAAGTCCATACATTTTATTGTAGAGACTTTTGTATTAGTCGCAGTAGGAAACTCCGAAATCACTTCCAAGGTTCCTTTCCTCTGATATGATGATGAAGATACTGGTTATCTCGTCGAGTTGCACTATCCTCCCACTCACCTTTTGTAAGAACCATTCTCTTTAAAAGCATACCGTTTTGTGGCAAAATCCTATGCCTCGGTATAGTGGTGGGGGAATACCAATGACTTGGGATAACCTACAAAGTAGCACTTGTCTGATTTGGAATAGGTTTGTAACCTTTTACACAAGCCCCATATTCCAAATGTTAAGAAAAGATATAACATGGTTGGGCGTACCATACCATGGCGTCATTTCAACAGACCTGATGGAGCTCTTTTCAATGTAAAAGCCACAGTCTCTAAAGCATCACTCTTTAAAAGGGATAATGGCAAATTTATTTATGTCATATTTGATCTTACAATTTCATAAATGGTTTACACCTTCATGGACTTTCCACTTGCAGTGGTATTCCGGGAGGTGCAAGTTATGGAACCCCTTTCACAACTCATCAGACATTTGCTAAACTTGAAACTCAAATATTCCTTTCTGCAATCGAATTGTAGAAACATAATTTTCTTGTTACAATAACTTCTACTTCATTTTTTAAAACCTTTTGAATGATTTCAAAAGATCCAGACTTACGTCTCATCAAGTAAATATCCATATATCTACTTGAGTCATTTCTGAAGATAGATAAATCCACTACCAACAACATTTATCGGACTACACACATCAAATGTATGATCACCAATAAGTTTGTTGCTCATTCCTTATGGCCTGTGAACGGTATTTCAGTCATTTCACTTTTCAGAGGAAAGTTGCAAGTGTCAGATGATTCAAAATCAAACGACTTCAAAATCCATCATAATGGAATTTTCCTTGCGGGTTTTTCCAATGTGACCAAATGCAGTGCCACACATATGTGGTATTCTTTTAGTCTTGCGACATTTAGCGTCAGTGTTATGGATGTATCATATTACCATCAATATTCACAACATACATCCCATCCTGGATGGAAGCATGGCCCTTCAAGTTATTCATAACACTGAACATCAAAAGTTCTCTTATGAATAACCTTCTTGCAAGATACCTTATGCAAAGGGCTAGAGTGTATGAAACTCTAAATGAATTATGAAAGTAAATACAGAGGTAATGTATTGTTATCAATATTCATAACATACATCTCATTCATAATGAAAGTATGGCCCTTATGTTATTCATAACACCGAACATCAAAAGCTCTCTTATGAATAACCTTCTTGCAAGATACTTTATGCAATGGGCTAGAGTGTGAAACTCTAAAATGAATTATGAAAGTAAATACATAGGGAATACACTGATGGAAGGTATAGTAACATTTACTATGTTCCCTGTGTGTATCTAAACCTCATTCCTGGCTAGTCTTTCAGGCCATAGTAGTTCTTACAACAAGTTGCAACAGAATGCAATCGAGCGGGTATCTTTGTGATTAACTCACAATACCCAAGAATTAGTGGTTAACATATTTAACCATAATTCCCAAGAACTATATCTTTGAACAGCCTTCTATACATCAAAAACTTGTATGACATTCATACGTGAGCTGGATATTCTAGTCTTCTTTCTTTCTGCCTTTATACTTCTAACAGTTTAACTTTTAGTATTTCTCCTACTCTCAGAAGAAGCACTCAACTTAAGCGCGGCGTTAGCCCCGGACTTCCTAGGCGTGAAAGTCTTACTAACACCCTTCGGATATTTCCTTCCTCTTTAAGTTGTTGTTTTATTCACCTTCATTTACATGACAGGCGTTCTACTAGATCCCTCTTTTATCAGTCTAATGCATAGTAAACTCCTTTACTAATAGTTTGCAAACAAACATTGCTTTGGATATCTCATATCTTTTAGCCTTTGTCTGTCTTTGAAAATGATTTTAGATTCCATGAATATCACATAACTATCCAAACTTTCGAAGTTCAGGTCTCATGGAAGCAAACATATTGCACTTGACTGAAATGGAATTCTAGCTTTTGGATTGAAGGAAGAGAGTCACATGATCCATAGCATTAGCGGGAGAATACCGAAAGTATGCGATAGGACAAAGTCCTTCTCAGCACTCTTGAGGACAATCCTCACATTATGTTATCAACCGTAAAGTTTTAAGCAGATATTTAACAGTTATTCAATTTTAATAGGGAAGGTGGAAATGCGAGCCATTATTCTACAACTATTATGCAACTCACACTTAGACAGTGTTCAAAATTAATTGCACTGAGAATTAAACAAGTTAATTCAACTGTGCGCTCCCACTCAAATCAATATCTCTCAAAATTGATTATGAGTGATACAAGACCCGCATTTCAATTGTTCGCCATTAGTGTAACACCACTGATGACAAAAATCTCAACTGGTAGGCCAACTTGCCAATCACATCTCTATGTGACTCTTGTTCATCTTTTGATGCGTGTGTTCCGAGCTTATGATAGTCATGCCTGAACATCAAGACAACCAAGTGATCTTGTTGCGAGGTCTCAACTCACCCGCCTCACACTTCCCTAATCGTTCATACCCGTGTGACACGGCGCACCCCAAAAAGTTAGGTGCCGTAAGGCACCACACTTGGGAGAACACTAACTACTTGATATTTTTGTGAGAGATCACCCTAATAAAAAGTGACTATTGCACAATCAAAAAGGGTGCATCCTAAGGGATAAACATCTCAGGAAATTCATAATAGCATGATATGGTATAGCCTTTTCTGACGGAGAAGTCTTGTATTTCTTCGTCTCTGGCATTTGTGTCGGTGTTCACCTTCGCGAAGATTGCCACCACCTTGTCGATGCACCAGATAATATTGCTATCTCTCTAGCTAATAAAATAAATGCATTACACAAGGTTGACACGCAGGTCATTAAAGTGCAATCATATGGCTCCAGCCATCATGCCGAATCATGACACGCAAGTCATGTTAATTTATTTACATCATATAGTCATCTCATACATAATCAAATTAAATATGAGCACTGCTATACCACATCATATGCACATGCAAAACATCTTGCAAAAACAAGTTAGATGTCTCTAATTGGTTCATGCAAATACTTGTTTTATGTGGCTTCTAAGGTTTCAAAACAAACCGAAGCTACCAACGACGTCCATCATCAAGCATGATTATCCAAGTCGCTAGATTAACATTGCGGGGTGTATGAAACATGAGATAATAAAATCTCGAGCCCCATACTAAACTTCATCATACGCATGACCCCCGTGCAGATCATATCTGCATTGCCCTTTCGTCTATGAAATTTCATCTTTCTTTTTAACTACGGTGGAATTCAATGAACTGTTAGCACTTCGTTGATTAATCAGGAGCGTAGATTGCCAGAACTTTGAAACTCCACCATGCCGTTATCAAGATCAGAAATATGCAAATTCCAGGGAATCAACAAGAACATCAGGTAACAGATTTCATCTGCTACCCGCACAAAATAATTTTCAGCAATAGATCTCATCTACTACCAAATTATATTGTGCAACACCCATACATCTCATGTATTCTAGATCGCAACCTGCATCTACGCATAGCACGGCTCATGATGCCACTGTAGGGTAACGCATCAGAAAACAAAAATTTCTGACCTATGCACCAGCCCAGGACCACTATGGAGACTGCATACATGGTTTGATCTTTTTCGTTACCGACTAGTAGTGCAGCGGAAGTAGAGTTGATGACGATCGGCGGTGCAGATCCCACAGCTAGGATTTACAACCTCCCAACTGCGAGGATGTATACCCTCATCCGCACCTCAGACAGCCCTCTGGGAGGCGGTCGGACGGTCCCCCGGACGGTGTCGCGGATAGCTCTCCGGGAGGACCTTCGAAACTCGAACGGTCACCCGGACAGCCCTTCAGGAGGACCTTCAAAACTCGGACGGTCACACAGACAGCCCTTCAGGAGGCACTCTCGAACTAAGATCGAAACTACGATCTCTCTACAGAGTTACACACATACGGTGTCATCTATCCGGCAGGGCTTCATCGTCCAGAACTAGTTCCCACCGGAACCCAGACATCCTTTCGGCTCTACGAAACTATTTCGCTGGGAGGGAGAGAGAAGCCAGACAAGTCAAATGGCATGTGTATGTGAGAGCAAGGATGAAGGATTGGGCAGCCCCCTCTCCTCCTTTTATAGCAAAACCAAGGGGTAGGGTGTTTCTCCAAAAACCCAAAATGCCCATGAATGGAGCACTCCACAAGGGCATAGAAGGAAAGCCAAAGGACACGTGGAGCTCCATGGAGGAGCTCCACATGTGGCCGGCCACACCCCTTGCCCCCCCCCCACAAGGGCTCCTATCCATCCATGTCATCCCTTGATATTTTGGAGCAAAGCCCAAAAAGGTGGCTTTCCAAAAAGTAATCCAAAACGCATTTTCACTATTCACGACGACATTTTTCAGCGTTTGTTCAAACTGAAAATATTTATGTGGGCTTAGCACATTTCTAGTACCTACTAAAATAATTTTCAACGTGATCCGGAACAATTCTGGTTTAGTGATTTTCATCTGCGAAATGCATCTGAAGCGGTTTCCGCAGCTCCGGAACATTTCCGGTTTTCATCCCGGAAAATTCCAGAAAGTTTCCAGAATGATTCTGGCACCCTCCAAGAATTATCAGGCATGTGCCAAAACCAATTTGACTTTATGGTATCCTCTTAAACAACTTTTCAGTTTCACCGGAACTCATCCGGTGACCTCTCTCTTCGGAACTTTTCCGCTGTCTCCGAAACTTTTTCCAGAGACTTTCTCTTTGACTCCTTGTCTAGTATTCAACAGATAGATGACCCTTAAGCATGTGACCCTATAGGTTCGGTAAATTATAGACATGACACGAAACCCCTTTCGATCAATGATCAACATCGGAGCCGTGGACACCCATATTGACCCCTATACCCACACGAATGAATATTCGAGTGAACCTCCAGTTGCCGTGTGCTATTCCTGTTGCTTCACGATATGTTACAAATACCCGAGGTGAGATATGTTGGCATCCCCGTGGATCAACAACTTGTCCACTATGCCAGTTACCTCATTACCGGTATTTTTCTCTTTTCTCGTAGCCGTGTTCCGGCATCACCGTGATCAAATCACAAAGTGTCTGGCCAGACGATGATGGATACCGTAACACCGACAGGGCCCAGAGATATCTCTCCATCGTCGGAGGAGAAAATCCCAATCTTGACCTATCAAGTTACTTGACATACTTTCCCATGAACCCGTAAGCTGCCGTAATAGCCATCCAGTTACGGATGACGTTTAACAAACCCCAAAGTTCATGAATCAAGCATGAAGAAACCTGATACTCTCATGGTCTGAGGAATCATGCAAACGTTAACCATCTCTGTGTTATTAACCATTACCTTGTGACGAAAGCATCTCATAGCATAACATCAATTCGGGTCGATTCAACACAAATGTTCTACCAACATTGTGCCCTCAAAGTTGCTGGCAAAGACATGCCCATGATAGGGAAAACATAATCATCATGCAACACTTGAGCTAGTCTTAGAGGCATGACTAGGAATACATTTTACCGTTTATTATTCCACATGTGCACATGGGTTTTCCCCAGAGCCTTTATGGATATACGGGCTCGGGAACCACAGTAGTTATAGTATGGAACACAAACATAATTATGAACAGGGAGATAATCAATAACATTTATTATTGCCTCTAGGGCATATCTCCTACAAATGCCGTGTCGGCGACCGCCGTGGCATGGAGAGGAGGTATTCGGAGGGGAGAAGGGTCGGGAGAGGGGCAGGTGGACGCTGTGAAGCCACTAGACAGGTCGGGACACGCCGGAGCTGGCCGGAGCGAGCTACCCGACAAGGACAGTATGCGGAGCGCCGCTTCTGCCTGCTGTCCACGCGGTCACCACGGGCATAGCTTGCTCCAGTGCCAAACTGATCACCGCACCTTGCCCAACACGTCTCTCATCGCTCAAGTAGATGCTAGGAGTGCCTAGAACCAGCTAGGTGGCTCTGAGGTGAAAGATATATGCAGGAACAGGTTCTGACATGAAGGTGTTTGTAGAGATTTCTGGATGGATCCCTGGGTAACATGAGCTGATACTTGGCATGGAGCAATGATCTACCAGGGTGAATGCCTTGGTAAAATTTTAGACCATTTGGATAAGAATTGAGGGAACTTGTTGTAGAATGGACCCCACTGGTCAGAAATGCAAACTTTGATGTGGCACTCACATACTAGCTTGCATTGAGCAGAAATTTGGAGGAGGTGAGTGATTTGAACACATGAAGCCACTGTAAAAGTTTCAGCTCATTTTGATCATCTATGAAGGTACTTCCTTCACAGACAAGCAATCTGAACAGAAACTTAGAAATATTGCTGGGGAAGAATGGATAGAGGGATTGAGATGGTTTTTGGTTTCCATGAGTGATTTAGCAATGTTAATCACCATGAAAAATTTCAACTCAAATAGACCAAGGAATAATGCACTTTCTTTGCAACTTGCCCAACTGGACAGAATTTGCAAATTGATGTTGTGCTCAAAATTTGAACTATGGAACTTGGGATTTTGATGGAAATGGTGAAGATATAGATAGGAGAAGCTTCACAATTTATTTGGGATTTTCCTGGCTACCAAAATGGTAGTTCCTTTAGAAAGGGCCCAAAATGCAATATTTGCATTAAATAGGAAAATGCAATTTCTCTTATTTAAGTATGGCCAATATTTTTATGGGGGCTCAATATGATCACAAATAATATCTCCACAAGTTTGCATGAACTTTGGAGATGGATAGATATTTTCTTGGATTTAATTCCCTTAACTGGCAGAAAATGGAATTAATTATAAATGAAAAATATTGCAAATGACTTGGCAATATTTTTACATATACAGGGTTTATAGATAAAGGGTGATCACTGGAAAAAATTTGGTAGGCAGAAGATCAAAGGAAATTGGAGTTCCTTTATAATGGAAGGACTTAGGGTTTCCCTTCCGATAACTCGAAAGGTAGGGTTCCGATGGCAAATCCCTGAGAATAGATCTTGGGTGGCAAGGTTGGACTGGAGAGAATGTCTGGTTAGATAGGAAAGGCAAGACTATATGACCATCTTCATATACCCAAGAGCTAGAGAAATCCGATAACACCGAGAAAAAAGACGGGAGGCAAATCTCGCGAAAGGAAAAAAACAGGGAGCGAAAACCAGGGTGTCACGGATAGAGTCCAGAACTTGCTAACATTTTCAATTGTAGAAAGGAGTCCATGCCGTTCACTTATCTTGGCCTACCTATGGGTTCAACCAGGCCAAAAGTTATTGATCTAATGCCCATGGTATCTAGGATGGATCACAGACTCTCTGGTATTGCATCCATGATGACATATTCTGGCAAACTTGTACACCTGAAATCCATAGTAGCCGCCTTGCCAATCTTTGCTATGTGCTGCATCAGAGTGCCATTCACTATACTGGACCACTTTGAAAAATCTGGAAGGAATTTTCTATGGTATGGTAAAGGGATTAATAAAAAGGGCAACTGCCTAGCCAAATGGGAGAATGTATGCCTGCCCAAAAAAGCTGGTGGGCTTGGAGTTCTTGACCTCAGAATGCAAAACAAAACCCTCCTTACTAAATTCCTATACAAATTCTTTAACAAACATGATATACCCTAGGTCAATCTGATATGGAATAATTATTATGCAAATGGTGAAGTCCCAAGTTTTCCCACTAGAATGGGATCTTTCTAGTGGAGAGATTGCTGCTCTATTTTACAGGATTTCAAGAACATGACTATATGCTATGCTGGTAATGGGAGTACCATAAAACTCTGGTGAGATAACTGGTGCTCTCAACCATTGGTCAACATAATGCCCCAGCTATTCTCATATGTAAAGAATGCACACATCACTCTTGCATCTGCTAGCAACTTGGATTATAATAATTTCTATGAGATGTTTCATCTACCCATGTCATCCATTGCAGTACAGCATAGCAACAGCCTCAGAGAACTGATCAATAGCAGAGAAAATCAGAACTCACTGGATTCATGGAATTTCTACTGGGGTGGTTCTAAATACTCCAACAAAAGAGTATATCCGGAATAGATAGGAAACCCACCTAATGCTTCAAAACCTTTCCATTGGATATGGAAATCTTGCACACTTCCCAAACCGAAATTTTTCTTCTGGCTGCTTCTATAGGACAGACTCAACACCAGAGACCTACTTAACAGGAAAAGTTTCTATATTGAGACAAGCAAATGTGTCCTATGTGATGATGAGCCTAATGAGCATCTGATACACCTGTTCTTCAGCTGTGACTTTAGTCAGAATTTTTGGATGAACATTGGTTATCAATGGAACACTAATTATGATCTCACTGAGATGCTCATGGAGGGGGAAAAACAGAACATCTCAATTTGCTTCAAGGAATGCCTAATTGCAGGTTGCTGGAGCCTATGGAAACATAGAAACAGCATCATCTTTGACCACAAAATAAAGAACATGGACTATTGCATAACCACCTTCAAGGAGCACTTTAGCTTGATCATCAAAAAGGCTAAACCTGGTTTGAAAGAAGGCATGCAAAGCTGGATGGACTACTTGTAGACATCTTTCTCTTTAGCATTTGACTTTTTCAAGTACATCCACATGTAATATATCCATCATATTAATGAAACAGAGTTGCAGTGGGGGCCTTCCCCACTGTTTTTGTTCAAAAAAAAGAGAGTAATTCATAGGCATTTCCTGACGTCTACTGATATTACCAATTCTTTGACATTCATTACAAGATAAGACAAACTTATGAGCATCCTTGAAGAGGGTAGGCCAACAAAAACCGGATTGCAATACCTTGTGTGCGGTCCTGTCTCCACGTGGTGTCCTCCATATGCTTCAGAGTGACACTTCCGTAGAATTTGTTCCTGTTCATGCCCAGGTACACAACGTCTAACAATACCATCCACACCTTCTTTATAAAGATGTGGATCATCCCAGAAGTAATGTCTCAAATCATAGAAGAACTTTTTTTTGCTGATAAGTAAAACTAGGAGGTATAAACTTAGCAACAATATAATTGGCATAGTCTGCATACCAAGGGGTACTATGAGAAACATTACTAGCAGCTAGTTGCTCATCAGAAAAACTATCATCAATAGGTTGTGGGTCATCAAGCACATTTTCCAACCTAGACAAGTTATCAGCTACAGGGTTCTCAGCCCCTTTCCTATCAACAATATGAAGATCAAACTCTTGCAACAAAATAACCCACCTGATAAGCCTAGGCTTAGCATTCTTCTTTTCCATAAGATACTTGATAGCAGCACGATTAGTATGAATAGTAACTTTAGAATCAACAATGTATATAAGAGATAAAATTATCACATGCAAACACAACTGCTAGAAACTCTTTTTCAGTGGTAGCATAATTCCTTTGGGCACTGTCCAAAGTTTTGCTAGCATAATGAATAACATTCAACTTCTTATCAACTCTCTATCATAGAACAACACCAACAGCATAGTCACTAGCAGCACACATAATTTCAAAAGGTAAATTCCAATCAGGTGGTTGAACAATAGATGCAGAAATTAAAGCTGACTTAAGAGTTTCAAAGGTTTCTACACAATCATCATCAAAAACAAAGGGAACAACCTTTTGTAAAAGATTGGTAAGAGGCCTAGAAATTTTAGAGAAGTCTTTAATAAATCTCCTATAGAAACCAGCATGACCAAGGAAACTTCTTATACCTTTGATATCCTTCGGGCATGGCATCTTAATAGCATCAACCTTAGCCTTATCAACTTCAATACCTCTTTCGGAGATCTTGTGGCCCAAGCCAATACCTTCATTAACCATAAAATGACACTTCTCCCAGTTCAAGATGAGATTTGTTTGTTTACATCTCTGCAAAACTCGATCAAGATTGCTCAAGCAATCATCAAAAGAAATTTCGTAAACGAAGAAATCATCCATGAAAACCTCAACAATCTTTTCACAAAAGCCAGAGAAGCTATCAGTCTTACATCTTTGAAAAGTAGCAGGTGCATTGCATAAACCAAAAGGCTTAAGTCTATAAGTAAAAGTTCAAAAAGGACAAGTAAAGGTGGTTTTCTCTTGATCAGATTGTGCAATAGGTATTTGAGAAAAAACAGAATAATGATCTAGGAAACAAAAGTGTGTGTGCTTAGACAACTTTTCTAGCATTTGATCTTTTTTTTGAGGGGTTTCTAGCATTTTATCTTTACTACTAATAAAAGAGCAAACATGATTTTCTCTAAATACACCCCATAATTACCCACAGATCCATTGTCACCGTATGATTAGGCCCACTAATTTTAATCTAATGGTTAGCCTTAATCTTATCGGTTCTTTCGTGTGCACTTAGTAATTTAGATTGACTGAACATTTTCCACCGCGGAGGAAACTTCACGCCCCACGCCCGCCAACGCACCCCTGCAATCACGCAAGACACGGAAAAAGAATATGTTGGGAATTACTCACCCTTAGATAATCACGCAACGCATCCCTGAAATCACGCTCACGCACTAGATCTCTACTCCTAATGGAGCAGTTGGTAGTCTCCGCCGGTCAATTTTCGTCCCACCTCCCCTGGTTTTTTTTGGTACTTCGTCCCACCTCCGGCTTTCCACCGTTCCCCCGCATCTTACCTCCCAACCGATAAAAAAACGTCAAGATACAACTACGCCCATTCTGAACCGCGCCGGTTCACAGCTAGAAAAAACCCCTACAACGATCAATCACGGTTAACCTACGAAATGATGGGCTGATCGATCTGATCGTCTTGACCTCGATCTCATTGCGAGCCGCGGTCATTCGTCCCCGCCCCTCAAACCCTTGGCCGCCGTCACAAACCCTAAAACCCTTGTCCGCCGCCACAAGCGCTCATACCGTAGGGCTCTTTCACAGCGTGCAGTCTTATCCCGGCGACGACGCCGTCCGGGTGCAAAGACAGGCTCACGTCCCCGATCCGTCGCTCTTCAGCGGACCTGCGTGCGATCCAGTCGCCGCCGGAGTGGCGATTGCAAAATCAGGTGTCAGGTGTGGCGTTTACATATTCCTACCTTTACAATTACTACTCTTACAAATCTGCATCTCTGATCGGTTCTGTGGATCCAGTCGCCGCCGGAGTGGCGATTGCAAAATCAGGTGTCAGGTGTGGCGTTTACATATTCCTACCTTTACAATTACTACTCTTACAAATCTGCATCTCTGATCGGTTCCGTGGTCGTACTGGCATTGTGATCTCGGTTCAACATCCTCAACTGTGCCATACCTCTTGCTCTCATTTTATCAGCCCTAAATTGAATCATCTCATTGCAAGGAACTCAGTTTTCGTGCACATAACTGACAGGAGTTTGGGCCTGGAGCCGGCCCCAGGGTGGGGTGTCATCAGCAGCAGCATCTGGAGGTTAGTTGACACAAACATAAGGTAGGTAAGCGGCTTGACTCTAATTGGTGACATGCAAAAGTTAAGGTTTCTATGCCAATAGGAAATAGTCAGATGGTTGAAAATGATTGAGTGCAGGTAGATGCTGGATGAACAAAATCGTTCAGAGTGGGAAATAATGTCATCCTCCCATATGAACCACCGTTTTGAATGGGAAATGTTTGTCACTATTTGACAGCCATACCTGTTTATCACTATTTGATAGCCCCAAATGCTTGCAGGTGGTGAATCATCAAGTGGCAACAGGCATCGGTGACGGTGTCATCGAGTTTGCATCTCACAACTGCAGAGGATCTCCATTTTCCATCCTCGAAACAGCATCACATGCAAAAAGTGTCACAAACATAAGGTAGTTATAACACTTTAATCTAATAGGTTCCATGCAATAGTAAACAATATAGGTTTCTATGCCATCTGAAAAAAGTCAAGGGTCTTATGCCAATGTGAGCATCAGGTGGTTGAAATTGATTTAGTCCAAATACGACTCCGTAACCAACAATCCATGTTACATTGATGGGAGACCATAATTGTTTTTGCATAGCTAACATTAATTTCCCATCAGAATTCACTTGCCTTTTCGAACTACTAGCAAAACCACCGTTTTTTATATATCTGGTCCAGTATGTGCACACAACCTGTTTTGGTGCCAATTAAATATACTCATGCCAGCTTACAGTATATTCTCATTGCCAATACAGCAGTTAACTGATGTATAGCAATTAATTTCATAGGTACACATGGGTAATTCAAGAAGCAGGGCGGTTGAAAAGCATTATGCATTAATTATGTGAATACGAAAAGTGCACATAACTCATGCGTAGCAGATTATGATAGGTTAAAGCATGCCCGTAGAATTAACTTCAACAGTTATCACGCTATGAAAGCTTGCGAATGTTCGTTAACACATGTGTAGTACTTTCTCATGGAAATGCTGCATACCTGTAGAAACGTCCTCTTCTGGTAGCTGATCAACCGCCCTGCTTCTTGAATTACCCATGTGTACCTATGAAATTAATTGCTATACATCAGTTAACTGTTGTATTGGCAATGAGAATATACTGTAAGCTGGCATGAATAGGTACAGGCTGGATGAATAAAATCATTCAGAGTGGGAAATAATGTCATCCTCCCATATGAACCACTGTTTTGAATGGGA
This sequence comes from Triticum urartu, assembly GCF_056163025.1. Classification (NCBI taxonomy): domain Eukaryota; kingdom Viridiplantae; phylum Streptophyta; class Magnoliopsida; order Poales; family Poaceae; genus Triticum; species Triticum urartu. Next base: position 605,947,820 of record NC_141878.1, read on the forward strand.
AATGTTTGTCACTATTTGACAGCCATACCTGTTTATCACTATTTGACAGTATGTGCACACAGGTGGTGAATCATCAAGTGGCAACAGGCATCGGGGACGGTGTCATCGAGTTTGCATCTCACAACTTCAGAGGATCTCCATTTTCCATCCTCAAAACAGCATCACATGCAAAAAGTGACACAAACATAAGGTAGTTCTAACACTTTAATCTAATAGGTTCCATGCAATAGTAAACAATCTAGCAGTCTATGCCATCTGAAAAAAGTCAAGGGTCTTATGCCAATGTGAGCATCAGGTGGTTGAAATTGATTTAGTCCAAATACGACTCCGTAACCAACATTCCATGTTACATTGATGGGAGACCATAATTGTATTTGCATAGCTAACATTAATTTCCCATCAGAATTCACTTGCCTTTTTGAACTACTAGCAAAACCACCGTTTTTTATATATCTGGTCCAGTATGTGCACACAACCTGTTTTGGTGCCAATTAAATATACTCATGCCAGCTTACAGTATATTCTCATTGCCAATACATCATTTAACTGATGTATAGCAATTAATTTCATAGGTACACATGGGTAATTCAAGAAGCAGGGCGGTTGATCAGCTACCAGAAGAGGACGTTTCTACAGGTATGCAGCATTTCTATGAGAAATTACTACACATGTGTTAACGAACATTCGCAAGATTTCATAGCGTGATAACTGTTGAAGTTAAATCTACGGGCATGCTTTAACCTATCATAATCTGCTACGCATGAGTTATGTGCACTTTTCGTATTCACATAATTAATGCATAATGATTTTCAGTCCTTACAAGATGTACAATAGTTGAAGATAACAATGCAAGCATCTTACCCATAGCGGAGACTGGTGTGGACAATTCAGCTACTGTTACAGGTATAGAGCTTGTGTGACTATTGTTGGGAATGTTGCCATGTAGATACGACGTGTATAACATTGTCCTTATATTCATGTTGGTTGTCATCCTACAGATGGAGAGCATAAAGAGGATTCATTCACAGCTCCGAATACCAATGATTTGGATTTTAGTTTAGATGAATATGGTACTCTCTCAGCCTCATTACAAATGTCAAGATTGTTATAACCATATTTTTGTAGTGTATATTTCATTGATTTTTTGTTATTTACTGGGTATCACTATACAGGTGGAACAAGTTCACCACGGATTAAAGACCTTCATGATGGTTCGTTGTTGGGTTCCAACCATCTAATTCTTGATAGTCACCCTACTATTGGTCATTTTCATTAACAACATGTGCCTATGCTGCATATATTGGTGTTCTACAGAGGGTGAACCTCCAGACGAATATATCAACGGTGGGACAAATCTATCAGGTACTCCCACGGATGCTTGTCTAACATCAAATATGACCTTATGTACAGATGTTTTGAAAAAGCATTACCATCTTTCTGTTTGATATTTTTGACATGCTGCAGACGAAATCAGATGCGGGAATCAAAGTCATATATCAAAGGAACCTGACAACACACAAATGCTTTCAGCTAAGGATATAAAAAAAATCCAAGATGTCGTGTTACAAATAGAGGATCAACAGCGCTGCTTGTCGAAATCTGGTAATTTGTGAAGGCATTTAACTTGTGGACATGTTTTCAGGTATTTTGCTATATGCAATGGCTGTTTTTATTCACTAACTACCGTATGTTTAATATGCGTTGTAGACCCTAAGGAACTTAACAAAGCCTTGAGGCGGGAAACTTATCGCATTAGCAAAAAACAGGGTTTGAAAATACAACAAGTCGATGGCCACATCGTTCAACGTCGTGCCCTAGGTGATATCACGAATGTTCGTCAACCTAAGCTTGTGACATCAGGTACATCAGGTAGTCATTGTTTATCTATTTGTATGCGTGGCTTCCCCTTGGTATACCATCGTATAATACTGACCCGTCGTTCTGAATCAGATGACTTCAATGTCACAAAAGATAATGATGCACTAACGGAACAAGAACGCAAAAGAGCCCATAGAAACGCCCTGAGGAGAGCTTCTTATCGTAGGAAAAAAGAACTTGCTCTTGAAGAAGATAAACTCCGCGCCATTAATTTGTCTGGTAAGAATCAAGTGTTCTAACCATTACCAATTAATTTTTGTGTAACATTTATTAACCATGTTCAACCAGACAACGCAACTAGCTCTGCCTATACAACATTATTATCGCATCCTGATTCAGCATATACTGCTACATCGACAGAGACATATGGTCTGGTTAACGACAATGATAAAAATGGTAATTGACTTGTTAATAATGGATTCATCAATGTGGGAATATTATTTTTTTACTTTCTACATTTAAAGTATGGTTTCAATGACACCAGACATTGACGAGAATATACTTGAAGAAACATGTCTGGTAACCGAGGAAGATCGCAAAAGAGATCATATAAATGCACTTAGGAGGGCAGCTTATCGGAGGAGAAAGGATAAGTTAGAATCAAGTGAAAATCTACGGATGCTATCTAATTCAGGTAAATATTTATGTTATTAATTCACGGCGTTTAAGAACATAACTTAATGTAGTCGATGCAAATACCCTAGTGTCATATGCTTGATCTTAATGCAAATTTATCATTGTTGGGTCCGAGAAGAATGTTCTGGTATTCATTTCTCACTAAAACAATATTTTCCAATTACAATATTACCGCCTCACTAATGATGCTTGCACACATTATTTTAGAAATTCCACTGCTGATATCCCTAAATATACAGACACATTCCACGATGATGCAACATTACCCCCTCCGTCATTAGACGCCTCCGGTGTTATCCATGACAACGAGGGATCTAAGAGGATACAGAGAAACTCTCGTAGCCGAGCATTTTATCACAAGAAAAATGAGGAACTAACGGTTGATGATAGAGATGATTTGAATGAAAAGATACGAGGGAAGCGCGTGCAGCGCCGCAAAAGCAGGTCGGATATTGAGAAGGGGCAGTCAAGTGCTCAAAGGAAGGCCTGTTATGCTAAAAGGAAAAATACCCCGTGCAAAGAATCTCTCGCACTCCCTCGTCCAGACATTACTAACTCAACAGCTGATAGTCTCGCGATCCCCCTCTCTCGGGCTGCCGACAATGATTCATCGGATGGCGACCCTCCCCCGGTCATGCCGAATTACGGTGTTTGCACCCCTGGTATGTAATCGATTTTCTTCTGTTCTGATGCAACTTCTCAGCAACCTTATACTGACCGGATCAGGTCTTTGTCCCTGACTGTTCAACTATAATGCAGACGACATCAATGTGTTCCCAGAGCCCATCATGGGCGATGAGCCGACACCAGCCGAAATGATGGATGAGGAGTACTACTTGTATCGTGACCAAGGTATGGTCAAGTCTGTTTTAGGAAGGCTAGGATCTTCATTGTAGTTGTATATATATGTCAATATTATTTTCATGATCATGTTTCAACGAATGCCTATAGGATCCGATAATGACGCATTCGAGGATGACGAGGAAGCTAGCATGACGTCTTTTATATCTAGCGAGGTTGATCCATTAGACCGTGTGTACACAAACATACCAGACCACACCCACATCCTGAAGCTCGACACAAACTGCAAACACTGCAAGGCCATAAAGTTTGTTTCTGAGACTGACGGATTCTACTGTCGCAATGGACAGATCGAGCTTAAACAACCGGAACCAATACCAGAGCTTATGAGGCTATGGTCCAGCATGGATGCAGATTCCAGACATTTTCGTGAGAACATACGGTTCTTCAATGGGCATTTCGCCTTCACAACCCTTGGCGTCAGCCTTGATGAGAACTACACGAACATGAAGTCTGGGGTATACACATTCCAGGTACACGGAACCATCTATCACAATGTGCATTCGTTCGGGCCTAGCTCACGTCCAGAACATCTGCAGTTGTACTTCTATGATGACGACCCAACCATAACCCATCGTAAGGCGGCCACAAATCAATTAGATCAAGAGGTCGTGAAGAAGTTAGTAGACATACTTAAAGAGAACCCTTACTCCCAGCAATTTAGGAGTTTGGGTGCACACAAGGGGAACCTTGATGATTATAGGATAGACCTAAACACCGATAAGAGGCTTGATCAAAGAAAATATAATAGACCTTTGTCATCTGAGGTTGCTGCAATTTGGGTTGAGGGCAGCGACCTGGCAAAAAGGTTTGACCGTAGGATAACACTTTATGGTAACAACAACGAAAGGCATAGCATACGCGTGTCATCCGGAGCATATGACCCGTTGTCTTATCCCCTATTCTATCCAAGGGGCGAACTAGGTTGGCATCCGAAACTACCTAAACGTAATGTTCCTTGGGAGGCTGTACTACATCCTCAACTTGTCCAAGATGATGATGAGGATGCAGGTATGACATCTGTGTACCTTTTTGTTTCAATACATGAATTATTTCTAAAGGTAAGCATTGTTTTGATCATATACTATCGTGTGCAGAGGGAAATAGCAGGTTGTGCGTCTCCGTCAGAGACTACTACTGTTATATGCTGCAGACACGGCCTGCAATCTTCAATCCCATACTCTGTGGAGCACGACTGCTGCAACAATGGGCTGTTGACATGTACGTTAAGATTGAGAGCTGTCGATTGAGGTGGTACAGGAAGAACCAGACGCAGATTCGTGCCGACTTGTATAAAGGAGTGGTTGATGCCATCACTTCAGGGAGACACGGGCAAGCGCTATTGGGGTTAGAATAGTGCTCCCTGGTACATACCCTGGTGGCGACCGCGACATGAAGAAGATACATATGGATGCCATGGCAATTGTCCATACATACGGGAAGCCAGACATCTTCCTCACCATGACTTGCAATCCTAAATGGGACGAGATAACAAACGAGTTGCTGCCTGGTCAGACGGCGCAAGACCGACCTGATATTGTGGCTCGTGTGTTCTATGGCAAACTAGAGCACATGAAGTACATGTTGTTCAAGAAGCATATCCTGGGGGTTGTAGTTGCTTACGTATACGTAGTCGAGTTCCAAAAAAGGGGCCTCCCCCACGCACATTTTTTGTTGATCATGGACTCAACATATAAGCTTATCGTCCCGGAACAGTATGACCGACTCATTTCCGCGGAGCTCCCAGACAAGCATAAGTATCCGGAATTGTATGCAATGGTGGTAAAGCATATGATGCACGGACCATGTGGTGCTCTCAACCCGAAGAATGTTTGCATTCAAGAAAACGGTTGCAAGTGCAGATATCCACGGGCGTTCAATGAGAACACAGCACAGGGGAAGGACTCATACCCAGTGTATCGACGGAGAGACGATGGAAGACGTGCTAAGGTCAGAGGGAAGATGCTGGACAACAGATGGGTTGTGCCTTATAACCCATACCTACTGCGGATGTTCAATTGCCACATCAACGTTGAGGTCTGCTCTAGCATTAAGGCTGTGAAATATCTTTACAAGTACATTTACAAGGGCCATGATAAGGCATCTTTCAGCATCGATCAGCCCGACGCTGATGGTAACATTGATGAGATCAAGAGGTACGTTGACGCTAGGTGGGTCACACCTCCGGAGGCTATGTGGAGGATATTTGGCTTCCCACTTTGCGCCAATTACCCGCCTGTCTTGCAGTTGCCCCTTCATCTCCCTAATATGCACAGGGTTGCATTCAATGCGCAGGCTGACTTGAAGAATGTTGCAGCCTCCAAAAATGCTTCAAAATCCATGTTAACGAGTATTTCAAGGCTAACCTAGAACACCCTTGGGCTAGGCATATATTGTACAAGGATTTTCCCGGAAGCTTTACGTGGCAGAAGAAAAATAAGTATTGGAAGCCGCGGGTCGAGCGTTTTCAAATTGGGCGCATAGTGTCTGCCAATCCTGCCGAGGGGGGGCGATACTACCTGCGGGTGTTGGTTAACCATGTTACGGGCAAAACATCCTTCGACGACTTGCTCACCGTGGATGGCGTGCTATGTGGGAGCTTTAGAGAGGCTGCTGAAAGGTTGGGACTCATCAAGGCAGACAACACGCTCGACGACTGTCTTAATGAGGCTGAGCAGTGGGCGATGCCATGTTCACTTAGGAGGCTCTTCGCAACCATCTTGGTTCACTGCGAGCCAGGCGATGTGCGTGGATTATGGGATCGGCACTTCGAGGCTATGTCAGATGACTATCGTCGATCACGCACTGACGAGGTGGAGCAGATGGTGTTGCTTGACATTAGGGGAATGTTGCACTCAATGGGTAAAGACATTGTTGATTTCGCTCTTCCAAACATAGATGATGCGTTTGACCCTACAGAGGGCGAGGCAAGAGAGGTTATCGAGGAATCAACCGTTGAGTTTGACATGGATGACACAAAATTTGTTGGGTTTCGTAGTAATTTCAAAAAAAAATTCCTACGCACACGCAAGATCATGTAATGCATAGCAACGAGAGGGGAGAGTGTTGTCTACATACCCAACGCAGACCGACTGCGAAAGCGCTGACACGACGTAGAGGAAGTAGTCGTACGTCTTCACGATCCAACCGATCAAGCACCGAAACTACGGCACCTCCGAGTTCGAGCACACGTTCAGCTCGATGACGATCCCCGGACTCCGATCCAGCAAAGTGTTCCGTCAGCACGACGGCGTGGTGACGATCTTGATGAACTACAGCAGCAGGGCTTCGCCTAAACTCCGCTACAGTATTATCGAGGAATATGGTGGCAGGGGGCACCGCACACGGCTAAGGAATAGATCACGTGGATCAACTTGTGTGTTTCTGGGGTGCCTCTGCCTCAGTATATAAAGGAGCCAAGGGGGAGGGGGGCGCCGGCCAGGAGGAGGGCGCAGGAGGAGTCCTACTCCTTCCGGGAGTAGGACTCCCCCCCCCCAATTCTATTCCAACTAGGATTCCCAAGGGGGAAAGAGGGAGAGGGGTGGCCGGCCACCTCTCCTAGTCCTAATAGGACTAGGGGAAGGGGGGAGGTGCGCAGCCCTTATGGGCAGCCCTTTCACCTTTCCACTAAGGCCCAATAAGGCCCATATGGCTCCCGGGGGGTTCCAGTAACCTCCCGGTAATCCGGTAAAATCCTGATTTCACCCGGAACACTTCCGATATCCAAATATAGGCTTCCAATATATCAATCTTTACGTCTCGACCATTTTGAGACTCCTCGTCATGTCCGTGATCACATCCGGGACTCCGAACAACCTTCGGTACATCAAAATGCATAAACTCATAATATAACTGTCATCGTAACCTTAAGCGTGCGGACCCTACGGGTTCGAGAACAATGTAGACATGACCGAGACACGTCTCCGGTCAATAACCAATAGCGGGACCTGGATGCCCATATTGGCTCCTACATATTCTACGAAGATCTTTATCGGTCAGACCGCATAACAACATACGTTGTTCCCTTTGTCATCAGTATGTTACTTGCCCGAGATTCGATCGTCGGTATCCAATACCTAGTTCAATCTCGTTACCGGCAAGTCTCTTTACTCGTTCCGTAATACATCATCTCACAACTAACATATCAGTTGTAATGCTTGCAAGGCTTATGTGATGTGTATTACCGAGAGGGCCCAGAGATACCTCTCCGACAATCGGAGTGACAAATCCTAATCTCGAAATACGCCAACCCAACATCTACCTTTGGAGACACCTGTAATGCTCCTTTATAATCACCCAGTTACGTTGTGACGTTTGGTAGCACACAAAGTGTTCCTCCGGCAAACGGGAGTTGCATAATCTCATAGTCATAGGAACATGTATAAGTCATGAAGGAAGCAATAGCAACATACTAAACGATCGGGTGCTAAGCTAATGGAATGGGTCATGTCAATCAGATCATTCAACTAATGATGTGACCTCGTTAATCAAATAACAACACTTTGTTCATGGTTAGGAGACATAACCATCTTTGATTAACGAGCTAGTCAAGTAGAGGCATACTAGTGACACTCTGTTTGTCTATGTATTCACACATGTATTATGTTTCCGATTAATACAATTCTAGCATGAATAATAAACATTTATCATGAAATAAGGAAATAAATAATAACTTTATTATTGCCTCTAGGGCATATTTCCTTCAGCCTCCCACTTGCACTGGAGTCAATAATCTAGATCACATCACCATGTGATTAACATCGATAGTTCACATCATCATGTGATTAACACCCATAGCTCACATCGCTATGTGACCAACACCCAAAGGGTTTACTAGATTCAGTAATCTAGTTCACATCGCTATGTGATTAACACCCAAGGAGTACTAAGGTGTGATCATGTTTTGCTTGTGAGAGAATCTTAGTCAACGGGTCTGCCACATTCAGATCCGCATGTATTTTGCAAATTTCTATGTCAACAATGCTCTGCATGGAGCTACTCTAGATAATTGCTCCCACTTTCAATATGTATCTAGACCGAGACTTAGAGTCATCTAGATTAGTGTCAAACTTGCATCGGCGTAACCCTTTACGACGAACCTTTTTTCACTTCCATAATCGAGAAACATATCCTTATTCCACTAAGGACAATTTTGACTGCTGTCCAGTGATCTACTCCTAGATCACTATTGTACTCCCTTGCCAAACTCAGTGGTAGGGCATACAATAGATCTGGTATACAGCATGGCATACTTTATAGAACCTATGACTGAGGCATAGGGAATGACTTTCATTCTCTTTCTATTTTCTGCTGTGGTCGGGCTTTGAGTCTTACTCAACTTCACACCTTGTAACACAGGCAAGAACTCTTTCTTTGAATGTTCCATTTTGAACTACTTCAAAATCTTGTCAAGGTATGTACTCATTGAAAAAACTTATCAAGCGTCTTGATCTATCTCTATAGATCTTGAAGCTCAATATGTAAGCAGCTTCACCGAAGTCTTTCTTTCAAAAACTCCTTTCAAACACTCCTTTTATGCTTTACAGAATAATTCTACATTATTTCCGATCAACAATATGTCATTCACATATACTTATCAGAAATGCTGTAGTGCTCCCACTCACTTTCTCGTAAATACAGGCTTCACCGCAAGTCTGTATAAAACTATATGCTTTGATCAACTCATCAAAGCGTATATTCCAACTCCGAGATGCTTGCACCAGTCCACACATGGATCGCTGGAGTTTGCACATTTTGTTAGCACCTTTCGGATTGACAAAACCTTCTGGTTGCATCGTATACAACTCTTCTTTAGTAAATCCATTAAGGAATGCAGTTTTGTTTATCCATTTGCCAGATTTCATAAAACGCGGCAATTGCTAACATGAATCGGACAGACTTAAGCATAGATACGAGTGAGAAACTCTCATCGTAGTCAACACCTTGAACTTGTCGAAAACCTTTTGCGACAATTCTAGCTTTGTAGATAGTAACACTACCATCAGCGTCCGTCTTCCTCTTGAAGATCCATTTATTCTCAATTGCTTGCCGATCATCGGGCAAGTCAACCAAAGTCCATACTTTGTTCTCGTACATGGATCCCATCTCAGATTTCATGGCTTCAAGCCACTTTGCGGAATCTGGGCTCACCATCGCTTCTTCATAGTTCGTAGGTTCATCATGATCTAGTAGCATGACTTCCAGAACAGGATTACCGTACCACTCTGGTGCGGATCTTGCTTTGGTTGATCTACGAGGTTCAGTAGTATCTTGATCTGAAGTTTCATGATCATTATCATTAGCTTCCTCACTAACTGATGTAGGTGTCACTGAAACAGTTTTCTGTGATGTACTACTTTCCAGTAAAGGAGCAGGTACAGTTACCTCGTCAAGTTCTACTTTCCTCCCACTCACTTCTTTCGAGAGAAACTCCTTTTCTAGAAAAACTCCGAATTTAGCAACAAAAGTCTTGCCTTCAGATTTGTGATAGAAGGTGTACCCAACAGTCTCCTTTGGGTATCCTATGAAGACATATTTCTCCGATTTGGGTTCGAGCTTATCATGTTGAAACTTTTTCACATAAGCATCGCAGTCCCAAACTTTAAGAAACGACAGCTTAGGTTTCTTGCCAAACCATAGTTCATATGGTGTCGTCTCAACGGATTTAGATGGTGCCCTATTTAACGTGAATGCAGCTGTCTCTAATGCATAACTCCAAAACGATAGTGGTAGATCGGTAAGAGACATCATAGATCGCACTATATCCAATAAAGTACGGTTATGACGTTCGGACACACCATTATGTTGTGGTGTTCCATGTGGCATGAGTTTATGAAACTATTCCACATTGTTTTAATTGAAGACCAAACTCGTAACTCAAATATTTTACCTCTGCGATCATATCGTAGAAACTTTTATTTTCTTGTCACGATGATTTTCCACTTCACTCTGAAATTCTTTGAACTGTTCAAATGTTTCAGACTTATGTTTCATCAAGTAGATATCCCCATATCTGCTCAAATCATCTGTGAAAGTCAGAAAATAATGATACCTGCTGCAAGCCTTAATATTCATCGGACCACATACATAAGTATGTATGATCTCCAACAAATCTGTTGCTTGCTTCATTGTTCCGGAGAACGGCGTTTTAGTCATCTTGCCCAAAAGGCATGGTTCGCAAGCATCAAGTGATTCATAATCAAGTGATTCCAAAATCCCATCAGCATGGAGTTTCTTCATGCGCTTTACACCAATATGACCTAAACGGCAGTGCTACAAATAAGTTGCACTATCATTATTAACTTTGCATCTTTTTGGTTTCAATATTATGATTATGTGTATCACCACGATCGAGATCCAACGAACTATTTTCATTGGGTGTGTAACCATATAAGGTTTTATTCATGTAAACAGAACAACAATTTATTCTCTTACTTAAATGAATAACCGTATTACAATAAACATGATCAAATCATATTCATGCTCAACGCAAACACCAAATAACACTTATTCAGGTTCAACACTAATCCCGAAAGTATAGGGAGAGTGCGATGATGATCATATCAATCTTGGAACCACTTCCAACACACATCGTCACTTCACCCTTAACTAGTCTCTGTTTATTCTGCAACTCCCGTTTCGAGTTACTAATTTTAGCAACTGAACTAGTATCAAATACTGAGGGGTTTCTATAAACACCAGTAAAGTACACTTCAATAACATGTATATCAAATATACTTATGTTCACTTTGCCATCCTTCTTATCTGCCAATCACTTGGGGTAGTTCCGCTTCCAGTGACCAGTCCCTTTGCAGTAGAAACACTTAGTCTCAGGCTTAGGACCAGACTTGGGCTTCTTCACTTGAGCAGCAACTTGCTTGCTGTTCTTCTTGAAGTTCCCCTTCTTCCCTCTGCCCTTTTCTTGAAACTAGTGGTCTTGTCTACCATCAACACTTGATGTTTTTCTCGATTTCTACCTTCGTCAATTTCCGCATTACGAAGAGCTTGGGAATCGTTTTCGTTATCCCTTGCATGTCATAGTTCATCACGAAGTTCTACTAACTTGGTGATGGTGACTAGAGAATTCTGTCAATCACTATCTTATCTGGAAGATTAACTCCCACTTGATTCAAGCGATTGTAGTACTCAGACAATCTGGGCACATGCTCACTAGTTGAGTGATTCTCCTCCATCTTTTAGCTATAGAACTTGTTGGAGACTTCATATCTCTCAACTCGGGTATTTGAAATATTAACTTCAACTCCTGGAACATCTCATATGCTCCATGACGTTCAAAACGTCTTTGAAGGCCCGATTCTAAGCCATTAAGCATGGTGCACTAAACTATCAAGTAGTCATCATATTGAGCTAGCCAAACGTTCATAACGTCTGTATCTGCTCCTGCAATAGGTCCGTCACCTAGCGGTGCATCAAGGACATAATTCTTCTGTGCAGCAATGAGGATAAACCTCAGATCACGGATCCAATCCGCATCATTGCTACTAACATCTTTCAACACAATTTTCTCTAGGAACATATCAAAATAAACATATGAAAGCAACAACGCAAGCTATTGATCTACAACATAATTTGCAAAATACTACCAGGACTAAGTTCATGATAAATTTAAGTTCAATTAATCATATTACTTAAGAACTCCCACTTAGATAGACATCCCTCTAATCTTCTAAGTGATTACATGATCCATATCAACTAAACCATAACCGATCATCACGTGAGATGGAGTAGTTTTCAATGGTGAACATCACTATGTTGGTCATATCTACTATATGATTCACGCTTGACCTTTCGGTCTCCGTGTTCCGAGGCCATATCTACATATGCTAGGCTCGTCAAGTTTAACCTGAGTATTCTGCGTGTGCAAAACTGGCTTGCACCCGTTGTAGATGGACGTAGAGCTTATCACACCCGATCATCACGTGGTGTCTGGGCACGACGAACTTTGGCAAAGGTGCATACTCAGGGAGAACACTTCTTGATAATTTAGTGAGAGATCATCTTATAATGCTACCGTCAATCAAAGCAAGATAAGATGCATAAAAAGATAAATATCACATGCAATCAATTTAAGTGATATGATATGGCCATCATCATCTTGTGCTTGTGATCTCCATCTCCGAAGCACCGTCATGATCACCATCGTCACCGGCGCGACACCTTGATCTCCATCGTAGCATCGTTGTCGTCTCGCCAATCTTATGCTTCCACGACTATCACTACCGCTTAGTAATAAAGTAAAGCATTACATCGCGATTGCATTGCATACAATAAAACGACAACCATATGGCTCCTGCCAGTTGCCGATAACTCGGTTACAAAACATGATCATCTCATACAATAAAATTCAGCATCATGCCTTGACCATATCACATCACAACATGCCCTGCAAAAACAAGTTAGACGTCCTCTACTTTGTTGTTGCAAGTTTTACGTGGCTGCTACGGGCTTTAAGTAAGAACCAATCTCACCTACGCATCAAAACCACAACGATAGTTTGTCAAATAGACTCTGTTTTAACCTTCGCAAGGACCGGGCGTAGCCATACTTGGTTCAACTAAAGTTGGAGAGACAGTCGCCCGCAAGCCATCTATGTGCAAAGCACGTCGAGGGAACCGGTCTCGCGTAAGCGTACGCGTAAGGTTGGTCCGGGTCGTCTCGTCCAACAATACCGCCGAACCAAAGTATGACATGCTGGTAGGCAGTATGACTTGTATCGTCCACAACTCACTTGTGTTCTACTCGTGCATATAACATCAACATAAATAACCTAGGCTCGGATGCCACTGTTGGGTTTCGTAGTAATTTCAAAAAAAATTCCTACGCACACGCAAGATCATGTGATGCATAGCAACGAGAGGGGAGAGTGTTGTCTACATACCCAACGTAGACCGACCGCGGAAGCGCTGACACGACGTAGAGGAAGTAGTCGTACGTCTTCACGATCCAACCGATCAAGCACCGAAACTACGACACCTCCGAGTTCGAGCACACGTTCAGCTCGATGACGATCCCCGGACTCCGATCCAGCAAAGTGTCGGGGAAGAGTTCCGTCAGCACGACGGCGTGGTGACGATCTTGATGAACTACAGCAGCAGGGCTTCGCCTAAACTCCGCTACAGTATTATCGAGGAATATGGTGGCAGGGGGCACCGCACACGGCTAAGGAATCGATCACGTGGATCAACTTGTGTGTTTCTGGGGTGCCTCTGCCTCAGTATATAAAGGATCCAAGGGGGAGGGGGGCGCCGGCCAGGAGGAGGGCGCAGGAGGAGTCCTACTCCTTCCGGGAGTAGGACTCCCCCCCCCCAATCCTATTCCAACTAGGATTCCCAAGGGGGAAAGAGGGAGAGGGGTGGCCGGCCACCTCTCCTAGTCCTAATAGGACTAGGGGAAGGGGGGAGGCGCGCAGCCCTTATGGGCAGCCCTTTCACCTTTCCACTAAGGCCCAATAAGGCCCATATGGCTCCCGGGGGGTTCCGGTAACCTCCCGGTAATCCGGTAAAATCCTGATTTCACCCGGAACACTTCCGATATCCAAATATAGGCTTCCAATATATCAATCTTTACGTCTCGACCATTTTGAGACTCCTCGTCATGTCCGTGATCACATCCGGGACTCCGAACAACCTTCGGTACATCAAAATGCATAAACTCATAATATAACTGTCATCGTAACCTTAAGCGTGCGGACCCTACGGGTTCGAGAACAATGTAGACATGACCGAGACACGTCTCCGGTCAATAACCAATAGCGGGACCTGGATGCCCATATTGGCTCCTACATATTCTACGAAGATCTTTATCGGTCAGACCGCATAACAACATACGTTGTTCCCTTTGTCATCGGTATGTTACTTGCCCGAGATTCGATCGTCGGTATCCAATACCTAGTTCAATCTCGTTACCGGCAAGTCTCTTTACTCGTTCCGTAATACATCATCTCACAACTAACATATTAGTTGTAATGCTTGCAAGGCTTATGTGATGTGTATTACCGAGAGGGCCCAGAGATACCTCTCCGACAATCGGAGTGACAAATCCTAATCTCGAAATACGCCAACCCAACATCTACCTTTGGAGACACCTGTAATGCTCCTTTATAATCACCCAGTTACGTTGTGACGTTTGGTAGCACACAAAGTGTTCCTCCGGCAAACGGGAGTTGCATAATCTCATAGTCATAGGAACATGTATAAGTCATGAAGGAAGCAATAGCAACATACTAAACGATCGGGTGCTAAGCTAATGGAATGGGTCATGTCAATCAAATCATTCAACTAATGATGTGACCTCGTTAATCAAATAACAACACTTTGTTCATGGTTAGGAAACATAACCATCTTTGATTAACGAGCTAGTCAAGTAGAGGCATACTAGTGACACTCTGTTTGTCTATGTATTCACACATGTATTATGTTTCCGATTAATACAATTCTAGCATGAATAATAAACATTTATCATGAAATAAGGAAATAAATAATAACTTTATTATTGCCTCTAGGGCATATTTCCTTCAAAATTGGCATCTTCACTCAACATGGAGCAGAGGGCCGCATACGATGAGATACTAGGGGCTGTTGAACGCGGTGATGGGGGTGTTTTCTTTGTTGATGGCCCTGGAGGTACAGGTAAGACCTTCCTATATAGGGCGATGCTTGCCAAGGTGAGAAGTCAGGGCAAGATTGGTATTGCTACCGCGACGTCCGGCATCGCCGCTTCTATCATGCCTGGCGGCAGGACTGCCCACTCCAGGTTCAAGATCCCATTGAGTTGCGAGGATGGAGCCTCGTGCAGCTTCACCAAGTAGAGTGGGACCGCCAAGCTGCTACGGATGGCCTCCTTGATCATATGGGACGAGGCCAGCATGACAAAGCGACAAGTGGTTGAGGCATTGGATAATAGCATGCGCGACATAATGGGAATACGCGACCGACCCTTTGGAGGAAAGACTGTTGTTTTTGGCGGGGACTTTAGGCAGGTTCTTCCGGTCGTCAGAAGGGGGTCGCGGGGCCAGATAATTGATGCAACCCTCCGAAGCTCTCATCTATGGAAGGGCATGCGTCAGCTTCGGCTCATCACCAACATGAGGGCTCATAATGACACGTGGTTTGCCGATTACTTGCTAAGGGTCGGCAATGGCACTGAGGAAGTTGATGATCACGGCAACATAGTACTCCCTGAAGATATTTGTCTGCTGTCTACAGGCGAGGTTGACGACCTGGATAAGCTTATTGAGCATGTATTTCCGAGTCTAGAGGACAACATGGCTGATTCGAGTTACATGACATCTCGAGCAATCCTTTCCACAACTAACGACAATGTAGACAAAATAAACATCCGCATGATAGAGCGTTTTCATGGAGATGAAGTAATCTACCATAGTTTTGATAGTGCGGAGGATGACCCATATGGGTACTATGCTCAGGAGTTTCTTAATGGATTGACTCCTAACGGGCTTCCTCCGCATGCTCTAAAACTAAAGCTGAACTGCCCTGTGATACTTCTAAGGAACATTGATCCAGCTAATGGGCTTTGTAATGGCACTAGGCTTGTTGTTAGAGGTTTTGAGAGGAACACCATTGATGCAGAAATCGTGATTGGACAACACGCTGGCAGGAGGGTCTTCCTTCCTCGAATACCTCTCTGCCCATCTGAAAATGATATGTTTCCGTTCAAGTTTAAGAGAAAACAATTTCCTATAAGGCTTAGCTTTGCTATGACCATTAACAAGGCTCAAGGGCAGACCATCCCGATTGTTGGTGTCTACCTACCCAATCCCGTGTTCTCACATGGTCAGCTCTATGTTGCTTTGTCTCGAGCCACCGCGAAGAGAAACATAAAGATACTCATTCAGAAGGAGAAGCCGAAGGAGAAGACCAACAAGCATAAGGACAATCCAAAAAACCGTAAAAGAACTAGCGTGTCCTTACTGACCTCGATGAAGAACATCGTCTACAAGGAAGTCCTTACAGGTTGAAGACCCGTTAATATCAAGGCAGGTTTTGTAATGACAGAGCAATTACTCATGCGATTGTCTAGACATGATGTAATTCGTTTTTCTACATGTATTTTTTAATATGTTATTTTGATAGCTGGAGGTATATTCGATCATCGCAAGATACGCACTGCAGTTCAATAATCAGCCGTCATATTGTCACCATCATCGCTGTTATGTTTTTTCTACTATTGTTGTTTTTATGTCAGTGTACATGTCACACAGCGTACTATTTAGTGTGTTAGCTGTAATCCAGATTTAGCGTATTATTTTTTCTTTCCTGATAGCAATTAACCTGTGTTGACCTTATGTAGTATCTACTTCCGTTGTCTATCCCGGATTCTTCGTATGGTCTACTTGTGGTAAATCGGATGAGGAGAAGGGTTATCGTATTTAATCCATCACTAGACGTACGACAAGTGGGAAATAGCTCTCACAACAAAGAGATGATGAAGGAAATCACTATTTTGAAGCAAGAACTCAATGAAGTGTTGCAGGCTAGGGTCCTTGAATGGAACACCGAACTCATGGATTGGCGACAAGACAACATGTCATTCAATTATCGGCGGTAATTTAATAAAAATTTTAGATGAATAAAATGCAGTATGTAGAAATCTCAAGTTTTTATTCTGTTTGTCACAGCAAAGACTCGGGTTTCTTAGTTCTACAAGAGATGGCCCACCAGCTAGGTTCTTTGCGTAGCATGACCTGGATGAACACTACAGTAATTATCTTTATGACGAATATTAATGTGCCATTTATAATCCAACCACTTCAGCGTTTCATGATGAATTTTTTTTCATTGTTTATAGGATCCAATTTTGCTCAGGAGCCAAGTGGTAGTCCAGATGCTCATGGTCAAAGACAATCTAGCTGCTGGAAACATCCCTCAGGAGATTACTGCGGCCTTGAGGGTTTTGAACAACTAAATATGCTTCTATGCATGCAGAACCGTCAGGAATACTTCAATAATCTTGTCATGTTTGGTTATGGATTGAAACTATATATTTTGTTTTTGGGTTTACAATATTTAAGAACTAATTGGAGTTTTGGTACTACTACAAGTTGGTTTTGCTGTTATGTTTGTTGTTTTCGTAATTTCTGTTTGTCTGACGTGAATGATCATTGAGCCACATTTGATAGCTAATCTCGTATCGTATAACTTCATCCATACACGCACTGTTATACGATACGATGTATACTTTAAACCAGCAATCGAATGGTCATAGGGAACGTACCTTCAATTGTCACCAATCTTCAAGTTCACACAGGATCCATAGTTCTCTGTCTTGCTCAAGATGTTTCTGATAAAGCAATGATTATCTTGTATGTGTTCCTGAATACAGTAGACAAAATTAGTCCCCGCCAAATTGTTTTCTTATTGACTACATAGAGTACAAGTCTGTCCCAAGATGTTCCGACAATTATTATTCTTTACCAACATTTTCCAATTATATTTGGTGAGGAAGAAAATTATTATAAAGTTACCCTAAGGGAGTCACATCTCATTCGAATATGATATAATTCAAAATATAATGTGTTCTATGTATGAACTATATTTAAACAGAATAGACATATGTGGTAAGTAAAATTGGAGCTAATATACAATTGGAGCAACATACCTATTTCCACTTGCTTAGGTACTGTCACTATGTAGCCCTCCACACCCCGAACAACTTCCCTTTGAAAAATGCTGGCAAAAGATGTCAATGTTTTAAATCCAAAGGAAACAATGTAGAAAGAAAAGAAACGATGAGATTGTGTTACTCATACTTTGGCAGCACGAGTGGATAAGTAAAGTTTTTCCAATCTCTGATGTAGTTTAACTTCTTACTCGTCTGTGAATGCATTATCAGAATTTAACTAGCCACCAGCCCCAAAGTGCTTAAACACTTCCTGCAACGGTATATACATGTTACAATATTATTTTACTCATACGAAAATTGGGAATTTATATGTTTTGATGCCACTGGCAGGGATATATATTAATTTTGTTATTATTTAAGTAGATACAATGTAAAATGTGTGGCCAGTTAAAGGTAATCTTGGCATGCAAATCAATGATAAGTTGATTAATTAATGAATACAATAACAATTTACCTATTTAGAAAGTTATAATTATTGACATCTTTTCTAATATATTAACAGGTTGGCATTTGATCTCGAAAGGAAATAGATCTGCACCATAGAGTAATATATGGTGGGACTATAACAAGCCATGATTTCCTACCCAGTTATCCGGTGCATGGCCTATCTATATATGTTAACCTATGCCATCCCTCCTCCCCCTCCTTTCTCTCCCTTCGCCCATCACAGATAGCAAAAGATCAAATTAGCCAGTCCTAGAGGAAAAATTCCAGAGGAGGATCAAGAAGGCGAGTTCATCTAGGTATGAAGATTTCTTGATCTGTATCTTCTCAAAAAGTATAATAGTTATTTTATTATGATCATGTCCTATTAGGTGAGCTACAACTGAAGAAAAATAGATTCATCATATATTCTAGACTGCATAGGCAAGCAAACTATTTTCATAGCCAAGCAAACTTCCACCAGAAAAACCCATCCTTTGGCAAAGATTACCAAAATAATTATTGTCATTAGATGACTCTAAGGACTTGTAGTGTCTCTAACTCATGAAGATATGGTCACATCATTGACCTCTGTTATTAGATGACTCTAATGTACAAGTGAAGATAAATAATATTATTTGGCATTAGATGCCTTATTGACTTGTAAGCACAATGCAAATTTCAGACATGAAGCTCACCACACACATGTACATATGTACTAAAAAACGAAACATGACAAAGCAGTAGACAAGAAGTTTTTATGGCAAACAGTAGACACCGAGTTTTGATAGCAAGCAGTAGATAAGAAGTTTTTAGGTCAAGTAGTTTTACTTATAATTTGCCTTGACAACTCTATCCCCTCACCTCACATAATTGATATATATATATGTGGTTCCTCAAAAATGAGTTGACATGTATGCCCAACTTGATTGTAAGTGTCCAGGATTTCCTTGTAGCACCAAAAACATAGCTCAATATATATTGAATCCAACAACACTGAAGCTAAGCAAAATATTTTCAGAAACAATACCTTGACTATCAAAAGTTGGCACATCGATGAGCTTTCAACAAAGTTTTCTTCTAGCAACTACTCCTACTTGTGACGCCCGGTTAATCAAGCTACAGTAACCCTCTGGTAATGATGCCACGTCACCACGATTACTGTTGATAATCTCGTGTTAGTTCAGATCCGAGCCAAATTCAAATTTCAATTGAAGTCAAACATTAAAAGTTTCCAATAGTCAAATCAAAAATGTTCAAATTGTTGCAACTAAATCATAATCAATTATGGTGGAGGAACCACACTTTTATGAAATGATTAAATACTCTAAAGTGAATAAAACCATAGCAAAACAATTATTCAAATGATTTTAAATAATAAACAAATGTTAAACTAGTTTAATTGACCACCAAACTTTTTATGGTAGAGGGATGTTCTGAAACCTTATTTTAGGAGCTATGGTCATGTTTTATAAAAAAAACTAAAATAAAGTATGACTAAACTAGAACAGGAAAGAATAAATAGAAAGAAAAGACAAAAGGTAAAACAAAAAAAAATATAAGAGAGGGAGAGAACCCCCTGGCCATCTAGGCCTCGGCCCAGGAAGCCGACGGGCCGCCAGGCCAGCCCACCCCGCCCCTGCCTTATCCCCCCACCCCCAGGCAAACCCTAACCCTCACCCGATCCCCACTCTCCCCCACTCGCCCCCCCTCGCTCCCTCCCCCGATCTGGATCGGGGCGAGCCCCCCCTCCCTCACTTCCCTCGCTCCCGCACGGCGCCCCAACCCCGCCGCCGCTGCCGTCCTCTTCATCACCGCACCCCGCCATCGCCCGTCGCCCCGTCGTCCTCCGTTCCTCCTCGCCGGACGCGACTTCGACTCCTCCTCGAGCCGCTGCCGCGACCCTACGCCCCCCCCCCCCGTGAGCATGCCTCGCGCCCCCCCTCTCTCCCCTGTTCCTCCTCATCGCGCCCGAGCTCGCGCATGCCTCTCCGCGCCCGTGCGCATCCCGCACCCGCGCTCGCGGCGCCCCACCGGCGCGTCCCCTGCCATCGCTCGAGCCGCCCACGCCCATGGCCGCCGTCGCCCGGGCGCTCCCCTGCGACCCCCGTGCAGCCTCACCGACCGCGCCTCCCCGCTCACGCATGCGGCTGCACGCGCCCGGCGCCGCGTCTCGGTTCTGCTCGCGCCGCCAACCACGGTGGCCTCGCCCACCGGCCGCCCTCTTCTCCTCCCGCGGCCGTGCCAGCCCGCGCACCGCTAGCCGCCCGCGGCCCCTTCCGATGCGTGCGGCTGCACTTGTGCCGCCGCGCCGCGTCCCCCCCCCCCCCCCCCCGCTGCTGCTCCCCTGCCACCACAGCGCCCACCTGCTGCCGCGCCGTCCCGCCTCCGCCCTGCCGCCCTGTTCCGGCCAGCGCCATCGCGGCCCTTGGCCACCGGAGCCCGTACCCGGCTCCCCCCCCCATCGCCCGGGCAGGCTACGGCCTCGGGCACGGGCACCACACCCGCTACCCGCTAGCGCCGGCGCCCGCTAAGGCCCCCTGGGGCCACTGACATGGGGGGCCCCAGCCCCAGAACGTTAAAAAAAAGAGAGTGCAAAAAAAAGGAATTAAAAAAAATAATAATTAATAATTAATTAATTAATTAGTGAATTAATCAACTTAATTAATCTTGTTTAGTTAACCTAATTAAGTATTGTGAGTTAATTAAACTGTGATTAGATTAGTTAGATCCTAATTAAGAGTAAACAGTGTATGACATGCGGGACCCACACGTCAGATTGACCTAGTCAACTCCCTGTTGACTGCTGACGTCATGCTGACGTCATGATGACGTCAGCAGACACTATTCTGGATAATGTTGATTAAATTAAATAAATAAATCCTAAAAATGATTTAAATCTTTTAAAATTAATATAAAATAAACCGTAGCTCGGATGGAAAAACTTTGTACATGAAAGTTGCTCAGAACGACGAGACGAATTCGGATACGCAGCCCGTTCGTCCGCCACGCATCCCTAACCTATCAAACTCACAACTTTCCCCCTCCGGTTCACCGGTCCGAAAACGTGAAACACCGGGGATACTTTCCCGGATGTTATCCCCCTTCACCGGTATCACCTACTACCGCGTTAGGGCACCTCTAACGCCGTAACTTGTCATGTCATGCATCACTATGCATATGCTTGCATTATATTTATTGTTTCTTCCCCCTCTTCTCTCTCTAGACACCGAGACCGACGCCGCTGCTACCCCGTACGACTACGGTGTTGACGACCCCTCTCACTTGCCGGAGCAACCAGGCAAGCCCCCCCTTTGATCACCAGATATCGCCTACTCTTCTCTATACTGCTTGCATTAGAGTAGTGTAGCATGTTACTGCTTCCCGTTAATCCTATACTGATGCATAGCCTGTCCTTGCTACTACTGTTGTTACCTTTACCTGCAATCTTAATACTTAGTATAGGATGCTAGATTATCATCAGTGGCCCTACATCCTTGTCCGTCTGCCATGCTATACTATCGGGCCGTGATCACTCGGGAGTTGATCACGGGTAAATACTATATACTTTATACATGATACATGTGGTGACTAAAGACGGGTCGGCTTGAGGAGCACCCGCGAGTGGAGTTTTGAGGCGGAGCGGCAGGGCAGGTTCCGACCACCTAGGAGAGAGGTGGGCCTGGCCCTGGTCGACGTTCGCGGATACTTAACACGCTTAACGAGATCTGGGTATTTGATCTGAGTCTGGCCATTTGGTCTATACGCACTAACCATCTACGCGGGAGTAGTTATGGGTATCCCGGCGTCGTGGTATCAGCCGAAGCCTTCTTGACGTCAGCGACGGAGCGGCGCGCGCTGGATTGGACTGGAACGCCACTAGGCTAGGTCTGCTTCCGGCCGCCCTCGCAACGTGCAGGTGTGCTAAGGGCGATGGGCCCAGACCCCTGGGCGCTTAGGTTTAGACCGGCGTGCTGACCTCTCTGTTGGTCTAGGTGGGGCTGCGACGTGTTGATCTTCCGAGGCCGGGCATGACCCAGGAAAGTGTGTCCGGCCAAATGGGATCGAGCGTGTTGGGGTATGTGGTGCACCCCTGCAGGGAAGTTAATCTATTCGAATAGCCATGATCTTCGGTAACAGGACGACTTGGAGTTGTACCTTGACCTTATGACAACTAGAACCGGATACTTAATAAAACACACCCTTCCAAGTGCCAGATACAACCGGTGGTCGCTCTCTCACAGGGCGACGAGGGGAGGATCATCGGTTAGGATTATGCTATACGATGCTGCTTGGAGGACTTCAGTCTACTCTCTTCTACATGCTGCAAGACGGAGGCGGCCAGAAGCGTAATCTTCGAAAGGACTAGCTATCCCCCTCTTATTCCGGCTTTCTGCAGTCCAGCCCACATATAATAGCCTTATTCCAGTTGATACCAATGCATACATATGTAGTGTAGCTCCTTGCTTGCGAGTACTTTGGATGAGTACTCACGGTTGCTTTCTCCCCCTTTTTCCCCCTTTTCCTTTCTTCCTGGTTGTCGCAACCAGATGTTGGAGCCCAGGAGCCAGACGCCACCGTCGACGACGACTCCTACTACACCGGAGGTGCCTACTACTACGTGATGCCCGCTGACGACGACCAGGAGTAGTTAGGAGGATCCCAGGCAGGAGGCCTGCGCCTCTTTCGATCTGTATCCCAGTTTGTGCTAGCCTTCTTAAGGCAAACTTGTTTAACTTATGTCTGTACTCTGATATTGTTGCTTCCGCTGACTCGTCTATGATCGAGCTCTTGTATTCGAGCCCTCGAGGCCCCTGGCTTGTAATATGATGCTTGTATGACTATTTTTAATTGTAGAGTTGTGTTGTGATATCTTCCCGTGAGTCCTTGATTTTGATCCTACACATTTGCGTGCATGATTAGTGTACGGTCAAATCGGGGGCGTCACAAGTTGGTATCAGAGCCGACTGCCTGTAGGAACTCCCCTTCCACACTCCTTGGCCGAAGTTGAGTCTAGACATTGTAAAAACTTTTACTAACTTGGCTGTGTGCCTTACGGGCCCACGTCGCCATCGGGTGGTACTAGGATCTTTTACTCCTCGACCTTTACTCTGGGACTCTGAACTCCCTTCTACTCGGGTTAAACGAATTTACTAACTCTGACACTAGGATCCCGTTACGACATTCACCCCAAAGTTGGATAAGCCCTTGTTATTCTTTAGAATTGTATTTGAACATTATCCACATTGTCATTTGACTCCTGTGAAAACATCTGTGTTTTCAGATGGAACCCACGAGGCAGGTCGTGCGCCACACGACGGCCATTGGTGCCTCAGGATCACCTGCTGTGTTGGCTGAGATGATGACCTATCTGGGTTATCGCTGGCACCCTGAGTACACCGTCTATGAGGAGTACCAGGACTTCAACCAGGAGCAGTACCGTGCCATCGTCCACCTCTACTCTCGAGAGTATGACTCCACTACCGTGCTGCACACTGCTCATGGTGTTGGAGTGACTATCGATATGGCGGTCCACGATGCTGCTTATGCTGCTCTGACACGTCTCCGTGGCGAGTATCAGGAGTTGGACACCTCCCCCTTCAGGCACATTGCTATCGCATCCGATGATGGTGCGGAGGGATACTACACTGCTGCCTACTCCACTGTCACCCGAGAGCCCTTCTACCATCAGAACTTGGTTCTGCATGCTGATGGGCTGGATCGAGCTAACCGAGCTCTTCGCCACGAGTTGTACACCACTCGTCAGCACCTCTACCGTGCTCTGAAACTGTTGCACCCCTCTGTCCGCTCTGGTGATCTGTCGCGTTCTGCGATCTACCCTGCCCGGACCGTGATGCCCCAGGGCGTCGGCTGGCCAGATGTGGGAGGCTACTCTCCTGCATTGGGCCCTCTCCTGCCACCTGCGCAACGGGTTCCGCACCAGAGTATCCGTGGACCCCAGGCTACTCGCGTGGAGGTCTTCCCTTCGCGTCACTACCAGCTGTCGGGCTACACCTACCTCCGCAGTACCGCATGGGACTGACGTAGACTTGCTTATTAGTGTTAGATGCATTCGCCGCGAGCCTGCGTGCCGCCTATGATGTCTTAGTCTATGTACTGAACACTGTGTAACGAACTCTATGCATGATCTCTTTTGTAAGATATGCCGACTACTATGTGGTATCTATCGTGCTGCTTTCGTTGTGCATGTTTCATCATGAATGATTCTTGTTTTTACAATTCCTCAATGCTGAACTACCCCTGTTAAATATTAGCAGGATGGTTAGACCAGGTGGTCGTGGTCGTGGTGGCAACGCCCCACCACCGCCTGAGTACATGGCTGGTATGATCCAACAGCTTGAGATGAATCGCCAGTTCATGGAGAATATGATGGCTCAGTTTCCTCGCCCCAATATGAACCAGCAGCCAACCCCAGTAACTCTGCAGGATTTCATGCGCCTGAACCCAACTGTGTACCGCAGCTCAACTCAGCCTCTGGATGCTGATGACTGGCTCCGTGACATCACCTATGAGATGGAGTCTGCTGATGTAGCCCCTGCCAGCTATGTCACCTTTGCTTCCTTCTTCCTGAAGGGACCCGCAGCTCAATGGTGGGACAGCCATAGGCGTACACTGCCAGCTGGAACAATCATCACCTGGCCAGACTTCCAAGCTGCCTTCCGTGCTCGCTTCATTCCTCAGGGAGTTATGGACCGGAAGAAGCGTGAGTTCCGCAACCTCACCCAAGGCAACAAGACTGTGGAAGCTTATCAGCGGGAGTTTCTGGACCTGTCCCGCTATGCTGAAGAGGACATTGCAACTGATGCACGCAGACAGGAGAAGTTCCGGGATGGCCTTCAAGCTGACATCAAACTCGCACTTCTAGTGCATGATTTTGCTGATTTCGCCACTCTGGTGAACAAAGCCATCAATGTCGAAACTGGTCTGCAGGAATACCAGAGCTCTCACAGGCGCAACCGTGACACGGGCTCATCTTCGGGCCCGTCCTCGCAGAAGCGCAAGATATGGATTCCCAATAGCTTGTACCAGCCGGATGCACCTACCCTAAGGCAGACCTATGCTGCACCTCGTCTGCCTACTCCTCCGACTAGGCGGCCAAGACTCCCAGCTCCACCACCACAAGCTCCTGTTCCCACTCCCAATAATGGATTGTGCTTCAGGTGTGGGCAACCAGGGCATCGTGCTAGGGAATGCAACCAGAACCCGAAACAACTGGCCCTTCCAGCAACTGGCCGTGGAAGCAACCAGCTCCGCAGCAACAATGCCAAGTCTTATGGTCGTGTTCATGCCAACCACGTTGATCTGAGCGAAGCTCAAGACCAGCCTGCTACTGTGATGGGTACCCTCCTCGTAAATTCAGTACCAGCATCCGTTTTATTTGATACAGGTGCATCGCATTCATTCATGTCAGAAGGTTTTGCATGCTTGCACGACATTAAATGTGAGAACATGGATGCTTCGCTATTAGTACACACCCCTGCGGGCCAATGTCGAACCTCCATGATTTGCAACGACGTCCCTGTAGAAATCGAAGGACTGGAATTCCTTGTCTCTCCCATCGTACTGAAGTCCTGTAGCATTGATCTCATTCTGGGAATGAATTGGTTAAAAGCGCATACTGCTTCTATAGTTTGCGCCACTAAGGTCGTCCATTTGCTACACCCTTCTGATGAAATAATAGCTTATCAAGCTCATCTAGTTCAGAACGCCGAGGCACGACTTTATGCCTTGAACGCGTTGAACGCTGCACCACTCGAGGGCATTGAAAACGTTCCCGTCGTTCGTGAATTCCAAGATGTATTCCCTGAAGAACTTCCAGGGATTCCCCCTGCTAGAGCTGTCGAATTCATCATCGACTTGAAACCCGGCACTACCCCTATAGCTAAGCGACCCTACAAGATGCCGCCGCATGAACTCCTTGAGCTTAAGGAGGAAATCGACAAATCTCTTGTCAAAGGTTTCATTCGCCCAAGTTGCTCTCCTTGGGGAGCACCTTCTCTCTTTGTTAGGAAGAAGGATGGAACAAACCGATTGGTCCAAGACTACCGTCCTATAAACCAAGCTACCATTCAGAATAAATACCCTCTTCCTCGGATCAATGATCTTTATGATCAACTGGCTGGTTCATCAGTGTTCTCCAAACTCGACTTGAGGTTGGGTTACCACCAGATCCGTGTTCGTGAAGAGGACATCCCAAAAACTGCCTTCGTGACTCGGTATGGATCATATGAGTACACAGTCATGTCATTCGGCTTAACGAATGCTCCCGCCACCTTCTCTCGTCTGATGAATTATATATTCATGGATTACCTCGACAAGTTCGTCGTGGTTTATCTGGACGATATCCTTGTATTTTCCAAGAACGAGGAAGAACATGCTGGACATCTGCGTCTTGTGCTAGAGAAGCTTCGAGAACATCAACTGTATGCTAAGTATTCCAAGTGTGAATTCTGGCTCCCCAAAGTAACCTATCTTGGGCATGTCATCTCCAAGGATGGTATTGCCGTCAACCCTGAACGAGTTCAAGCTATTCTCGATTGGACTCCTCCGAAGAACGTCAAGCAAGTCCGAAGTTTCCTCGGTCTCGCCAGCTACTGCCGTCGATTCGTCGAGAACTTCTCCAAGATTGCCAGGCCCCTGACTAATCTGTTGCATAAGGGTGTCAAGTTTGACTGGACAGACAAGTGTCAGGAAAGTTTCCAGGCGCTCAAAGACAAGTTGACTTCTGCCCCCGTGCTTGCACCACCTGATACTAAGAAGGACTTCGTCATTTACTGCGACGCTTCCCGCCAAGGATTAGGCTGTGTCCTAATGCAGGAGCGCAGAGTGATTGCTTATGCCTCTCGTCAACTGCGCCCTCACGAAGAAAACTACCCGGTTCACGACCTCGAGCTTGCTGCTGTCATTCATGCACTGAAGCAGTGGCGACATTACCTTCTCGATAATCGTTGCGAGATCTTCACCGACCATCAAAGTCTGAAGTATCTGTTTACTCAGCCAGATTTGAATCTACGTCAGCAAAGATGGATGGAGACTGTTGCAGACTTTGACGTGGATATATCATATACCCCCGGCAAGGCTAATGTAATGGCTGATGCCCTGAGCCGCAAGTCTTACTGCAACCACCTCCAGGTCCACAAAGTTCAGCCCTCGCTTACCGAAGAATTTAGAAGGCTGAACCTCCATATTGTTCCTCCGGGATCACTCGCTCCCCCTCCCGAAGGTTTCCCCAAACAGAACCTCCATGTTGTTTCCAAGGGTTCTCTCAATACCCTGGTTGCGAAACCAGATCTTGTGGACACCATCAAATGGATACAGAAATGTGACGATGAAGTCCTCAAGATTAAGCGCGACCTCAAAAGGGGAAAGCCCTCATTCTTCACGATCGCCGACGATGGCGCCTTGTATTTCAAAGGCCGCTTAGTGGTACCATGTTCGAAGAAAAACCTAGATAAGACTAAAAGGGTTATGCAGGAAGCTCATGATACGCCTCTGTCCATCCATCCTGGTAGTACAAAGATGTATCAGGATATTCGTCAAAGATTCTGGTGGTCTAATATGAAGCAGGACATTGCTCGTTATGTTGCTGAGTGTGACATTTGTCGCCGAATCAAAGCAGAGCATCAAAGGCCTGCTGGGACTCTGCAACCTATCTCTATTCCTGAATGGAAATGGGACCATGTTGAAATGGACTTCGTCACTGGATTTCCCAAATCGCAGAAAGGTAATGATGCTATTCTTGTCGTCATTGACCGGCTTTCCAAAGTTGCCCATTTTCTGGCGGTCAAAGAGACAATCACTGCTAGTCAGCTTGCTACTCTCTACATGGCCAGAATTGTTTCACTTCACGGTATTCCACTGGTTATCAGTTCAGACCGTGGCAGTTTATTCACTTCAAGGTTTTGGGCGAGTTTCCAAGAAGCTATGGGGACTCATCTGTCGTTCAGTACTGCGTTCCATCCTCAGTCGCAAGGACAGGTTGAACGTGTCAACCAAGTTCTCGAAGACATGCTTCGAGCTTGTGTAATCTCATTCGGCAAGAAATGGGAGGAATCTCTTCCATATGCCGAGTTCTCTTATAATAATAGCTATCAAGCTAGTCTGAAGATGTCCCCCTTCGAAGTGCTATATGGACGAAAGTGTCGAACCCCTCTGAACTGGTCAGAAACTGGGGAACGTCCACTCTTCGGTCCGGATATTATCCAACAGGCCGAAGAACAAGTTCGCATTATTCGCGAGAATCTCAAGACTGCTCAGTCACGTCAGAAAAGTCAGTATGACCGTCATCACCAAGACATGGTCTATCAACCTGGCGAAAAGGCTTATCTTCGAGTTACACCAATGAAGGGTGCTCACCGCTTCGGGATCAAGGGCAAGCTAGCTCCTCGCTATATCGGTCCCTTCACTATTCTCGAAAGGCGTGGAAAGGTGGCATATCAACTGGAGCTTCCGCCGAACCTTTCTCAGGTTCACGATGTGTTCCATGTGTCACAACTCCGCCGTTGCTTCAAGGATCCAATCCGAGCGGTGGATCATGAAGTGCTCGAATTGCAACAGGACCTCTCTTATAAAGAGCATCCGGTCCGCATTCTCGACCAAGCTGAACGCCGCACACGACAGAAGGCGATCAAGTTCCTCAAAGTCCAGTGGTCGAATCACTCTGAAGACGAAGCCACCTGGGAACGCGAGGATCGTCTGCGTGATGAATACCCCGCACTCTTTCCTTCTACCTCCTAAATCTCGGGACGAGATTTCTTGTAGTGGAGGAGAATTGTGACGCCCGGTTAATCAAGCTACAGTAACCCTCTGGTAATGATGCCACGTCACCACGATTACTGTTGATAATCTCGTGTTAGTTCAGATCCGAGCCAAATTCAAATTTCAATTGAAGTCAAACATTAAAAGTTTCCAATAGTCAAATCAAAAATGTTCAAATTGTTGCAACTAAATCATAATCAATTATGGTGGAGGAACCACACTTTTATGAAATGATTAAATACTCTAAAGTGAATAAAACCATAGCAAAACAATTATTCAAATGATTTTAAATAATAAACAAATGTTAAACTAGTTTAATTGACCACCAAACTTTTTATGGTAGAGGGATGTTCTGAAACCTTATTTTAGGAGCTATGGTCATGTTTTATAAAAAAAACTAAAATAAAGTATGACTAAACTAGAACAGGAAAGAATAAATAGAAAGAAAAGACAAAAGGTAAAACAAAAAAAAATATAAGAGAGGGAGAGAACCCCCTGGCCATCTAGGCCTCGGCCCAGGAAGCCGACGGGCCGCCAGGCCAGCCCACCCCGCCCCTGCCTTATCCCCCCACCCCCAGGCAAACCCTAACCCTCACCCGATCCCCACTCTCCCCCACTCGCCCCCCCTCGCTCCCTCCCCCGATCTGGATCGGGGCGAGCCCCCCCTCCCTCACTTCCCTCGCTCCCGCACGGCGCCCCAACCCCGCCGCCGCTGCCGTCCTCTTCATCACCGCACCCCGCCATCGCCCGTCGCCCCGTCGTCCTCCGTTCCTCCTCGCCGGACGCGACTTCGACTCCTCCTCGAGCCGCTGCCGCGACCCTACGCCCCCCCCCCCGTGAGCATGCCTCGCGCCCCCCCTCTCTCCCCTGTTCCTCCTCATCGCGCCCGAGCTCGCGCATGCCTCTCCGCGCCCGTGCGCATCCCGCACCCGCGCTCACGGCGCCCCACCGGCGCGTCCCCTGCCATCGCTCGAGCCGCCCACGCCCATGGCCGCCGTCGCCCGGGCGCTCCCCTGCGACCCCCGTGCAGCCTCACCGACCGCGCCTCCCTGCTCACGCATGCGGCTGCACGCGCCCGGCGCCGCGTCTCGGTTCTGCTCGCGCCGCCAACCACGGTGGCCTCGCCCACCGGCCGCCCTCTTCTCCTCCCGCGGCCGTGCCAGCCCGCGCACCGCTAGCCGCCCGCGGCCCCTTCCGATGCGTGCGGCTGCACTTGTGCCGCCGCGCCGCGTCCCCCCCCCCCCCCGCTGCTGCTCCCCTGCCACCACAGCGCCCACCTGCTGCCGCGCCGTCCCGCCTCCGCCCTGCCGCCCTGTTCCGGCCAGCGCCATCGCGGCCCTTGGCCACCGGAGCCCGTACCCGGCTCCCCCCCCCCCCCATCGCCCGGGCAGGCTACGGCCTCGGGCACGGGCACCACACCCGCTACCCGCTAGCGCCGGCGCCCGCTAAGGCCCCCTGGGGCCACTGACATGGGGGGCCCCAGCCCCAGAACGTTAAAAAAAAAGAGAGTGCAAAAAAAAGGAATTAAAAAAATAATAATTAATAATTAATTAATTAATTAGTGAATTAATCAACTTAATTAATCTTGTTTAGTTAACCTAATTAAGTATTGTGAGTTAATTAAACTGTGATTAGATTAGTTAGATCCTAATTAAGAGTAAACAGTGTATGACATGCGGGACCCACACGTCAGATTGACCTAGTCAACTCCCTGTTGACTGCTGACGTCATGCTGACGTCATGATGACGTCAGCAGACACTATTCTGGATAATGTTGATTAAATTAAATAAATAAATCCTAAAAATGATTTAAATCTTTTAAAATTAATATAAAATAAACCGTAGCTCGGATGGAAAAACTTTGTACATGAAAGTTGCTCAGAACGACGAGACGAATTCGGATACGCAGCCCGTTCGTCCGCCACGCATCCCTAACCTATCAAACTCGCAACTTTCCCCCTCCGGTTCACCGGTCCGAAAACGCGAAACACCGGGGATACTTTCCCGGATGTTATCCCCCTTCACCGGTATCACCTACTACCGCGTTAGGGCACCTCTAACGCCGTAACTTGTCATGTCATGCATCACTATGCATATGCTTGCATTATATTTATTGTTTCTTCCCCCTCTTCTCTCTCTAGACACCGAGACCGACGCCGCTGCTACCCCGTACGACTACGGTGTTGACGACCCCTCTCACTTGCCGGAGCAACCAGGCAAGCCCCCCCTTTGATCACCAGATATCGCCTACTCTTCTCTATACTGCTTGCATTAGAGTAGTGTAGCATGTTACTGCTTCCCGTTAATCCTATACTGATGCATAGCCTGTCCTTGCTACTACTGTTGTTACCTTTACCTGCAATCCTAATACTTAGTATAGGATGCTAGATTATCATCAGTGGCCCTACATCCTTGTCCGTCTGCCATGCTATACTATCGGGCCGTGATCACTCGGGAGTTGATCACGGGTAAATACTATATACTTTATACATGATACATGTGGTGACTAAAGACGGGTCGGCTTGAGGAGCACCCGCGAGTGGAGTTTTGAGGCGGAGCGGCAGGGCAGGTTCCGACCACGTAGGAGAGAGGTGGGCCTGGCCCTGGTCGACGTTCGCGGATACTTAACACGCTTAACGAGATCTGGGTATTTGATCTGAGTCTGGCCATTTGGTCTATACGCACTAACCATCTACGCGGGAGTAGTTATGGGTATCCCGGCGTCGTGGTATCAGCCGAAGCCTTCTTGACGTCAGCGACGGAGCGGCGCGCGCTGGATTGGACTGGAACGCCACTAGGCTAGGTCTGCTTCCGGCCGCCCTCGCAACGTGCAGGTGTGCTAAGGGCGATGGGCCCAGACCCCTGGGCGCTTAGGTTTAGACCGGCGTGCTGACCTCTCTGTTGGTCTAGGTGGGGCTGCGACGTGTTGATCTTCCGAGGCCGGGCATGACCCAGGAAAGTGTGTCCGGCCAAATGGGATCGAGCGTGTTGGGGTATGTGGTGCACCCCTGCAGGGAAGTTAATCTATTCGAATAGCCGTGATCTTCGGTAACAGGACGACTTGGAGTTGTACCTTGACCTTATGACAACTAGAACCGGATACTTAATAAAACACACCCTTCCAAGTGCCAGATACAACCGGTGGTCGCTCTCTCACAGGGCGACGAGGGGAGGATCATCGGTTAGGATTATGCTATACGATGCTGCTTGGAGGACTTCAGTCTACTCTCTTCTACATGCTGCAAGACGGAGGCGGCCAGAAGCGTAATCTTCGAAAGGACTAGCTATCCCCCTCTTATTCCGGTTTTCTGCAGTCCAGCCCACATATAATAGCCTTATTCCAGTTGATACCAATGCATACATATGTAGTGTAGCTCCTTGCTTGCGAGTACTTTGGATGAGTACTCACGGTTGCTTTCTCCCCCTTTTTCCCCCTTTTCCTTTCTTCCTGGTTGTCGCAACCAGATGTTGGAGCCCAGGAGCCAGACGCCACCGTCGACGACGACTCCTACTACACCGGAGGTGCCTACTACTACGTGATGCCCGCTGACGACGACCAGGAGTAGTTAGGAGGATCCCAGGCAGGAGGCCTGCGCCTCTTTCGATCTGTATCCCAGTTTGTGCTAGCCTTCTTAAGGCAAACTTGTTTAACTTATGTCTGTACTCTGATATTGTTGCTTCCGCTGACTCGTCTATGATCGAGCTCTTGTATTCGAGCCCTCGAGGCCCCTGGCTTGTAATATGATGCTTGTATGACTATTTTTAATTGTAGAGTTGTGTTGTGATATCTTCCCGTGAGTCCTTGATTTTGATCGTACACATTTGCGTGCATGATTAGTGTACGGTCAAATCGGGGGCGTCACACTACTGCACAATAAAGTTTAGTCAAAATCAATGTGAGTAAATGAGCGTATCATACCTATGTACATAAAATGCATACATATCGTGCTGCTTTTACTTACTTTGATTGCTTGGTTATGTGGGTTGTTCTGCTTACTTTGCACTGCCAAGAAGCAGCCTGTCCAATAAGCATAGTCTCCAAGTTGTCTCCAAGTTCACGAACAAAAGTGCACGAAACCACAAAAAACATCAACAACATGAAGAAATTAGTTTAAGCTCAACTCCAACAAATATAGTTTTCATCTTCTAGCTGACCATATAATAGTACAATATATCACAACAAGAAGAAGCAAAAGTGACTTTATTAAACATGTTTAAACTACCTTTAGCTTATCATGGTTAAATACCATGATCCCAGTTCAGCCCAATTTGTGTATAGTTAGCACAAATTCAATATGGGGTGGTAAGACACAAAATTCTTTCCAGTAATTGAAAGAAAGATCTAATAGTGACTATTTCATGATTAAAATGACAGCTTCATAACCAGATGACTATTGACATCATAGCACTGTCTGCTATTTAGTTTATTATATTTCCATAAAGTGCAGCTGGAATAAATGGGTCTCCTAATAACATTAAGAAACCAAAATTACTAAGTAAAAAAACTGGGCCATAACTTGTGCACTAGCCCAAGCCCAGCTATCATTAAAAGATTGGTGATGTTAG
This sequence comes from Triticum urartu, assembly GCF_056163025.1. Classification (NCBI taxonomy): domain Eukaryota; kingdom Viridiplantae; phylum Streptophyta; class Magnoliopsida; order Poales; family Poaceae; genus Triticum; species Triticum urartu. The sequence goes on from NC_141878.1 coordinate 605,981,624, forward strand.
CTTAACTAAAACCAAAAGCAATATATAAATAATACTGTAGGATTTAAGCAAGGCACATTGTTGTGGACTCGAACCAATCCACTTGTTTGTATGAAATCCAGAGAAGATTGTTTCAGAAAAGTATAAATAATACTGTAGGATTTAAGCAAGGTGCACTATCAATTCATAAACAGTACCCAGATGCCTACTAAAATTAAACTGGATCAACAAATCATCCAGCAAAAATCCCTGAACATTACACCTTTTCATCATTCGCCAATTCAATTATGAAAAAACAAATCATCAATCAATGATATGAAATAGTAGCACTATGCTGTTGGAGCAAGTGCAAAAGATACCCAACACTCCACACGGCAACACTCGATCTGTTGTCTCAAATCCCTCTCTCTTCTCCTAAAGCTAACTTTCTAGCAGTACACGATCACGTAGCTAGCCCTAAACTACAGCAAACCGCGGACCTACGGCCATTAGTGGGGACGGAGGACGGGGGAGGGGCCGTTTGTCTCACCTTGCCACGGAAGTGGGGATGGGTTGCGGAAGACGGCGGAGTGGTAGACCACCGTGACTGCACCTCGTGGTGTTGCTTCTTGCCAGCGATGAACACGACATGATGCACCACTTTGGCCATGGCTTGGCCGTCGGGGACCCGCCTCGAAACAGAAGGCGAGGAGGAGATCAGGCCAGGGATTCCACAAATGGAAGAAGTAGAGGAGGAAATGGTTCGGACGCACGTACCGTAGCTAATGTCGTTGCAGATCGATGCACCCCGCCTCGGTTCGACCTTGACATCGCCGGAGACCAGCAACGTGGCGGATCTGAACGGACCGCCATCGGATCCAGCACCCACGCATGCGCGATGAAGCTCTATGCGTGCGTCCCCTCGGCCGCACACGGCTCGCCGGAGACGCAGCTGTCGCCGGGCGGAGTCTTGGTGGTTGCGTTCTCGGCGAGGTGCGCGGTGATGCGTCGGGGGTGAGGTGAGAGGGCGATAGGTTGCCACTGATTGGAGAGGAGAGGGCCTGATGCGGCAGTCGCCGGGCGGAGCCGCGCGGACGCCAGCCCGTGGACGCACGCGGCGACGCGGCGGCGGAGGGGAAACTGGGGCGACGGGGGAGTGAGTGGAGGGGAGAGGAGCGAGTGGAGGGGAGTGGAGCGGAGGGATTGGATAAGGTGCGCGGCGGGGTAGGTGGAGAGGCGGGGAGGTGGGCCGACGGGCGGGTAGGTGGAACGCCAAGCACGGCCGCAACGGGGGAGGTCGGCCGTCGCGCGGCGGGCGGCTGGGCACGCAAAGGCTTCGTCCCGACTCGGCCGGCCCAAAATATTTTCCTTTTTATTTTATTTTATTTTCTTTTCTACTTCATCACCTTATTTCTCTGTTGAAAACATGAATGCTTTTGAAAGTAGATAGCAAAAATGAAAAAGCAAACAAATTTTCCAAACCTATTTTTTTATGAATTTTGAGAAAAAACTTTTTAACAAATAAAAAAATTTATAAATTTGAAAGGTTTTTTGACCACAAACAGTTTATAAATATTTCAAAAACATTGGAAAATGACATCCTTATTTTTTTAAAATGAACAATTTCGGAAGTGTGAACAGTTCTTTAGAAGCACAAACATTTTTTGAATATTAAGAACAAACTTTGAAAATCGTAACCTTTTTTAAAAGTCCATAATATTTTCATAAACGTGAACAAGTTTTTAAGATATTAACATTCTATTGAATTTGAGAACTAATTTCAATGAAAAATAACTATTTTTTAAAATCCAGGTCAATTTTTGAAAAGTCAGAACCTTTATAGGTAAATCCATAAAAAATTTCTAAAAAGCAATTAAATTTTTTCGAATTTGAGGAAGAATTTTTGAAAATACCTAACATTTTTTGATAATATACATCAGTTTTATTTAAAAAACAATAACACCTGCATAATTTGAAAAAAACATTATGAAAAATCAAAATATCAAGAACATTTATGTAAAAAGCAAAAATATTTTTCAAATATCATGAACATTTTTTGAAAACTATGAAAAAAAATTAGGAACATGGCGTATGACATTTATTTAAACAACATATATTTCTAATAATATGAAATTGGTTTTATTTTTTGCATACCAATAAGTTGTGTTACAAATATTTTTTATTAGGAAATATAATATAAAATAAATTTGGCTTCTCATAATATTTATTTAAACAACATTTTTGCATACGAATAAGTTGTGTTACATATAATTATAATAATATCAAAATGGTTTATTATATACTACATATAATAATATGATGCAGTAGGAAATATCATTTATATTTCATCATATATAATTCATCATGGTATTCTTGTTATTAATGCTGGGATGATTTTGTTTGTAATTTTTTTTGTACCTCACAAAATGATATTAAACAAAAAATCGTAATTATTGATTTGTAAATAAACAAAATTCTATATATATAAACCTGCTTCATGAAAATAAATATTTTTATGCTTGTTACATATATTAAGGGTATCACAAAAAAATATAGATGAAACAAATAAACTTTGTTAATGTTGGGTTGTTTGTTTTAGTTTCTGTTTGTCAATTTTCCATAGCCTATCATTTAATTTAAAATAGTTTAAGCAATTTTAAACGCCTACTAACTCATATGAACATTATAGATTGTTGTTTTCCCCGAATTGTTCTGCTTGTAAAATGATTTAACAAGCATTTTTTTCTAATATAACCAAATGCTTTTCTTATTATCAGATAAAACAGTTGTTTTGTATTATATATTATATATAGTTTTATGATGTAGTAAAAAATATTAAATATATTTTAGCATAGATATAAATTGATGGGTTCCGACATACGCACGGATGCAACAATGACAGACCGCACTGAAACACCGCGAGAAGAGGTGCATATAGCTAACCTTACTCTGTATCTATGTTATATACGATAAAATGAATGGTGTATTTATATTTTTGTTTTTTCAGGATATAGTATACATGTATATGGACTCTGGAGATGCACAGAAAGAATCCATTGAGGGTTCAGATGCAATGTCGCTGCAAGGGGCCGGAAATTCACAACATAATCACGTCGAAGAGGTTATATCTCATAATAAACCAAAAAAGGATGCTAATTTACATGTTATCCCACAAGGTATTATTTTATATTATTATCAACATTTATTTGTGATATTGTCTTTTGTATTCAACTAATTTGGCTTTTATTGTTTAATAAGCTAGCTCACTTTTTTATGAATTTCATAGACTATGTTTGTACCCCTAGAGATATTACAGTCATCGAATCAATCAAGTCTGCCCCTAAGAATACCCAGTTTGTGGACATTGGAGATGCCATGTTAGCAACTGACGATTTGGAATGCCTTATTAAAAATGACATGTTCTTACATGATGGTGTAAGACCAATTGCACAATCTTTGTAATTAGTTGATTATATATAATATCATAATGTATAAATATAATTTAAATATTGTTTGCAGGTGATAAATGCTTACATATATTGCATGCTTGCTCATGAGAATTTACAAGACAGGGCGGGTGAAAAGGTACACATTATTAGCACGTTTGTATCCGGCCAGATAAAAGAAGACGGGGAAAGAGACATAGACCCATCAAAATATCGTCGCATCGTGCGTCATGTTAATAGTTATCTACAACAAGATATGGTTAGTTTTTGTCTCGTAATCCATGCATATAATTATGGATTGTTTTTATTTAGTTCATATGTTTAATGATTTATTAATAACTATATCTAATTGTGACTGTGACTTGTATCTTATTTACACCAGTTGTTCATTCCGATTAACATGCCGGGCTACCATTGGTATCTAGCAGTTGCCAACGCCAAACAACGAGAGATCCAAGTATTGGACTCACTTGGTGAGAATGTCAAACGCAATGACCTTTCTACTACGGTAACTATCTATTTCTTTTCTCATGTTAGCATTTATTTTGTTTGACTTTATCCTTAACATTTCTCGTATATACATAAAAGTTATTAGGGCTTGAGAAATGGCTGAAACTTGCAGAGCATAGTCCGGAGTTTATCAAAGGTCATAAGTGGCCTGATCTCAATGTTACAAAATGGACGGTTGTAGAGCAAATTCAGGAGGCAATACAAACCGATGGGTAAGCAGTTGTTTCAATAGTTTGTTTTTAGATTCATCTGTGTGATATTCTAAAGCATTATTTTATAATAATATTATAGCGTATCATGTGGATTGTTTATGCTAAATTATATGGAATACTGGACACCACATGGACTGTCAGACCAGTTTACGCAGGTATTTAGGTTTTATACATTATCTCATAATGTTTTATCAAAATATCTTATAAATTGTTTTCAAATTTTTTTTGTAGGAGGATATGAAACATTTTCGACAAAAATTAGCAATTATTTTGCTCGATTCAGAGCTTAATAAGTTAAAAGGATGTCCCGTGTACCATCAACCTCTTAGCGAAGAAACTTGTCTGCTCCATGCTAATTCTGATCTTGAGATCCTAGATAATCCATCTGACGTTGTCGAAGAGAAACGTCCCGCCCCAATCACTATCATTTCCACGGACCAACGCGAAATACTTGCCGGCCTCTGTAGCTACATCATGTCGATCAATGATGCTGGATGTTTGGAGTAAGTATCATGTATCAATATTTAATATGCGGATGTATATTATTGTTCTTCTTACCATCCAAATTACAGGAAGGTGTGGGTCCGGAGCTCCACACCCGATCCAATGAGCTTAAGTCTTAAGAAACTTCAGTGCATACTTAACATGGAGCAGCCCATGGACAATGATTGCTTCAACACCGCCGTGCTTATGCTGGCATGTGACGAGGGAGTATTGTTCACAGACCCTCCTATACACTACATGGATCTACGATTTTGTGTAAGTTACCATAACTCTTCATTCTAGGTGCCATTAGTATCAACATGTTGAAACAATATTTTTTTTCTTCTACTTAGTCCATGCTGTTAGATTCAACACGAGGTCAGAAGTTTTGTGAGAAGGAAACTATCCAGACGTTGGCAACATTATTTGATAGCTGGCCTGGGATGGAGACCGACATCTCATCTTGCAATAAGGTAAATAAAATATTTTGACCATTGTTATCATGGTTTGTTTTTGTTTCTAATAGCTCCACTTGTAGATTTATCTTCCCTATGCATCCATCGGCCGATACATCCTGTACATCATCGACAAAAAGGCACGTCGTCTACATATTATGGATCCTATTCAATCATCACAATTGTCAGAGGATAAAAACTTGAGGCATTCACTGAAATTAAAAAGTTTTTCAAGAGATTTCAAAGAAGCACTCGAAATAAAGCTGCCTGGGTGGAATTCTGATATATCTAAATGGCATCGTTTGTTTCCGGCCGGTGTTCCAACGAGTATAGACGGGTAATGAATTCATAATAAGAATATTTACTTTTTGTATCATTATATTATTTATAATATTAATTGAAAGTTTTCCAGGAATGTGTCTGGCTATTTTGTTTTTCATTTTATGCTCTGGTGGAATGGTAAAGAATTGGTCAAGCCGGTTTGCGCGGTGAGTATTGTGGGTTACATGTTTTAAGACCTTCTCTGTGATTTTTTCATACTAACTACATTTATTTTTTCTGCAGGATGGGTATGAATTGAGGAAGCAATTTTTATTATACTTGCTAAAACATCGCGGGAGTGAAGCTAGAGGAAACTTTCCTGATATTGTGAAAGAATTTCTTAAGCGCATCATCTAGATATTATTATTTTTTTTGTAATAGATGTTAAGTTGTAACATCACTCAACTTGTTACATTGCAATAATGGACTTCAGTTTGTGTTATATTGTTTGTATGTGTGCATTTTAACATGTAACTCTGATAAACTATTTCAAGAGCCCGTGGCAACGCACGGGCACTCTACTAGTTGACACTAAGGCACCATCCTTACGTCCGTCTCCGCCGCCGCCGCGCCGCCCAGGGAGCAGGAGCCGCCATGACCCCGGCCTCGTGCCGTGCCGCCCGCGCATGCCGCGCACCGCTCCGCCGTTGCGCCGTCGAGGGATCAGGAGCCGCCGCGCTCGTACAGAAGAAGCACACACCCAGGCAGTTGGATGAATTTTTCCTTGAGGAACACACGCATATATGGAAAACTGCAAGCCGCCGGCTTGCTTGATCGGTGGCACGACTCGACGGAACACGCACGCGAACACAATCGTTTTGATGAGATGACCGAGCGTGTCCATGGAAGCCGGCTCCCCTACCAATGCCGCCCTCTGCAAGGCCAGCGAAGACAGCTTCAGCTTAGACGCCAAGGATGGAACCATGGAAAGGTCTGCTTCATCCGAACTGATGGCACGGACACGCGCAGGTACACACATACATATGCGAAGGTCGATGTTGGCCGATGGTTGTAGTTGTAATTTCATGTCCTGGTCGGTGATGTATTGATGCTCATGGTGAGCTATGGGATAATAACTGGGAACTTTCACCGTTCAGTCATACTGGATGAATCCTTGTAGGTAATCTCTTTTACCTACCCTTCTTATATTTACAGGAAATTCAAGTGTGGTACACATGTTAGTATGCTCTGCTTCACTCTATTGTACACATGTGGTAATTTATTATCGGCTCGCTGATTAAGAATCAAGAGCCACTACATTCTTGAATACTGAGACTGTCTTAGTTGGTCCAAGTTAAACTTGATAAATGCAATTTACTCTTTCGTTCCATCTGACAATTCGGTTGTATTATTGATTTGGACAGTTTTCATATATTTTAACCCCATTTTGGATTTTTGCTTCCTCAATCATTCTTAATTATTTAATGTCATTATGAGGTACATGTGTTCCCAAGATTAAATGTGAGAAATGTGTAGTTGAACACCTGGGTCTATTTGGTTTCTTTGGAACAACCACCATTGTCAAGATCGATTCTAAAGATAGATTATTAGCAGTGAAATATCTTTGTTGGTTCAATAAAATAGTTCAGCCGGGATGGTTCTTACTAATATTTAAGCCAGCTTCAATTTTTAGCATGCTCAGTCACTTTCGATGATTTAGATTGAATTTTGGGTGCCTGTCTTTAATAGAACAACAAACTGATTTTGGGTGCTAAAATAAACACTAAACACTACTTCCTAATGGCGACTATGTGCAGAAAGACAATCCCGGTGGAGGACATCCCGATTATCGATATGAAGCCGGGGTGGAAGAAGGGCACGAAGATCACCTTCCTAGAAGGAAGGATCTGGTTTTTCCGGTACAGTTATTTGTTTCAAAAAGTTTGGGGTGTAATTTTTATATTAACACTATAATAATCATGAAGTTATACTTCCGACGGAGGAGATTTTTGCATAAGCTGAGCTACCATTTTATTTTAAATATTTTCTGAAGTAAAATTTCTGAATAAACTGCATGATGTTTCATGTGTGTGAATCACACTTTAGCTAAAAAATGAGATAGCAAGGTGCAGAGGAAATGTGAGAAAGTTGTCCAAAAACCGAAGAAACTTGTTATTTCTCTTTGCTTTACAAGTTTACAATTTGTACTATGCTTTATTTTTACTCTAACACCAAATTTATCGTGTTTTGAGATGAATGGTAGATTGCATAAGGAACCAAACTATGGTGGCCAGAATTTGTGTAGCCCTTAGCATACAGGTACGAACCACAAGTTTGTCTACGGGGACGATTTTTTATAACTAATTTACTACTTTTTGTTGAATGCATGATGTGCTCACATAATTATGGACGACATAGGATCATACGATTTATTGCAGGGACTATGTGAAGAGAGGATTACCGATCCTAACGTGCATGCACCGGGGATCATATGGCATGATGCACGACATGCCATCGAGACCATCGGGTCATCGCTCAGTACATCTGGTACATCTACTACCCCTATAAAGGGCAGACACTATGTATAGCTCTGGGGCTAATATATCCATATACAGTCATATGTACTCACAGTGACACTAATTAATTTAGCGTGCCAATAATATTATAGCTCTGGGGATAATATTCCTACACACTCGAGGCCATTTAATTTAATCTAAACCTATGTAGGAAGATCCTTATTCGTGGTTGAAATCAGTTAGTGAGTGTTCTCTACAGATGTTGTCTTTGTGCATGCCACTACATTTCCGAAAAAATCAGATGCTGGGTTGCAGGGCCACTGTTTATTATAAATTTCAGATTTGTACCTACACTTGATGCATGTTAGAGAGAGACAGCGAGAGGGGGGGAGACTGGACATGGAAATATGAAGGCAACTCAGTATTGAAGACAATCATATGGCCCCATGTATGTTCATGTTACCTTCGTTAAACAAATGACTGTATATGGATATATTAGCCCCAGGCTATACATAGTGTCTGCCCTTTATAGGGGTAGTAGATGTACCAGATGTACTGAGCGACGACCCGGTGGTCTCGATGGCATGTCGTGCATCATGCCATATGATCCCTGTGCATGCCGGTGTATCTGCCTGCACGTTAGGATCGGTAATCCTCTCTTCACATAGTCCTTGCAATAAATCCTATGATCATATGTCGTCCATAAGTATGTGAGCACATCATGCATTCAACAAAAAGTAGTAAATTAGTTATAAGAATTCGTCCCCATAGACAAACTTGTGGTTCGTACCTGTATGCTAAGGGCTACACAAATTCTGGCCACCATAGTTTGGTTCCTTATTCAATCTACCATTCATAACATTTTTCCTTTGTAATGTAGATATCCAGGTAATGTCATTCTCTTTGATAACCTCTTTGAGGACTCTGACTTACTAAGAGGATCAATAGGAGACAAACAAGTTTTCAGATTGTATATATTCAGTTTACCATAAACCTTTTTTAGCTATTTGTAATGCACGAATATCGTATATGCAGACACGGTGCCTCTGCCACCGGCCTCGACGCGGAGTCCCCACTGCCTCGTGCCTGGTGTCATGATGTCTCCCTTTCCGCCGCCAGTCTCTTTCGGCCGCCCAGCCCTACTGCCATGAGGCCACCTCCAGGCGCGGTGTCCATCCCGCTGTCACTAGGGTGCCCCTGCCCTCGATTGTATTATTTTTTATTTGCCTAGCGCCAAGTTTTTCATTAACTTCTGCCATATTACAAAATGTATAGGTGCTAACAAGTGTTTTTATGTTGATCCGAATTAGTACAAAATGTTAGTCCATAGGCACGTGCTGACAAATTTTATATATTGATGCGTAGATGTAAAATTGGCTTTTGTAAAAAAAAATTCAAGAGGTAGGCGTCCTTAACAGAGTAATTTCATTGTAAAGTAGTTTGCATTTTCTTTTTCATGGCCACACTAGAAGTGAAACTACACTATACACACCTAATCAGTCAATTTAATTTTATATTGCTAAATCTACACTTCCAAGTCAGAATACCATGTTCACTTGAGAAAATATCATACTTGTACAGAAGAAATTGATGATGTATTGCATAGTCATTGGTAGAATTGAGCAAGTGTTGCATAACTTCAATTTTTTGCTTGCATGTGCTCAGAACTGACGTGTTGATCATGTGTAAATTCATCACAAAAATCTGTTTGTTTAAAAAGCTTGATGATCGTTGTCAGACGCTTCATTCTTCACTAGATTGCTGGATCACAATGGTGTTTCACTATAAGTAATACAATTTGAGTGACATGCTATTTTGTATCCATTTCATTTATATTTTCTTGCAAGAATTATTTTGAATTTATAACATGTAGACGTGCATTGCACATGTACACTTACTAGTCAATAAAAGGCAAAGGATAATGATCTTTCCTAGTAGCTTTATTCAACTTTCTAAAATCTATCACCATCCTATAACCAGTTACAATCCTCTAGGGAATAAGCTCATTCTTATCATTGGAAACAACAGTAATGCCCCCTTTCTTAGGAACACAATGAACTGGACTTACCCATCTACTATCAGCTATGGGATAGATTATACCTGCTTCCAGAAGCTTTAATATTTCAGTTCTTACCACTTCTTTCATTTTTGGATTCAATCGAAGTTGGTGGTCAACAACGGGTTTAGCATCTGGCTCCATATTAATCTTGTGGTGACATAGAGTGGGACTAATGCCCTTTAGATCATCGAGAGTATATCCAATAGCGGCACGATGCTTCCTCAGAATTTTTAGCAACCTCTTTTCTTCGTGCTCTGAAAGGTTAGCACTGATAATAACAGGATATATTTTCTTTTCATCAAGAGAAGCATATTTCAAAGTGTCAGGCAATTGCTTAAATTCAAAAACAGGGTCACCCTTAGGTGGAGGAGGACCTCCAAGAGTTTCAACAGGCAAATTATGCTTAAGAATAGGCTGCTGATTAAAGAAAACCTTATCTATTTCATTCCTTTCATTCATATGCAAATCATTCTCATGATCAAGCAAGTACTGCTCTAAAGGATCAGTAGGAGGAACAGCAATAGAAGCAAGACCAACAATTTCAACTTTGCTAGGCAACTCTTTATCATGGGGCTGTCTACGAAACTTAGAGAAATTAAACTCATGAGACATACCACCAAAGTTAACACTAATAATTTCCTTAGCACAATCAATTTGAGCATTAACAGTATCAAGAAAGGTCTACCAAATATTATAGGACAGAAATCATCTTGCAGTGATCCAAGAACAAAAAAAATCAGTAGGGTATTTGATCTTACCGCACAAGACTTCAACATCTCTGACAATACCAAGTGGTGCAATAGTATTTCTGTCCGCAAGCTTAATAGTGACATCAATATCCTCAATTTCAGCAGGTGCAATATCATTCATGACTTCTTGATAAAGAGTAAAAGGAATGGCACTCACACTAGCACCCACATCACATAAACCATGATAACAATGATCTCCAATTTTAACGGAAACAACAGGCATACCAACAACAGGTCTATTTTTGGCCTTAGGATTAGGACTAGCAATTCTAGATGCATTATCATAGAAAGAAATAACATGCTCATCTAATTCATCAACCAAAAGATCTTTAACTATAGTAACACTAGGTTCTACCTTAATCTGCTCAGAGGGTGTAGGTGTTCTAACATAACTCTTCCTAACCACAGAGGAAACCTTAGAGTGTTCCTTAATTCTAACGGGAAAAGGTGGCTTCTCAAAATATGCAGTAGGAACAACTGGATCAATATTGTAAACAATAGTTTTCTCTTTCTTAACCTCTAATGGTTCTTCCTTTAATCTATAGGAGGATGGCACTTAAACCACTTGTCCTTAGGAAGATCAACATGTGTAGCAAAAGATTCACAAAAAGAAACTACTATCTCAGAGTCAAGTCCATACTTAGTGCTAAACTTCTGAAAAACATTGGTTTCCATATAAGATTTAACACAATCAAACTCAAGATTTATACCTGACTCATTATCTTTGTCAATCTCCCAATCCTCATTGTTGCACTTTTTTTTTTTCAGAAGATCACATTTGAATTCAATAGTCTTCTTCATAAAAGAACCAGTCGAAGAAGAATGAAGCATAGTTTGATCATTACGAGAAAGCCGAGCATAAAAGTTTTGAAGAATTATTTCTCTTGAGAGCTCATGATTGGGACATGTATGCAACATATACTTGAGCCTCCCCCAAGCTTGAGCGATAATTTCTCCTTCACAAGGCCAAAAATTATAGATATAATTCCGATCGTGATGAACCAAATGCATAGGATAAAATTTCTAGTGGAATTTCAATTTCAACCGATTCCAATCCCATGTGTCAGTGTCATCACATAGCCTATACCATGTCAATGCCTTTCCCTCCAAAGATAAAGGTAATACTTTCTGCTTAGCTCTATCTCCAGATAAACCTGTAAGCTTAATCAATCAACAAATTTTATCCACATAGATCAAGTGCATATCAGGATGTTTAGTTCCATCTTCTGCATAAGGATTAGCTAGCAGTTTCTCAACCAAACAAAAAGGAATTTCATAATCAATATTTTCAATAGCTTCAATAGGTGGTGGAGAGGCAAGTGTTGGGTTTCGTAGTAATTTCAAAAAAATTCCTACGCACACGCAAGATCATGTGATGCATAGCAACGAGGGGGAGAGTGTTGTCTACGTACCCAACGCAGACCGACTGCGGAAGCGATGACACGACGTAGAGGAAGTAGTCGTACGTCTTCACGATCCAACCGATCAAGCACCGAAACTACGGCACCTCCGAGTTCGAGCACACGTTCAGCTCGATGACGATCCCCGGACTCCGATCCAGCAAAGTGTCGGGGAAGAGTTCCGTCAGCACGACGGCGTGGTGACGATCTTGATGTACTACAGCAGCAGGGCTTCGCCTAAACTCCGCTACAGTATTATCGAGGTATATGGTGGCAGGGGGCACCGCACACGGCTAAGGAATAGATCACGTGGATCAACTTGTGTGTCTAGAGGTGTCCCCTGCCTCCGTATATAAAGGAGTAGAGGGGAGGAGGCTGGCCGGCCAAGGAGGGAGGCGCAGGAGGAGTCCTACTCCTTCCGGGAGTAGGACTCCCCTCCAATCCTATTCCAACTAGGATTCCCCGAGGGGGAAAGAGGGAGAGGGGTGGCCGGCCACCTCTCCTAGTCCTAATAGGACTAGGGGAAGGGGGGAGGCGCGCAGCCCTTGTGGGCAGCCCTTTCACCTTTCCACTAAGGCCCATGAAGGCCCATATGGCTCCCGGGGGGTTCCGGTAACCTCCCGGTAACCCGGTAAAATCCCGATTTCACCCGGAACACTTCCGATGTCCAAACATAGGCTTCCAATATATCGATCTTTACGTCTCGACCATTTCGAGACTCCTCGTCATGTCCGTGATCACATCCGGGACTCCGAACAACCTTCGGTACATCAAAATGCATAAACTCATAATGTAACTGTCATCGTAACCTTAAGCGTGCGGACCCTACGGGTTCGAGAACAATGTAGACATGACCGAGACACGTCTCCGGTCAATAACCAATAGCGGGACCTGGATGCCCATATTGGCTCCTACATATTCTACGAAGATCTTTATCGGTCAGACCGCATAACAACATACGTTGTTCCCTTTGTCATCGGTATGTTACTTGCCCGAGATTCGATCGTCGGTATCCAATACCTAGTTCAATCTCGTTATCGGCAAGTCTCTTTACTCGTTCCGTAATACATCATCTCACAACTAACATATTAGTTGTAATGCTTGCAAGGCTTATGTGATGTGTATTACCGAGAGGGCCCAGAGATACCTCTCCGACAATCGGAGTGACAAATCCTAATCTCGATATACGCCAACCCAACATCTACCTTCGGAGACACCTGTAATGCTCCTTTATAATCACCCAGTTACGTTGTGACGTTTGGTAGCACCCAAAGTGTTCCTCCGGCAAACGGGAGTTGCATAATCTCATAGTCATAGGAACATGTATAAGTCATGAAGAAAGCAATAGCAACATACTAAACGATCGTGTGCTAAGCTAATGGAATGGGTCATGTCAATCAGATCATTCAACTAATGATGTGACCTCGTTAATCAAATAACTCTTTGTTCATGGTTAGGAAACATAACCATCTTTGATTAACGAGCTAGTCAAGTAGAGGCATACTAGTGACACTCTGTTTGTCTATGTATTCACACATGTATTATGTTTCCAGTTAATACAATTCTAGCATGAATAATAAACATTTATCATGATATAAGGAAATAAATAATAACTTTATTATTGCCTCTAGGGCATATTTCCTTCAGCAAGTCTTGTTGTTTCCGGTCGAGGTGAAGATACCCCGAACAAGGCTCTCAACGGATTATTTTCCATAGTGACAAGTAGCAATAAATTTCAGCATGTAACAAAAATGTTTCCTTACCAATTTCCACTTACCAAAGGCGCTTCACTCCCCGACAACGACGCCAGAAAAGAGTCTTGATGACCCACAAGTATAGGGGGTCAATCGTAGTCCTTTCAATAAGTAAGAGTGTTGAACCCAATGAGGAGCAGAAGGAAATAACAAGCGGTTTTCAGTAAGGTAATTTCTGCAAGCACTAAAATAAGCGGTAACAGATAGTTTGATAGCAAGATAATTTGTAACGGGTAACAAGTAACAAGTGTAAATAAAGCGCAGCAATATAGCTCAATCCTTTTGAGTGCAAAGGACAGGCTGGAACAAGTAATTATAATGATGCAAACGTTCTTGAGGACACACGGGAATTTCATCTAGTCACTTTCACCATGTTCATTTGATTTGCGTTCGCTACTTTGATGATTTGATATGTGGGTGGACTGGTGTTTGAGTGCTGTTCTTACTTGAACAAGCCTCCCACTTATGATTACCTCCTCTCACAAGCATCCGCAACTACGAAAGAAGAATTAAGACAAAGTCTAACCATAGCATTAAACATGTGGATCCAAATCAGCCCCTTACGGAATAGCGCATAAACTGGGGTTTAAGCTTCTGTCACTCTAGCGACCCATCATCTAATTACTACTCCATAATGCATTCCCTTAGGCCCATAAATGG